>NC_091454.1:187452512-187760694 GCF_027789765.1 Dendropsophus ebraccatus | reverse complement strand
AGAAATTAGTTATTAGACCCGATATTTGCATGTAGTTATACAAACCCATAAGCCCTGATATTGGAAAGGATATGTCATCTTAAGTTGCACGTTTTAAGGATTCACATTGGATTTTTTGAGCTATATTCTCCATAAGAAATGGTTTCAGCAAGTGACATTGAAGCAGCCTTTGATGTGATATAACCAATGTTAATGGAGTCATACCTCATCTTTAAGCAGCATGTCAGCACTTTTTCTGTCTATATAGTGCACTATAGGCTACCATTAAAGGGAACCTGACAGCTGTTCTATGCTACCCAGACTACAATAGTATTTGATAATGCAGCAAACTATGAAAAAAGCATTATAGAGTAATCATAGTTTTAAAAGCACAAGGAACACTGCATCTAGTTGTTCCCCACACCGATAGTCCATGGTAACACATCTCTACCTGTGTGTGTGTGCATAGACAAAGAAGCGTCACTCCAAGCTAGTCTGGCATGGATCAGATATCAGGGACCACCCCAATGACTAGTTACACTATTTCTGGCCGCATGTGAATGAATTCTCTGAAACACTAGAGCGTTATGATGGTTTGTTGTGTTACCGCCGACTGACTTCAGGCTTTTTCAGGGTTCAGGCTTTTTGTCTGTGGTTTAGATTAGAGATGATCGAAGAGTGGAAAATCTTAGGTTCTATCGAACTCAAACCTTTCCAAACCTTCCGCATTTGATTCCCGATGCTTTCCAGTTCCATGGGGAAGGAGGAGACTGCCTGGAATTCCGGGATTCAGCCTAGGTAATAGGCTGTATCCTGGAATTCCAGGCGGTACTCGAGCTGTCTCCTCCTTCCCCACGGACCGGGAAGGCATTGGGCAGAGGTGGACCTATCACTTGTGGACCTATAACTTGTGCAGCCAGGCCAATAGAGGGGTCCACCAGGCTCAGACCCTAAAGTGTCAGCTCCGCATGGCACATGTCTGTAGTGAGCCCCCCAGGCAGCATCAGCATCTAGGAAGTGCGGGCCCCAGGCTCCTGTGGGGCCCCTTTAGTGACTGGATGTTGTGCCTGGTTGGGGCTGGTTCTCCTCTCCTCCTGAACGCTGCAGCTGCTGACAGCCCCTCCTGTACTCCAATGTCTGGCATCCCTTGTATGAGGAGGAGAGGAGAGAGAGCATGTGATGACAGACCCCCCTCCCCTTCCTGTACTTCACTGTCCAGCATACCTTGTGTGAGGAGGAGAGGAGAGAGCATGTGATGACAGACACCCCCCCCCCCTCCTGTACTCCACTGTCCAGCATACCTTGTGTGAGGAGGAGAGGAGAGAGAGCATGTGATGACAGACCCCCCCCCCCCCTCCTGTACTCCACTGTCCAGCATACCTTGTGTAATGAGGAGAGGAGAGAGAACATGTGATGAAATCCCCTCCCCCTCCTTTACTCCACTGTCCGGCTTACCTTGTATAAGGAGGAGAGGAGAGAGAGCATGTGATGATGGGCTGGAGGGATCCTGTAGGGTTATGGCTGCCAAGGACAGGACTGTGAAGAGGAGACACAGCAGCAGCTCTGACAGTGAGTGATAATTGTCAGTGTGTCTGTCAGGCTGCTGGAAGTTGTAAGATAGAGGGTGGACTGTGTAAGAAAAAGCACAGAGCATGTCTCCCACCTGTGCAGCCACATACAGTACATGTCTCCCACCTGTGCAGCCACATACAGTACATGTACCCCACCTGTGCAGCCACATACAGTACATGTCTCCCACCTGTGCAGCCACATACAGTACATGTATCCCACATGTGCCCCTTTTTGTTCTATCCCCTATTACTGCCGTTCTGGGGTCACTTTCACACTATGAGCTATATATTCTCATCCCCCACACAGTATCCAGTGTATAATGCACCCAAGACCCTCCAAGTACAACAGCTGCAAAGATTACAACTCCCAGCATTTACTGCAGTCTGAAGTCCTCAGGATATGCTGGGATTTGAAGTACAAATAAGCAGACAACTCAAAGGGTTGTCCTCTCAGAAACTACAACTCCCAGCATTCTTTGAGAGCTTCATAAGTGTAAGGCATTCTGCAAGTTGTAGTTATTGTTATGCAGGCAGCTGTGGTCATAGATACATTTGTCCAAGATGGGACAAGGTCTGCATGTCACTTATGATGGGTTCTCTATTTGGGTGCCCCCCATGATCAGTTCTATTGGTTGGCCACAGGTTGCCCAGTCCCACACTGGGGCCTGCATAGACTGCAGTACAGTCCTTTAGTGGGCCAGGACATACATATGTGTGTGCCTTCAAGGCAGAAAGGTGGAGAAACAAATGAATTATGGGGGCCCAAACACATTTTTGCACAGGGGCCCTTTGCAGTCTGTGACTGCCCTTGGCATTGGGAATCAAATGCGAAAGGTTCGGCAAGGTTTAACGACATCGGGCGTAAATTTACTCCCTGATGCCGGTAAGGACGTTCAGAGCGGGGCCGCGCGGCTACCCCGCTCTGAACCGCGGTGTTCCCGGGTGCCGCTTGTAGCCCGGGACCGTAGGTATTAGCGGGCATGGTCCGATCGCCGTGCCCGCTAATACAGTAATCAGATGCAGCTGTCAAACATGACAGCTGCATCCGATTACCGGATTCAGCTGTTCCCTGGTGTCTAGTGGCGGAGATCGCTCCCCCGGGATGTTATCCCGGAGGAGCGATCTCCGTTTCTGAAGCCGGCCGGGGACCGCTCCAAGATGGCGCCGTCCCCGGCTCGGCACTCGTTTACTTCCGGCTGCAGCAGCCGGAAGTAAAAGAGTGCCTATCTCATGGATCTCTGCAGCATATCTATGCTGCAGAGATCTCTATGAGAGATCAAAGCACTTATACTAGAAGTCCCCAGGGGGGCTTCTAACATAAGTGTTAAAGTAAAAAAAAAAGTGATGTTAATAGTAAAAAGCCCCCTCCCCTAATAAAAGTCTGAATCACCCCCCTTTTCCCAGGTTATAAATAAAAGTAAATAAATAAATAAATAAACAAACATGTTTGCTATCGCCGCGTGCGTAATCGCCCGAACTATTAATTTATCACATTCCTGATCTCGCACGGTAAACGGCGTCAGCGCAAAAAAATCCCAAAGTGCAAAATTGTGCATTTTTGGTCGCATCAAATCCAGAAAAATTGTAATAAAAAGCGATCAAAAAGTCATATATGCGCAATCAAGGTATTAATAGAAAGAACACATCATAGCGCAAAAAATGACACCTCACACAGCCCCATAGACCAAAGGATAAAAGCGCTATAAGCCTGGGAATGGAGCGATTTTAAGTGACGTATATTTGTTGACAATGGTTTACATTTTTTACAGGCCATCAGATACAATATAAGTTATACATGTTATATTTCATTTTAATCGTAACGACTTGAGGAACATATATAACAAGTCAGTTTTACCCCAGGGCTAATGGCGTAAAAACACATTTCCCCCAAATAAACAAAATGCTTTTTGTTTTTCAATTTCACCACACTTTGAATTTTTTTCTGGTTTCGCAGTGTACTTTATGCAAAAATTCAGCCTGTCATTGCAAAGTACAATTAGTGACGCAAAAAATAAGGGCTCATGTGGGTTTCTAGGTGGAAAAATGCAAGTGCTATGACCTTTTAAACACAAGGAGGAAAAACTAAAACGCAAAAATCGAAATTGGCTCTGTCCTTAAGGGGTTAATAGAACCTAAGATTTTCCGCTGTTCGATCATCTCTAGTTTAGACACCATGAAACAGCTGGGAGGTTCCCTTTAACTCTTCCTTGACATCCAATGTCTATCAAGATTAGAGATGAGGGAATTGCACATCTAAATGAAGCAAAGCACTTTGTTTGATCCCAGTTTCCCAGGATTGGATCCAGCTTTTGCCCAGCATCCGGGGTGGAGCGGCAGGGATCGGAGCACCACTGATCAAGCACTGATGAAGAAGTTAGACACAGCCCTAGGGGGTCTGGGAAAACATGGCTGTATACCTGTTTTCCAGGTTTGAATGGACTCGAGCATGCTCATCTATACTAAGCAATTAAGATGCCCCAAACCTAAATATAATTTGTATCACTCTTTCCACCATAAAAGTTCATACATTAATACCATATAAAAAATACATTGTGTCAGGCTTGCTGTTTTTGGTCGAGTCGCCTAAACCCCACACATTATTTTAAATTGTCAAACATTCACATCAACCTCAAAATGCTGTCAATGAAAACTACAGCTAGTCCCATAAAAACAAACAGGTCTATCAATTGTAAAAATAACTAATATGTCAAGGCAGAATAATTTTTTTTTTGAAGGGCAGAGCAAACTGCAGGCATCCGGGGTATGGAAAAAAGAGATACGGTAGATTGGTGTTGAGTCCAGAAAAACACTTTCACCAGTCTTGCCACCCTTGTATCCCTCCGGTAATACTGTCAGGGCTCTATTTACCACCAGGCACCTGTGGTCCAGTGCCTAGGTCAGCACCTTGCAGGGGGCAGCACCAGGGAGCAGGGGGAAGGAAACAACTTTGTTTGCCTTCATGTTTTTTAGGCTCCCACCTCTCTTTCAGACTTGCCAACTTGCCCGTAAATCTGGAGGGGGGGGGGGGGTTGGTATTGCTCAGTTTGGTGTGGCAGTGTTATCTAGTCACAGTATGGTGGTATTGGTCAGGTCTGGTGTGGTGGTGTTATCCAGTCACGCTATGGTAGCATTGGATTATTGGCCATACGCCTATTGGTTACCGCATGAGGGTCTGGTTTTGGCTGCATGTGGTGTCGCACAGTAAGGCTGGGTTCACACACAGTATTTTTCAGTCAGTATTGTGATCCTCATATTGTAACCAAAACCAGGAGTTGATTGAAAACACAGAAAGGCTCTATTCACACAATGTTGAAATTGAGTGGATGGCCGCCATTTAATGGCAAATATTTGCTGTTATTTTAAAACAACGGCTGTTGTATTGAAATAATGGCAGTTCTTTACCATTATATGGCGGCCATCCACTCAATTTCAACATTGTGTGGACAGAGCCTTTCTGTGTTTTTAATCCACTCCTGGTTTTGGTTGCAATATGAGGACCACAATCCTGACTGAAATATACGTAGTGTGAACCCAGCCTCAATGTGGGAAAGCAGCCTAAGACTGTTTAGATATCAATATGATGTTCAGAAACTAGAAAATCCTGATGCTAATTGGTGAGTGAAGATGGGGCGTCTGCAGGTTTAGTGCTGAGGGCAGCAGCAGCTGGTAATATGGCCCTGATTACTGTACCTCCCTGTCCAGCTGTCTGGTGTTTTTTTTTTTTTTTTTTAATTAATTCTTATTTGGTGTGCATTGGAAGAGGGGTGGTCCTAAAGTATATGGTGAGTATATCCTAAACTTTATATTTTAACTAGAAAAGTCTTATACACCAGGAAATTAGGAATATAACTTTGTTATCCCAATAAGAATACTGACCCACAGAATAAGGAAAACAACATTTATACTGTACAATGAATTCTACACATACAACCCCTCAAAAACAACAATCAAATTAATTTTTGTTCCATTCCACATTACATACACTATACCAAATGCTATGAAAGTGTCAAGGACAAAAATTAGTGCGGGGAATGCTTCATATACAGAGTGTTAACCTACAGCTATGTAGATAGATAGATAGATAGATAGATAGATAGATAGATAGATAGATAGATAGATAGATAGATAGATAGATAGGAGATAGATAGATAGATAGATAGATAGATAGATAGATAGATAGATAGGTAGATCCATGTCTGTATCTGCTCCCTTATGTCATGGCACTATCATGATATTTTTGGATGAAAATCTATATTTATGATAACTTATGATATATTAGATGGGCTATTTCCCTGCCAGCTCCACTTACACGGATTCATTCATGTCTCTGGTTCTGCGTGAAGCATGAAATTTTGAAAGTAAAGGTTGTTTCCTTATTAATAGTAAAAGTAAAGATAAGAAACTTTGTAATATATATTATTATTACAGAAATGCCTCTTTCTCTACTTAACAGCCACTTGTTACCTGCCTCCTGCATGGATCACTCACTTTTCATTTACTGCTAAAATCTGTCTTTAAAAGGGCAGAGATGAGACAGACTTTCTGCTTCACTGATGCGTCGGGTTACAGCAGCTTCAGTTAGAAACCAGTGGCGTAGCTACCGCGGCCGCGGCGGTCGCTGCCGCGACCGGGCTCGCCACGAGGGGGGGCCCGCGGGGCCCTCCTGATCAATCACTCTTGTGACCGCAAGCATTGTTTTGCTTGCGGTCACAAGAGTCCAGCTCCGTCTTCCCCCGGCTGCTGCGCGGCAGCCGGGGGTGTCGCGTCTTACCCCTGGCAGCGCGCGCATCCCAGAGCTCCCTGCGCGCCTTGGGCCCTGACTTCCGGTTCCGGCACACAGGGAGCTCTGGGATGCGCGCGCTGCCGGGGATAAGATGCGACACCCCCGGCAGCAGCGGACAGACAAGGAGGAGTGAGGATCAACGTGGGAGCGCGTTGTCAGGTGAGTTAAGTTTTTTTTTTTTATCAGCCTGAACTCATAATGGTTGAAGAGAAATATGATATAGTGGGGATAAGCGAGACATGGCTGGACGAGACCTATGACTGGGCCGTTAATATCCAGGGTTATAGTCTATTCAGAAATGACCGTAAAAATAAGAAAGGGGGAGGGGTCTGTCTATATGTTAAATCATGCCTTAAGCCTATTCTGCGGGAGGATATATGTGATGATAATGTGGAGTCTCTTTGGGTAGAAATAAGGGGAGGGACGAAGAAAAATAAAATTCTTATAGGAGTGAGTTATAAACCTCCAAGTATAGTGGAAGAATCAGAAAATCTTCTTATAAGACAAATAGATGCGGCAGCGAAGCAGGGGGAAGTCATTATTATGGGGGACTATAACTACCCAAATATAAACTAGAAAGCAGAAACCTGCAGCTCCAGGAAGGGAAGCGTGTTTTTGGAAATAGTAAAAGATAATTACCTTTCCCAACTAGTAGAGGAACCAACAAGAGGGGGGGCCCTTCTGGACCTGATCTTAACCAATAGGCCCGACAGAATATCAAAAATAGAGGTGGGGGGTCACCTAGGTAATAGTGACCATAACATAGTAAGTTTTCAATTATCCTTCAATAAAATGATTAGCAGAGGGGCTACAAAAACATTAAATTTCAGGAAGGCTAATTTCCAAAAACTAAGAGAGGACCTTGGGAACATAGACTGGGACAATGCCTTCAGAAATAAAAGTACACAAGAGAAATGGGACATATTTAAGAGCATCCTGGGTAAATCCTGTGAACGACACATACCATATGGGAATAAACGTAGTAGAAATAAGAGAAATCCAATGTGGTTAACTACAGCTGTAAGGGGTGCAATAAATGATAAGAAACAAGCATTCAGACAACTAAAACAAGAAGGTAGTGGGGAAGCATTGAGCAACTATAGACAGAAGAATAGAATGTGTAAAACGCAAATAAAAGAAGCAAAAATAGCAACAGAAAGAAGGATAGCCACAGAAAGTAAAACAAATCCCAAAATGTTCTTCACCTATATAAATAACAAAAGACTTAAAACCGAAAATGTTGGTCCCCTTAAAAATAATCTGGGTGTAATGGTGGAGGGGGAAGAGGAAAAGGCCAATCTACTAAATACATTCTTCTCTACTGTATTCACAGAGGAGAATCCCATAACAGACGATATTACTAGGGATAATGTTAATCCTCCCATAAATCTCACCTGCCTAACACAACAAGAAGTGGGGAAACGCCTTAAAAACATTAAAATCCATAAGTCACCGGGCCCAGAAGGTATCCATCCTAGAGTTTTGCAAGAATTAAATACTGTGTTGGACAGACCGTTATTCCTATTATTTAAAGATTCTATTACGACAGGGATTGTTCCACAGGACTGGTGCATAGCTAATGTGGTACCAATATTCAAGAAGGGGTCAAGGAGTGATCCTGGAAACTACAGGCCTGTAAGTCTAACATCTATAGTAGGTAAAGTATTTGAGGGGATTGTAAGAGATGCTATACTGGAGTATCTTAATGAAAATAATCTTATGACGCAGCACGAGCATGGATTTATGAGGGATCGGTCCTGTCAGACTAATCTGATCGGCTTCTATGAAGAGGTAAGTTATAGACTGGACCTGGGGGAGGCTGTGGATGTTGTGTATCTGGACTTTTCAAAGGCATTTGATACTGTGCCGCATGAAAGGTTGGTCTACAAAATGAGGATACTGGGACTCGGGGAAAACGTATGCAAATGGGTAAGTAACTGGTTGTGTGATAGAAAACAGAGGGTGGTCATTGATCGAACATATTCAGATTGGGTTTTAGTTACTAGTGGGGTACCACAGGGGTCAGTGTTGGGTCCACTTCTTTTTAATATTTTTATTAATGATCTTGTAGAGGGGCTACAGAGTAGAATCTCCATTTTTGCAGATGATACTAAACTGGGTAAAGTAATCAGTACAGAGGAGGATAATATCATATTACAGAGGGATTTGGAGAAGCTAGAGGCTTGGGTGGAGAAATGGCAAATGAAGTTTAATGTGGATAAATGTAAGGTTATGCATTTGGGCCATAGAAATAATAAGTACAGTTATGTGCTAAATAATAAAACACTGGGTAAAACTACTTCCGAAAAGGACCTGGGGGTATTGGTGGACAGTAAACTCAACTTTAGTGATCAGTGCCAGGCAGCAGCTGCCAAGGCTAATAAAATAATGGGGTGCATCAAAAGAGGTATAGATGCTAAAGATGAGAACATAGTTTTGCCTCTTTATAAATCACTGGTCAGACCACACATGGAATACTGTGTACAGTTTTGGGCATCGGTATATAAGAAGGACACAGCTGAACTAGAGCGGGTGCAGAGGAGGGCAACAAAGGTCATTAAGGGAATGGGTGGGTTACAGTACCAGGACAGGTTATCACGCTTGGGGTTATTTACGCTAGAAAAAAGACGTCTTAGGGGCGATCTGATCACAATGTACAAATATATAAATGGACAGTACAGAGATTTTTGTAGTGGTCTTTTTACTCCTAGGTCTGTAACAATGACAAGGGGGCATCCTCTACGTCTAGAGGAAAGAAGATTTCATCATCAGCATCGACGCGGGTTCTTTACTGTACGAGCGGTAAGACTGTGGAACTCTCTGCCACATGATGTTGTCATGGCTGATTCATTAAATAAGTTCAAGGGAGGCCTGGATGATTTTCTTGAAAAATATAATATTACAAGTTATGGGCATTAGATTTCTGGTGATACGTTGATCCGGGGATTGTTCTGGTTGCCATTGCAGTCGGGGGAGGGGGGGGGGAGTTTCTCCCTGTGGTGGGGCGTTTGTCTTCTGCCCCATAGGGGTTTTTCGCCTTCCTGGATCAACACAGTAGGATTTTCCTAGGTTGAACCTGATGGACTCTTGTCTTCTTTCAACCTTATTTACTATGTTACTATGTTACTATGCTGCGTGGGAGGAAAGAGAGGAGCATCTATGAGGATGGGGGGAAAGAGGGGGGCATCTATGAGGGTGGGGGGAAAGAGGGGGGCAATCTATGAGGGTGGGGGAAAGAGGGGGGCATCTATGAGGGTGGGGGGAAGAGGGGGGGCATCTATGAGGGTGGGGGGAAGAGGGGGGGCATCTATGAGGGTGGGGGAAAAGAGGGGGGCATCTATGAGGGTGGGGGGAAAGAGGGGGGCATCTATGAGGGAGGGGGGAAAGAGGAGCCATCTATGAGGGTGGGGGGAAAGAGGGGGGCATCTATGAGGGTGGGGGGGAGGGGGGCATCTATGAGGGTGGGGGGAAAGAGGGGGGCATCTATGAGGGTGGGCGGAAAGAGGGGGCATCTATGAGGGTGGGGGGAAAGAGGAGCCATTTATAAGGGTGGGGGGAAAGAGGGGGGCATCTATGAGGGTGGGGGGAAGGGGACCATCTATAAGGGAGGGGGGGGGGTAAGGGGAACATCTATAAGGGAGGGTGGGGGAGAGGGGGCCATCTATAAGGGAGGGTGGGGGGAGAGGGGGCCATCCATAAGGGAGGGTGGGGGGAGAGGGGGCCATCCATAAGGGAGGGTGAGGAGAGAGGGGGCCATCTATAAGGGAGGGGGTAGAGGGGGCCATCTATATGGAGGGGGGAGAGGAGGCCATCTATAAGGGAGGGTGGGGGGAGAGGGGGCCATCTATAAGGAGGGCAACATGGGGGGAGAGGGGCCATCTATTTGGGGGGGCAACATGGGGGGAGAGGGAATACACAGAGGGGGGCATATATTATTAGGGTGTCACATAGAGTCAGGGCTACCCACTAAATGAGGGTGTAAAGGGGACAGTACAGATGTGCAGTGTGTATAGAGATGAGGATGGTGCCAGAGTGAGGAGCCTAATATGTCTGTCTGGCAGATTCTGTGGATTCGTGGCTCGGTGAAGTTCTCATAATGGCCCAGGACAGATGGAGAAGATGGAAAGGAAAGATCTCTGATCAGAGAAGACGTCTCCTGTGAGTCACCTGATATAACTGCACTGTAATGTATATGGTGTATAGAACCTGTATAGAGCTGGGGCCACCTCTATATGACTGGATGAGGTGATTTAGTATACTGAATTTGGTCAGTAACAATATGGTGTTGATGGTAGTGGTTGTGGTGTGGCAGTAATGTTTCCTTCCTATATACTGATATTACTGGTAATATTGGTCTCAGTACACAGGATTTGGTCGGTAACAGTATGGCGGTAATATGTACGGTGATATTTTCTCTTCCTATATGCTGGTGTTATCAGTAATATCTGACTTGGTGTGTGTGTATATATATATATATATATATATATATATATATATACATATACACACCAATAGCATCACTTGGTCGTGAAAGGAGGGGGGCGGGGCCAAGTTTCGCCTCTCGCACCAGGGCCCAGGAGACATTAGCTACGCCCCTGTTAGAAACATATATATAGTAGTAGGGAAGGGGAGAAGGGAGTAGCTGTACTGATAGTGGTATATACGTTCAGGGAGGTTTCTACTTGTCCTAGTGGGTATCATTGAACTCGGAAGGAATTGGAAGTACTTAAGGCCCCCAGTACTCTTTAGTTGTGTAAATGAGCAAACCAAACCTCCTAAACTGAGATTCGTTATGAATTTGCAAAAGATTTGGTTTGCGACAGAACCAAACTTTTCAAAGTTTGTATGAACCCAGTCCAACCCAGTCCAAAATTTAACACATAGAAAAAAAAAGAGCCTATACTTACCTGTCTGTGCTCCTGCGGTGCCCTTCTACAAGTCTCTGGTGTCTCCCGCTGATTGCAGCTTCCTCCATTTCCTGACTGAGACTAGAGTGACAGCATAGCGCCGTGGCCAGTGATTGACTGAGAGGGCTGTCTTTCTCGTCTCAGTCAGAAAGTGGAAGTGGCTGTAATCAGCGGAGGACATCGGGGAGTGCGGACAAGTAGTTATGAGTGAACTTGCTAAACCGCAAAAGAACGCCTGCGATTATGTAGCTATTTTAGTGTGGTTCATTTATGGTTAAGTTTGGATGAACCTGAACTTTGCTTTAAAGTTCGGCAAAACCTGCAATCCTTTCTTGCTGTGCTGTTTCTTTTCTTTCTTTTCCATATACCACCTTGAAAACCAAAGTGCATCAGTAACCCCTTCTACCTTCACATGTATAAATTAGCCCCTCAGCACAGTGCAGCCTGCTCAGTAAAGTTCACAGTCACCAGCACTATGTCATGACATAACATAGAGGATTATGTGTTGTGCTGTGATTGGTTAGAGAGGTCAGGGGAAGTAAGCCTTATATTGTTACTGCTGCCAAACAGTGCAGTTCCAAGGAAGAACTGCTGATAAAAATTAAATTTTATTGAATTTTGCCTACCCCAAACAAGATGTTTGTGGCTGATCAATACATAACACAATTACTACATGCATCCAATGAATGCCACCATCCTAAACCACTTACCAACAGGTGCCGGGCAGGTGAATGAAAAAAAAAAAAAATCAAATCAACTGGTGTGTCAGAAAGTTACACAGATTTCTAAATTATTTCTGTTTAAATATCTCAAGCCTTCCAGTCCCTATAAGCTGATGTATGTCCTGCTCTTTTGCCACCTCTCAGCAGTAGAGGGTTTTTTTATGGGGATTTGCTACTGCTCTGGACAGTTCCTCTCACAGACCGAGGTGGCAGCAGAGAGCACTGTGTCAGACTGGAAAGAATACATCATTTCTTGTGGGACATGCCACAGCTGATAAGTACTGGAAAACTTTCCAAATCTGTTGATTAAAAAAAACGAAATTCTCTGGTGTACCCCTTTAACCCCTTCACGACAATATTGATATATTGTAATATATCAGACAATTCCGCACAATAAGATATGTAATATATTTATTTAATTCTTTTTACCTATTTTTATTTTTATTATGGGCAAGGAGGTATTTTAAACTTTTATGGGGGGGGGGGGGGGTTATAAAGTTTTTTTTTTTTTAATTACACTTTTTTTACGCTTTTAATTCACTGTAAAAGATGCAATCCTTATATTGCATATACTGATTTGTGCTAAGCCATTGCATAGATCAGTGTTATCAGCGATCTGTACATAGAGCCTGCCTGAGAGCAGACCCTATGGAGAGATCGCACAGGACAGAGGAATTATCGGCAGGAACGTATATAAATGTATTGTGGAGGTGAAGATGTTAATGAATAAAAATATGTTATTTTGTATTACTTGTATCATAAAGTACCCGTGACCTATTTATCTTTTGGATAAAAACAGGAACACATGTAGATGAAATTTATGCAGAAATTAAAACAATTTAGTAAGGATCACAAACTTTTTAGCACCGCTGCACAGCCCAGGCTATCATAACAAAGCCTTGCTTTCATTAAAACAGCACTAAATTTTACCCAACACCCAGCGCTTTCCCATTCTCCTGTAATCAAGACCATAATCGTATATTCTCAGCCTTAAAAAAAAAAAAAAATGTTCCGCAGCTTTAAAGTGAATAAAAGCGAAACACAACATAGTGTAATGACAATGTGCTGCTAGAACAAATCCAAAATCACCATTTTTTATTCAGACACTGTAAACTCTCTAACTTAAAACCAACAAGAAGGGCCAGTAATAATAGTCACATAATATGTGCTGGCTGAGCTGTAAAGTATAACTCAGCTGTAATGTTACATGTCAGTGAAGGCTTTAAGCCTTAAGGCTATTGAATAAAAATGGAACTTTGTAACAAGCTAAAGAAAAAAATGCCTACAAAAATAGCACTAAGTTCTAATATTGTGTCAATGGGAACTTCTAATATGGTGTCAACGGGAACCGATCCCCGCAAGACGCATTTACTAAACCTTCCTTCTGATATTTTCCAGGTCACTACTAATAGGGTGACATTTCAGGCTTGTTTAAGTCTGATGGGGGATATGTTTCAATGATGAAAGAAGAACATTTTGGTGTACAGGGGTTATTGACATTGTAATTAAATTTTTAGCACATAGCTATGGCTGAATGTGAAATCGGGGGCCACGTAAGCCAGGCAACGATAGGGAGTTTTCATAACTAGTCGTAGTCATTTGTTTCAAAACCGCATATGTTATCATATTTCACAGTTGAATTTGTAGGTGTAGGAAGTTGTAGGTGGACAGATGACAAATAGACGGTATTTGCAGTTTAACTCTTTCTTTACTTTGAAGAATTTTGTAAACTATGAGAACAATGGAGCTGGAACAACATGCACAAGATTAAAAGGGGTTTTCTTGGTAAAATAGACTGATGAGCTATCCACACTACTCATCAAGGTGCTAACACCTGGACCCGCTGCTCAGCTGTTCAGTTCTCGCACTGCACAGTAAATGTGGTCAGGGCTGTTGAGTGCGATCACTGTATAGCGTTGGTGACTGCAATTTAGCTTCCATTCAAGTCAACAACAGCTGAGCTGCAGTAATCAGACCTGGACACCACACAGTGAATGAAGCCAACTGGTTTTTGCCCCATTCACTGTGTAGTGCTGGTGCGGAACAACTGATCGGCAAGGGTGACGGATGTTGGCAGCAATGTAAATGTTCAGTTTGTTGTCCAGCAGTTAAGGAGAAGCACCCTGCTAAAATTAAAAATGGGGAGACAGTGCTGCCAAGATAAATAATGAGGGACTCTGACGTCAAAAATGTATAATGGGCTTTTCTTACTGGTCATCTTACAACATACACTATATTATTATCAGTCATTAAAAGGGAACTCTTATCTCTTCCAACATAGACATAAACATACTAGCATTGCACATGTCCATACAGATCACAATATAGAACTGATACCATGAGACCCAGAATGCCATCAGTAGTGATGAGCGAATAGTGAAATATTTGAATATTCGATATTCGTACGAATATCTCCCCGATATTCAAATATTCGATCTAATATTCGATCCCATTAAAGTCTATGGGAACAAGTATTCGTTTATTGAAAAACATCTATTCGACCACTTGGAGAAAAAAAAAACGGAAGTAGGGGGATTTGAACGCTTATCGAATATTTATCGAATATTTGGCGAACTATTCGATAATATTCAATAGATTGAATACCTTACTTTTCCATCAAATATCTATTCGATTGAACAGTATTCGCTCATCACTAGACATCAGTACCAATTGTTCCCAGTAGACTTGAACCAAACCTTAAAGAACCACATGAAAACAGCTAAACAATTGCAGGGGCGAAGGTGTTCAAAAATTCGTTCCTCTATACTGACCTGTTAGCCCTCCCCTGGTGTCCTTCCTTTTGGGTTCCCACAGCTGACAAAATCCCATTCAGCCAATCACTGACTGAGATGGGACAGTGCCATGGCCAGTGATTGTCTGAATGGGCTGACCCATCTCTGTCAGCCAGTGATTGGCTGAGAGGGCTGTCACTCTCGTCTCTAGAGTGACAACCCGCTCAGCCAATTACTGGCTGACTGAGATGAGATTGCCCCATGGCCAGTGATTGCTTAAGCGGGCTGTTACTATCAAGACAAGGGTAACAGTTGTCATGGTGCTGACCCATCTCAGTCAGTCAGTGATTGGCTGAGTAGGCTCTCTCATGTCAGTTAGTGAACTCACTGAACCAATTGTTTTGGAAAGTTCAGAACGAATCTAGGTTCGGAAAGTTCGGTTTGGTTATCTCTAGTTCCCAATACAGAGTACCAACAGATACCAAGAATAAACAATGTTATGAGCAAAGATAAGGCGTGAAGCAATAAATGTCTATTGAATTTAGACAATATCTGGTCTCGTAAAAAATACTGCAGCCACAACCATCAATTTTAAGCACTTAAAATTGGAAAACGCACATACACATTCTCGTGGGCATGACAGCTGACACAAGAAGTGCCCATACCCATGCTACCAACGTCTACTGGCTTAATAGAAAGTACAATGTACCAATCAGAGCAAACAATTGAAAAACACCAGCTTTCTACAAGTACATTTGTGGGCGGAAACAGCGATTTAGTTGTAGAAGCAGAATGGAAAAAAGAAGAATCAGCACTTAGCGTAGCCTGGCGTTGGTCAGTCCTGGTAGACTTCATACACAGCTGGTCATACAAGCAGGACCAGGGTCCCAACTAGTGTCAGCGCAGATAACATGCAGCCTATGGGTTGTACACCCCTGCATATGATATCATAAGGCAATTGAAAAATTGGTTTTTAAAACCAGACAACCCCTTTACACTTATTCTGATATGTATACTAAATGAATAATTATTTTATATCAGCGACACTTTATCCTCATTTACAATATTGCTTACTCAGAGATTAGTTTGTCTGAAAAACGCCAGTCACCAAGGAATGAGAATTTATGAGTGTTGACATGTTGACTTCCAGCGCTGCGGGTTAAGTGTGGGCAGATTCTTGCAATCTCTTTTTTCAACAGCAACAGCGAAAAACAACATTAGCACAGCTTTTAAAAAAATTGACTGTATTGTTTTTCATTGGGAAATAATGCAGCAGTTTACAAAGTTCCACTCGGGCTCCGTACATCATAAATTACACATGAGATGCTGTAAATTGCTTTTCATAATACCAGCTGTTCTAAGATACCTACGCCATCCCTTATTGAGCAAGAGCCTAAACTGATGACAAGGCGCATACCAAAGCTGTGACTCAAGACCAACGATTCTTCATATATCAAACCAGGTATAGTCATTATTCTGACGTGAAAGGAACAAGGAAGAAGATGTAGAATAAGGGGCGTAGCTAATGTCTCCTGGGCCCTGGTGCGAGAGGCCAACTTGCCCCCCCCCCTCCTTTCACGACCAAGTGGTGCTTTTGGCGTGTATATATATATACACTCACCGGCCACTTTATTAGGTACACCATGCTAGTAACGGGTGGTCTTCTGCTGCTGTAGCCCATCTGCCTCAAAGTTCGACGTACTGCTTTCAGAGATGCTCTTCTGCCTACCTTGGTTGTAACGGTTGGCTATTTGAGTCACTGTTGCCTTTCTATCAGCTCGAACCAGTCTGCCCATTCTCCTCTGACCTATGGCATCAACAAGGCATTTCCGCCCACAGAACTGCCGCTCACTGGATGTTTTTTCTTTTTCGGACCATTCTCTGTAAACCCTAGAGATGGTTGTGCGTTAAAATCCCAGTAGATCAGCAGTTTCTGAAATACTCAGACCAGCCCTTCTGGCACCAACAACCATGCCACGTTCAAAGGCCCTCAAATCACTTTTCTTCCCCATACTGATGCTCGGTTTGAACTGCAGGAGATTGTCTTGACCATGTCTACATGCCTAAATGCACTGAGTTGCCGCCATGTGATTGGCTGATTAGAAATTAAGTGGTAACGTGCAGTTGGACAGGTATACCTAATAAAGTGGCTGGTGAGTGTGTATATATATATATATATATATATATATATATATATATATATATATATATATATATATATATATATATACATATACATACACACACCCCAAGACGGATATTACCTATTACCGCCATATTGTTACCGACCAAATCCTGTATACTGAGACCAATATTACCAGTAATACCAGTATATAGGAAGGAAACATTACTGCCACACCACAACCACTACCATCACCACCATATTGTTACTGACCAAATCCAGTATACTAAATCACCTCATCCAGTCATATAGAGGTGACCCCAGCTCTACACAGGTTCTATACACCATATACATTACAGTGCAGTTATATCAGGTGACTCACAGGAGATGTCTTTTCTGATCTGAGTTCTTTCCTTTTCATCTTTTCCATCCGCCCTGGGCCGTTATGAGAACTTCTCCGAGCCACGAATCCACAGAATCTGCCAGACAGACATATTAGTCTCCTCACTCTGGCACCATCCTCATCTCTATACACACTGCACATCTGTATTGGACCCTTTACACCCTCATTTAGTGGGTAGCCCTGACTCTATGTGACCCCCTAATAATATATGCCCCCCTCTGTGTATTCCCTCTCCCCCTATGTTGCCCCCCCCCAAATAGATGGACGCCTCTACCCCCTCCCTTATAGATGGCCCCCTCTAACCCCTCCCTTATAGATGGCCCCCTCTACCCCCTCCCTTATAGATGGCCCCCTCTACCCCCTCCCTTATAGATGGTCCCCTCTCTCCTCACCCTCCCTTATGGATGGTCCCCTCTCCCCCCACCCTCCCTTATAGATGGTCCCCTCTCCCCCCACCCTCCCTTATAGATGGTCCCCTCTCCCCACACCCTCCCTTATAGATGGTCCCCTCTCCCCCCACCCTCCCTTATAGATGGCCCCCTCTCCCCCCACCCTCCCTTATAGATGGCCCCCTCTCCCCCCACCCTCCCTTATAGATGGTCCCCTTCCCCCTCTCCCTTTATAGATGGTCCCCTTTCCCCCCTCCCTTATAGATGGTCCCCTTCCCCCCTCCCTTATAGATGGTCCCCTTCCCCCCACCCTCATAGATGCCCCCCCTCTTTCCCCCCACCCTCATAGATGCCCCCCCTCTTTCCCCCCACCCTCATAGATGCCCCCCTCTTTCCCCCCACCCTCATAGATGCCCCCTCTTTCCCCCCACCCTCATAGATGCCCCCTCTTTCCCCCAGCCTCATAGATGCCCCCCTCCTTCCCCCTCCTTCCCCCCATCCTCATAGATGCCCCCCTCTTTCCCCCCACCCTCATAGATGGCCCCCTCTTTCCCCCCCACTCTCATAGATGCCCCCCTCTTTCCCCCCACCCTGCAGGCTGATAAAAAAACAAAACTTAACTCACCTGACAACGCGCTCCCACGTTGATCCTCACTCCTCCTGGTCTGTCCCCGGCTGCAGCGCGGCTGCCTGGGGTGTCGCGTCTTATCCCCGGCAGCACGTGCATCCCAGAGCTCCCTGCGTGCCGGAATCGGAAGTCAGGGCCCAAGGCGCGCAGGGAGCTCTGGGATGCGCGCGCTGCCGGGGATAAGACGGAGCCAGACTCTTGTGACCGCAAGCAAAACAATGCTTGCGGTCACAAGAGTGATTGATCGGGAGGGCCTCGCGGGGCGCCGCGACCGCGGTAGCTACGCCACTGTGTAGAATATTATATACTATGTCCAGAACTAGCACTATGGTTTCTGCCTCCTACAGTACCTTCTGTTGTTTCTCACATATGATATACTGTCATACAGTACAGTATACAAATACAGTTCCTTAAGGTGGCCATACACTTAATAGCTGTTGGCCAACAACTATGCCTTTAAATTTCCCGATACAAGTGGCTGAACTTTCATGTGTTCTTTATGGAAAGAGGAAAGGCAAGCCTCCGCCATAAAGTTTGGAAATAAGAGAAACAGATTGCTGATCTCAGGGAGACCAACCAAATGATAACACTGCCGGCTGCTAGTGAAAGCGCTCAATGCAGTGAAATCCTAGGTGCATTGTCCCCTGGGAAACATAATATGCAGATGAAGAGCCCGTGGAGGTTCATCAAAGAGTCTTGAAACACAGGATTAGCCAGATATCCCTCTGGGAAGGACCCAACCAAAGGGTGGCTCCTGTAAGGAAACCACCAAAACCACCATATTAAGTGGCCCTATAAGTCAATGTAATGACAGGGGAAAACCCAAGGCCAGGTATCCATCCACATACAGCTGTTTCATAGTATTGCCCCTCATCAGTGTGGAGCAGGATTCTGGCTAGGTGGAAGCAATGCCTAGTAAAGCCATAAGAGAAACAGAACGCTGATCTTAGGGAGACCAGCCAAATGACAACACTGCCGGCTGCTAGTGAAAGCACTCAATGCAGTGAAATCCTAGGTGCATTGCCCCCTGGGAAACATGAATATGCAAAAGAAAACCAATGGAGCCTAATCGAAGAGTCTCGAAACACAGGACTAGCAAGATATCCCTCTGGGAAGGACCCAGCCAAGGGGTGGCTCCTGTAAGGAAACCACCAAAACCACCATATTAAGTGGCCCTATAAGTCAATGTAATGACGAGGGGAAAAACCTTTGATGGCAGACTATATACTGAGAACAACAGTTTTGAGCATTTGAAATTCAATATACTGTACTAGGGACGGTCCGAACCTGCCGAGGTTCGGGTTCGTACGAAACTGAACTCTCGGCAATGATTCCCGCTGTCTGCCCGCTCCGTGGAGAGGGTGGATACAGCGGGAGGACCGCCTGGAAAACTGGGATACAGCCTATGGCTATGGCTGTATCCCAGTTTTACAGGTTGTCCTCCCGCTGTATCCACCCTCTCCACGGAGCGGGCAGACAGCGGGAATCATTGCCGAGAGTTCAGTTTCGTACGAACCCGAACCTCGGCAGGTTCGGACCGTCCCTGTGCTGTACCCTTCTCTTTTCTGACTTAGATTGTTGCAGCCACCATACACTTTTGACAGATGATTGGTCCTGCTGTGGTCCTGGTTGGCTGCTTGTGGGCAAGTTACACCAGTTCTTGTTCCTCACAGATGTGCGTTCATATAATGCCACAACACCATGATCAAATAACAGCTTCATGTATAAAGTAACCAAAGTGTTGTGCCACAAGGGTCTGTACTGGGTCTTAATATATTTTATTATGTAGTACTAGCTGTATACTGTAGCTAGAGGTATAACCAGTAGAAAGAGGGAGAGTGTGATCCCGCTATATAGAACTCTAGTAAGACCACATCAGGAATACCATGTCTAGTTCTGAAGACCTCACCTACAGCAAGATATTGATAAAATTGAACTGTCCAAAGATGGGCTACAAAAACTCTTTTTCCTTTATTTCTTTTTCCATATTATAACATTAAAAACCATAACATTCATCTGTACCTTTTATACAAAGTTCTTACATACATCAGCCGCTAGTACAGTAATATCACAATCCCCCCCCCCCCTCCCATCTGCCAAGAGAAAAAGTTATAACATTTTTTCTTCTCAAAATTAAATCATTTATTTTCCCCTATTCCTCCTCACATCTCTCATAGTACTTTTCCCACTGCACAATATTGGGAGCCAGGTGTGCCATTCATTGCTTGACTATTATCAACCTTGCATAGAGCAGCATTCTCTGAATCAAGTATTTGCTATTCTTCCTAATTTTCATGTCTGTAGTGTCACCTAACAAAGCCATAACTGGATCCATTTCCAACAAAGTGCAGCACCTCATTTGATCTGAGCTCCACTATTCAAGCTGTCGGCCTTTCAGCGTTGCTCCGCTCCTTGCCGCTCCACCCCGGGTACCTAGGAAAAGCTAGATCCAATCCTGGGAAACTGGGAGAAATTTCTGAGGATTGGATCCAGCTTTTCCCAGCATCCTGGGAGAAGTGGCAGGGAGCAGAACAGTGCTGAAAGGCCGATGCCTCGTTGAGTGGTTCGCAGATCAAATGAAGTGTGGGGAATCCCACTGACAACGATGGAGAGTGTGTAAGGTAAGTACATATCTTTATTATTTTACACCTTAAGGCCAGGTTCAGACTATGTAAGTGTGCGGCTGTATTTGCGGCTGTAATTGTGCGGCGGTATTTTTGGTGGTTCATGCGTACGCTGGAAAGTATAGGATATACGGCTGCACAGTGCACACTATGTATGAATCTACGGCCCGATCGTAAACGGACCCGTAAAAAATGAACAAGACCATTGTTTGCGGCTGGAAACGCGGCCGTGGATTGACAGGCGGTCCGTATGGAGTACTTCAAAAATAGCCGGCAATGATGCCGAATGCCGATGCCTCTAATAGTTAATATATTAAATTAATAAAACACATTTTCTTTGTAATAAAGTCCCTTTCGTTGTTCAATAATTTAATTCTAACGAATCCATCATTTTGCAATTAAATATACTGTTAAAATAAATATATATATAAATAAATGTATATTTATATATATATTTATTTTTTGACAGTATATTTAATTGCACAATGATGGATTCGTTAGAATTAAATTATTGAACAACGAAACTGAATTTATTTAATTGAAAATGTGTTTTATTAATTAAATATTAATTAGTACAGGAAGCTCCATAAGCCGTTAATTCATATTGCCGGCAAAAGAGCATTCTGTACTAATCATCACTTTACTTTAATGAAAACATCAAATGTTTCTTCTAATTATGTTATCACAATAGCATTATTAGAAGAAACATTTAGAATTATATGTGCGCTCAGCTGATTGGCTGATCGGCTGAGCGCACATATAATTAGCGGGTCCGCAGCACAATGAAGTCACAGCGAAGAGGACACATCGGGGTGAGTATAGAGCTCTCCCCACCCCCTCCCCAGCACTGCACCCCTCCCAGCAAGGAAGGGGGGTCACTTAACCCCTTCCTTGCTGGGATGGGTGCAGTCTGACATCAGTCTGGCCCCCAAGGGGTTAAGGGGGATGCAATACATCCTCCCTTAACCCCTTGGGTGCCAGACTGTAAGCAGCGATCTGTAAAGATGCTGCATACTGTAAGGAGCACAACACCGCTCACAATGATGGGTGTTGTGCTCCTGTTTGTGTGTTTTTTGTGTGTTTCTCCCTTTTTGTTTTTCAGATATCGGTATCCTGGGGATTACGTCGGATTCCGTGGACTACGTCGATGACCAGCGTTTTTTTTTTATTTATTTATAAAATGGTCAATGAGGGGTGTGGGGGTGTTTTTATTTGAATAAAAAATTTTTTAACTTGTGTCTTGTCTTTATTTCTTTACTTTATAGACTTAGTAGTGGAAGCCGTCTAATAGACGGAATCCATTACTAAGTTGGGGCCTAGTGTTAGCCGGTATAAAATGGCTAACACTAACCCCCTATTATTACCCCAGTACCCAATGCCACAAGGGGTACTGGGAAGAGCCGGGTGCCAGTGGTCCCAGAGCGTCAAAATTGGCGCTCCTGGACCGGGCGGCAGCAGGCTGGTAAGATTTAGGCTGGGGAGGGCCTAAACCAATGGCTCTTCCCACCCTGGTGTTACCAGGCTGCTGTTGTTTGGTTTTTAACCTGGCTGGTTATAAAAATAGGGGGGACCCTATGCGTTTTTTTTTTTAAATAAATAATTAAAAAAAAACGCATAGGGTCCCCCCTATTTTTATAACCAGCCGGGTTAAAAACCAAACGACAGCAGCCTGGTAACACCAGGGTGGGAAGAGCCATTGGTTTAGGCCCTCCCCAGCCTAAATCTTACCAGCCTGCTGCCGCCCAGTCCAGGAGCGCCAATTTTGACGCTCCGGGACCACTGGCACCCGGCTCTTCCCAATACCCCTGGTGGCATTGGGTACTGGGGTAATAATAGGGGGTTAGTGTTAGCCATTTTATACCGGCTAACACTAAGCCCCAACTTAGTAATGGATTCCGTCTATTAGACGGCTTCCACTAATAAGTCTATAAAGTAAAGAAATAAAGACAAGACACAAGTAAAAAAAAATTTTTATTCAAATAAAAACACCCCCACACCCCTCATTGACCATTTTATAAAAAAAAAAAAAAAAAAAAAAAAAGGCTGGTCATCGACGTAGTCCACGGAATCCGACGTAATCCCCAGGATACCGATATCTGAAAAACAAAAAGGGAGAAACACACAAACAGGAGCACAACACCCATCATTGTGAGCGGTATTGTGCTCCTTACAGTATGCAGCATCTTTACAGATCGCTGCTTACAGTCTGGCCCCCAAGGGGTTAAGGGAGGATGTATTGCATCCCCTTTAAACCCTTGGGGGCCAGACTGATGTCAGACTGCACCCATCCCAGCAAGGAAGGGGTTAACTGACCCCCCCTTCCTTGCTGGGAGGGGTGCAGTGCTGGGGAGGGGGTGGGGAGAGCCTATACTCACCCCGGTGTGTCCTCTTTGCTGGTCCGCAGCACAATGAAGTCACTGTGCTGCGGACCGGCTAATTATATGTGCGCTCAGCCGAACAGCCAATCAGCTGAGCGCACATATAATTCTAAATGTTTCTTCTAATAATGCTATTGTGATAACATAATTAGAAGAAACATTTGATGTTTTCATTAAAGTAAAGTAATGATTAGTACAGAAAGCTCTATTGCCGGCAATATGAATTAACGGCTTATGGAGCTTCCTGTACTAATTAATATTTAATTAATAAAACACATTTTCGTTGAAATAAAATCAGTTTCGTTGTTCAATAATTTAATTCTAACGAATCCATCATTTTGCAATTAAATATACTGTCAAAAAATAAATATATATATAAATATACATTTATTTATATATATATTTATTTTAACAGTATATTTAATTGCAAAATGATGGATTAGTTTAAATTTAATTATTGAACAACAAAAGGGACTTTATTACAACGAAAATGTGTTTTATTATTTTAATATATTAACCATGAGAGACATCGGCATTAGTGCAGAGGATCGCAAACCCCGGTAATAGCAATTCATGTAAACTGTTTCCCTGCTTTCCCAGATGCATCCAGAGGTGTTTGCATCACTTTCTTAAGATTTTATTTGTTATTTTTAGTTGAACCAGATTTCCAAGTAAATGACCGTATGTTTTGAGCCGCATGTCTATTTTTTCCCACGGCCGTAGTTTCATCCGCACATTTACAGCCACATAAAAAATACAGCCGCACAGTTACATAGTGTGAACCTAGCCTTAAATCAGAAGCACGATAATGAAGCCATCTAATAGGCTCTGTAAGCGACTCCTATCTAGCAGATCAGCATTTGCTTACCCTTATCATCGGGTCATGTAATACAGTGCTAAGCTATGTTCACACTACGTAAAAATAACAGCCGTTGTCCGTGCCGCAAAACTACGGCCGTTGTTTTGAGGTTCCCTATAATGACTGCAATGCAATGTAACTACGGCCGCTGAATTCACACTACATATCAGATAACGGCCGTTGTTTATACGGCCCCGTGAAAAATGAACATGTCAATTATTTCCGGCCAGTAATACTGCAACAACGGCTGTGGATTTCAATGCAGCCGCGAACGTAAAACTTATATCTGCCAAATTAATTTTTATTTTGATGTAAAAAAAATTCTGAGTGGTTTCTCGGGCTCGGTGCAGCATTTAAAGTAAATGACCTGTTTCATCCCGTTTATAAACATGCTAGGAATCAAAATTAAACAACGGCCGTAGCTTCACAACTAGCCCATATGATCGCAATTCTACGGCCGTAGTTTTGGTCGCATAAGTCCGGCCGGTGAAAGCAACGGTCGTTATTTTACGTAGTGTGAACATAGCCCTAAACATGAAAAGAGCTGATAGGAAAAATGCAGTGATTCAAGCTAGATATGCCAACACCAACTGAAGGGCTTGTATGCTGTGACATTTTTTGTTATCAAATAGTTTTTTCACCTTGGCAAATACATTTTGGCAATCTAATTCTTGAACAACCAAATTTCAGTCTAGTCTTAGTCTGGACTCTCAAATTTTAGTTTACATCAACTATTATGCTGCGTTTACACGGAGCGATAATTCGCCCGATCGTTCGATTTTAAAACGATCAGCGTTTAGACGGAACGATATATCGTACAGAAAAATCGTTTTGCGATTGCTTAAGCCTATCCCGCACATAGGTAAAATCGGTGAACGACTGTTTACACGGAACGATCTGCGAATTTTTTGCGAACGACCAACGACGATTTTAGAACATGTTCAAAGATCAAAATGAACGATTTCTCGCTCGTCGTTTGATCGTTCGCTGCATTTACACGTACGATTATCATTCGAATTCGCTCATTATCGTGCAAATTCGTACGATAATCGTTCCGTGTAAACGCAGCATTAGTTGAATTACCATTTTAGTGCATTATTTTGGTGCATGGCAAGAAAGTTTAGACCACATCCCTTTGCTGTTTCCCTTAACAGTTAGCGTATTCCCCCTTGTCGGGCGTGGTGCAGTTTCCCCTTCTTTTTGGTGCACACAAAATTTTGTCACAATTGGAGCCAAAATCCTTGTGCATCAGGCAAAGTAAATGTGAGCCATTGTATTCAGACCGCCGACAATGGGAGCCTATCAACAGGAGAAACATTACTCACCACGGTAAGGTTGTGTTGTTCAAGAAGAGTCTAGAAGGCTAGCAACAAGCATTGTTTCCTGATGACCTTCTTTTCACAGAACTGTCAATGAGTCTGTCAGGTATCGAAACATCTAGTGGAAAGGGAGAGCGTGTGAAGGAGCACGCCGCATTTAAAGAAAACTCCCAACTGTTCTGTCAGATACAAATTGGACGTGTCAACATCTCCAAACAGATTTAGTAAGAGCATTAACAATGCTAATGATGTATGGCTGCGCCAGGAAGTATTTAAGAGCCTTGATATACACAGAGGAGACAGTAGACGTTGCTACATAAGACAGCATACTATACATAATATTGGACTGCATGTTAATGAGCAGCCCCCGGCTCCAGAGTAAGGATAATGGAAAGGCAAGCAGTGCACTCTTAAATAAGGACAGATAGATAGATAGATAGATAGATAGATAGATAGATAGATAGATTACAGTATACACATATGCAGACATAAAATGAACTTTTATGCTTACAATCATCTATCATCTTTACTGCTAAGAGGCACAATATGATGATAGTTCTTATGCAGCTTTGTAAATTACACTGGGACATACTAATCATCGCAAACGCACCTATCAGTGATGTAATTTGCACAAAAAAAAAAATCTGGCTTAAAGGAGTATTCCGGGCAAGGTTTTTTTTTTGCCAAATTGACGGGGAGGGGGAATAAATAGTGTGCACTTACCTCCCCGGCTCCATCGCTGATGCCTGTATACTACAGCTTTGGTGCCTTGGTCCCCGTCTGCTTCCTGGTTAGAGAGAGGATTTGGGACAGGAAGTGTCAGGCCTGCTCGTCCAGTCAGAGGCAGAGGTGGTACCCCGCTAGTACTAGCTGTGCGGCCTGGAATGTCTCATCCCAGGTCCCCTCTCTAACCAGGCCTCTACTGCTCTGGACAGTTCTTGAATGGGGCACAGATGGCAGTAGAGAGCACCCTGTCAGACTGGAAAGAATATACCACTTCTTGTAGGACATATGCAGTGTATAAGAGTGGGTGTTCCACTGCCAATTAATGAGTGTGCACATTGGTATTATTCTATGTATGCTCTGGGCTGAAGGACGCATTCTGCACTCCCACCACTAGATGTCTCACTGTATTGTACGCACTTCTGAGGGAAGGATTATCAGAGGAAGCCATTTTTCAGTCTGTGCCACTGTTCTATAAATCTGACTGAGGCCAATCCCATTGAGAGTACCTCAGCTGGTGCTTTTATAAAGGAGGGGCACTGTATTACAACTGCTCATCTGAATGGAGTAACTGACCCTTGCCCATTGGGCTGGTGGCGATGTTTTCAACTGAACCATTTTCTGCGCTCTTTGGCTAATGTTAGAAGATATGATAGACCTTTAACAAATTTTGAACGGCTATGCACGGTAGTGGGTTATCTGCATCACTCTCTATCTATTATCTATGCAGTTCTTTGCACCCCCCAAACACCATCAGCCCTCCTTACCTATCCGAGTGGGAGAGAGATTTAGAGATGACTCTTACGGAACATTTATGCACTTATCCATACTTCCTCAATTTTGAGCAGATATCAAGAAACTAGTTTTAAGATCCTTTCTAGGTGGTATCGTGTCCCAACGTGGCTGCACAGAATTTACCCAGAAAGTCCCTCAGGATGTTGGAGGAGGTGTGGGGAGGAGGGAACACTTATTCACACCTTTTGGGATTGTCCACGTTTAGATGGGTTTTGGAAAGAGGTGTGGAGAATAACTTCCGGTTTTACAGCATATCCTTTGCCTTTTACACCAGCCTTGTTTTTATTACATCTGTCAGATATTCCAATGGGGAGTTATCGGCGCTCATTGGTCCGTCATCTGATTAATGTGGCTAAAGTATGTATTCCAATGCTTTGGAAGAGTGAGGAGGTACTATCCGTTAAAATGTGGTTAAATGAGGTTGAAAAAATATACAAAATGGAAGACAATTACGAGAAAACAATAATAGATTTCTAGATACAAGGAATCCACTGAATATAAAAGGATAATGGACATTTAGAAAGGAGAGGAGGGATGGAGGGGTTGGGGTGTTTTGTTGGGTGTGTGTGTTATTTTTTTTATTTTTTTTTCCTCTTTGGGGGTGAGGGGGGGAGTGGGTTTACATGTCTTTGTATAATTGTGTGTGGGGAGGGGGTTGGGTCTAATTATTTTATGTAATTATGTAAAAATTAATAAAGGAGTGAATTAAAAAGAGAGTACCTCACAGTAGTCCCTCCTCCCCTAACCTATGAGAGGTTAGAGTGATGTCTTTTAATGCACTTTCCTACAGTCAGATAGCTCCATGAAGGATTTTTTATCATGAAGTAGAGCAGATGCAGTTCAATCTAGGAGTAGTTATTAGTGAAAGAAAGTACAAGAGAGCATCCCTACTGAGTTACTTTCCTGGCCTGGAGGCTGGGAGCTAAAGAGTCAGCAGTTAGGAAAGCGCAGTTGAAACCAAGAACTCTGCTATAAACGTGCTAGGTTTCCTTAGGGGTCTTCCCGATGGCTAGATTTCCCCACCCGGTGGGGCCTGTATTCCCCATTCTTGTTACTTAGTGCCCACAGACAGGAATAGGTGTATCTGTGTAGTTGTGAATACAGGTGTATAGGTGTATAGGTGTAGTTGTGAATACAGGTACCCATTTTAACGACTGGAGTCGTGGATCCACTGGACAGTCACCAGCAATGACGTAAGCTGCACCAGGGAACGGAGTCTAAGGGGCCGCTGGTCTCCACCAGTGGCCACGGCAAGGCAGGACAGACTTGCTGCGGCACGCGACCCCCAGGTCGCTACTCCTGGCATGGCTTGCTAGTGACATCGGACGAGGTGTAGCAGGCACAGTAGGCAAGCAGGCAAGCAGCTGGAATTACAGTAGTACCAGGATAGCAGTCACAAGCATAAACCGGGCAGGAACAACACGCAGGAACGACGGAGAGCTGTGACCACACACTATGGAAGCATGCAGAGGCTCCAACAGGGAAGGTCGGGGCAGGTGTCAACGACCTGTCCCTTTAAATCTCTGACAGCTGGCGTGTGCGCCCTAGGAGACGGGGACGCTCGCGCCGGCCGTAACAGCGGGAGACAGGACTGAGGAGCAGTGAGGCGCCCCAGGGGCTGTAACAGTAGCAGCACCGGACCCCTGCACGTGGGCTTTGGCGACTGCTTTAGATGAGGAGGAAGGAGAGCGGGTGGTGTGGTGACTTGGAGCTCTGGACGCTGCTGCAGTCCTAACACCCATGTACTTTTCAGTATATCGCCCTAGTGTCTCAAAAGGTCCTCCCTTAACCCCTTAGCGTCCCATGACGTACCTTGGCGCAAAAAATGACACCTGACACAGCCCCATAGACCAAAGGATAAAAGCGCTATAAGCCTGGGAATGGAGTGGTTTTAAGTGACATATATTTGTTGACAATGGTTTGAATTTTTACAGATACAATATAAGTTATACATGTTACATATAGTTGTAATCATAACGACTTGAGGAACATGCATAACAATTCAGTTTTACCCCAGGGTGAATGGCGTAAAAACACATTTCCCCCAAATAAACAAAATGCGTTTGTTTTTGTTTTTTCAATTTCACCACACATTTATTTTTTTTCTGGTTTCGCAGTGTACTTTATGCAAAAATTCAGCCTGTCATTGCAAAGTACAATTAGTGATGCAAAAAATAAGGGCTCATATGGGTTTCTAGGTGGAAAAATGCAAGTGCTATGGCCTTTTAAGCACAAGGAGGAAAAAACGAAAACGCAAAAATCGAAATTGGCTCTGTCTTTAAGGGGTTAAAGGAAGATGTAAAAGTTTAATCAAGGGAAATGGGGACTAAATTATGATTACATGATCTTAATGCTCTCCAATATAACGCATAAAATAAAAAATATGCATTTTCATAATGCACACACACATTCAGTAACTATAAAAACACTGTGAAATTCAACAGAGTAAAGACATAAATAAGAGAGGCTGTAAAGCAAACATGATAGCAATGCAGGAAAACACTGTGGAAGCCTGCCTGTGGATTAAGGTATAAAACACCGCAGAGTGTGACGACTAGAGCCATTATAAAAAGATACCTAAGGAAAATGATGTTTAAAAATGCACAGTAAAAAAGATCTTCCACAAAAGATATCCACTCCAAAGTCCTCCAAGCTAATTACTGCAATAAAACATCCCGCTTCTCAAATACTTTCCTATTCAAGGAAAAACCTTACAAAGATATTGAAATCTCCTAACAATATGCATTTATGCTTCTTGACAAAAGTAATGAAAGGCAAAAAAGGGACAAAGGGTGTTCCTGTGAATATTTAAGTAGACCGTTAAGATCTGAGCACTAGACATGCTCACATTCTATAATATACTGATTATAATAATCACCCTGTGCTAAAATCTTAAAGGGGTACTCCGGCCCGGGGGTATTTTTAAGCCAGGGAGGGGGTGGTTATGAATAGCAGAGGTCAATTACCTCCCCGGTTCCAGCACCAGGTCCCGGATCGCGCGGCCTGGTACACCCGTCCCGTGGCCACTTTCTGGGGTGCACGGTCTTGGACACCAAGATACCCAATGAGTCGCCAACATTTTTCTACACAACTGTGCAGTGATGGGAAAGGCGATGGGACAGCTGATGAGACTTTTTTTTTTTTAAGTCGCTTTCATGTGTCTTGGTTAATACTCACAGACAGCTGTCACATTACATGTTTGATTAGGCAGCACCCAGGTATATCTGAGGAGACTAATTTAAGGTCCCACCCTAACAGGGGTGACGTCCCACATCTTGATATTCACAGAAAACCAGGATACAAGGGATTATAGGAGTAATAATCCCTTGTATCCTGGTCTATTCTGTGAAAAAAGTACAATTTTGCATTGCCATTGTTATTTTTAACAGATTCGCAATGAACTTTCTCAAAGTTCGGTTCAGTACCGAACCAAACTTTTTGCAAAGTTCGTAACGAATCTGGTTCGTAACGGTTTGGATCGCTCATCCCTACACTTGATATATACTGTTTCAGTAGCCCAGTAAAAGGCACGTGATACCTACTGTTTCAGTAACGTTCGTACAGCATTACGCGTGATACGCGCCAATAATATGACGCTCTGCGGACACACATTGGAATAATGTATGTAACACTGCGCAAGAAATACAAACGAAAATGTGTGAACAGTGCCATAAATGTTCGTAAAGCGTTCGCAAATATTTTTCCTTCACAACTGCTGAAAGTGGCATTATACTGCGATTTTGGGGTGTTGGGTGCACCAAGGCATGCTCCCCTAATGTCCCAGTGTCATTCTGCAGGTGTTTGGATTGTTTAGGGAGGTTTCATGGGGGACTTGGTGACCTCCAAGTGGTCAATTTTTGATTTCCAAGTGCTGAGAATTTTTTTCCTATGGACTATTATGGGATCGAATACGAATAGTCGAATATCGGTAATTCTTGAAAGTTGAATATTTCACTACTCGTCCATCTCTACTTTTAACTTAACTTAAAATAAAAAAAAATACTTAAAGTCAATGTACCACCGATACATCGCTTCTTTGTTCTTTACATTAATACAACTGTGGCAGCATAAAATGCCGATGCCGCAGTCCTTTTTTTGAACAGCAATCTGGTTCCCACTCATGGCTCCTTTCTATTACTAAGTACTGACTCAGCATGAAGCACAGGGGGCGGGCTGGGTGGCCCCCAGTGTGACGATCTGCCCCCCCCCCCTGTGACACGGCTCTATTGTCCCCCTGTGACACAGCTCTATTGATTTTAATGGAGCCATATCACAGAAGGGGGGGGGGGGTTAGTCACGCTGGGGGCCAGCCTGCAGTGTCCCATGCCCAGCTGGTGCTCGGCAATAGACTGTCGCCGTACGCGGGAACCTGGCGTCGGTTTAATAAAAGGGCCGCAGCATCGGCATCCCTGCGCTGGTCTATTCATCTAAGGAACAAAAAAGCAATGTACCGATGGCACATTCTCTTTAAATTTATTTAGAGACATTCAGCTCCCTGAGGGATAAAGTTAAAATTCTAAAGAGATTGACTGTATAGGTTAAGAGAAGCATGTCTACTTTCCTCTAGAAAGAACCCCTACATCTGCCTATTGATTCTGTGTGTTATCACAGCCCAGCTCTGTTAAAGTGAATCGGATTCACCTGCAATGCCACTTTACACCTGTAGGCAGACGTGGGGCTGTTTCTGCATGAAAACAAGTGCGATTTTAATTATGTACAACCTTTTTAAGTCTAACAAAAAGCAGATAAATGAGTAAAAACGCTCTTAACAAGTGTTCAACTCAGATCTACGTAAATAACCCAGAGAAAGACTTCACAAACACTTAACAGGGCAGAGTCTTTATACTGATCCATCATATTCAGGCTTTTAATTGGACACTTCTGTCTTATTTATGTTGTTATTAGACTGCAGTAGATATAAATGACCTACTTTAACAAAGGCTTAGAATATTGTATATACAGTAATTGGATATCCCCTTCCATGTCTCTGATTAATTACTTGTTTCCTGCATTCACAAAGTGAAACCTGCAAAACAGGAGAGCCACCATATGACATTTAATAGACAGACAAGATGGATCATTTATGGACTAGCAGAATACTGTAAAAGTCTCTCTGTGATTATAAGGCTCAATATTTTGTGGGAACCTAGATGAGTTTTCTAATAACCTATACATAAGGCCACAATGAGTACAAGCTGTTACTATGACTAATAAAGGTTTTTCCACATCTCTTCCGTAATTTAATCCAATGGTTGTATTCATTGTAAACATTCTATGGAGCATTGGATACAGTCTATTATTTCCAGTCTGGAACGCAGGAGAGGTTCTCTATGGGGATTTGCTACTGTTCTGGACAGTTCCTGTCATGGACAGAGGTGGCAGCAGAGAGCACTGTGGCAGACTGGAAAGCAGCTGATCAGTATTGGAAGACTTAAGATATTTAAATAGAAGTAAATTAAAAATCTCTAGCACCTTCTGACACATATATATACACAGTGGTACCTTGGTTTAAGAGTAACTTGGTTTAAGAGCGTTTTGGTTTAAGAGCTCACAGTTTTTCAAAATTGTGACTTGGTTTAAGAGCATTGCTTTGGTTTAAGAGCTTACTGTACTGGGTGGGAGACCGAGTGGGGGAGGGGCATGGTCTGCATAGCGGGGTCTACAGCGCTGTACTCTGACCCAGGAAGTCTCCCTCACCTTCCAAATCATAGCAGATCCACTTCAGGCTAGGGCTTACATCAGGGGACAGGACTGTGGAGGTAATATCACCATAGCTGTAACCCCTCTCTCCCCGGACAGAGAGCGCTGCATGTATGTGCCCACATCTGTCCTGCTCATTCCTTCATGCTCCCTGCAGTCTCTGTTAGTCCTTGTGTTTCCCATCCTCTCCATTACTGTACAGTAACTTATAATATCACATATTCTGCTGTTTCTGAATGTTTTTTTCATTTGTTTTACATGTTATTTAGAATAATAAATCATAATTTTTGGGGTGGGGAACCAATTGTCTGCATTTCTACTATTTCTTATGGGAAAATGTGCTTTGGTCTAAGAGTGGATTTGGATTACAAGTGCGGTCCCGGAACGAATTATGCTTGTAATCCAAGGCACCACTGTATATATATATATATATATATATATATATATATATATATATATATATACATTTATTTTCCCCCACTGGAGTACCCCTTTAGGATATGTTCACATTCTGTATATATAACTATCACTGTTTAACATGATCCTGCGGCCGATATTACCATATTGGCTTCAGGAACATAATTTTAAATTGATTTTATTTGGATTGCGGGCAATTAACCATTAAACACTCTGCAATGTACCAAACGTCAGAACGGCCATACATTGTGTGAACAGAACAGAACAATCGGCGTTGTTTGCACTCTAGCAGACAGAAATAACTGATATTGATATGTCAATTATTTCCACGCGTGTACCGGACTACAGCCGTTGTTCAATACAGTGTGTGAACAATGGCCGGTGTTCCCATAGAGTTGAATGCAGTGCATTATTTTAAGGCAAGAACGGGCGTTGTTTTCATTGCTAACAATGGCCATTCTTATCTTAACCCCTAGGCGACCTAGGACGTACCGTTACGTCCTGGAAGTCTGTCCCCAGACGACCCTGGACGTACCGGTACGTCCTGAGCTATAAAGCGTGCTCCGGAGCGGAGCGCGCTTCCTAGCAGGTGGGGGCCGGCTGCAATCAGCAGTCGGCACCTCACCGTTAATGACACGCTGCAGCCGCAATCGCGTTTAAGTGTAAGTGACAGGGGGAGTCCCCTGTCACTTACTGATCGGGACTGCGGGGGTCCCGATCGTTGAAACGGACCGCCGAAGGTCTCTCACCTGCTTCCGTGCGGTCCGATCGGCGATCTGCTGCACTGAGCCTGCACAGCGCCGATAACACTGATCAATGCTATGTCTATGGCATAGCAGTGATCAGTGTATAAAGTGAAACTAATCAATGTACAAGTCCCCCAAAGGGACTTAAAATGTGTAAAAAAAAAGTTAAAAATCACTAACACACTACCCCAAAACCCCTCCCCCAATAAATCACCCCTCTTTCCCATTACGTATATAAATAAAACATATAAAAATAAATAAATAAACATATAATATACCGTAGCGTGCGTAATTGTCCGATCTATCAAAATATAACAAGCGTCATTGCGAATGGTGAACGGCGTACACGAAAAGAGGGAAAAAAGTGTGCGGGTTACCGATTTTATGTTACATTATATATAAAAAAAAATTAATAAAAAAGTTATCAAAACGTCCGATCTTCACAAATATGGTATTAATAAAAACTAGAGATTATGGCAGAAAAATTTACATCTCATACAGCCCCGTAGGTGAAAAAATAAAACTGTTATAAGCGTCACAATAGGGCTATTTTATTAATATTGAAATGCCAAAAAAAAAAGGATTTCATTAAAAAAAAAATATATATATATATAACATTGGAGAATCTGTGCAAACCTGCATATGGTTGTGTTCGGACTGACCTATAGAGTAATGGTATCATGTCGCTTTTACCTTATAGTGCATTACGTAGACACAGGGACCCCCCAAACATTACCATATTGCATTCTTTTTTACGATTTCACCTATTTATATCTTCATAAATAATATATTTGGGATTCCATCATACATGTTATGGTAAAATGAAAGACGCCATTACAAAGTACAACTATTCCTGTAACAAACAAGCACTTACATGGCCTTGTAGATAGAAAACTGAGAGTGCTAGAGCTCTTAGAAGGGGAGGAGGGAAAAACGAAAACACTAAGATCAAAATTTGCTCGGTCCACTGGTTGATTTTGGGCCTGGTCCTCAAAGGGTTAAAGAGTCACCGTCCTTAATTTTTTTTTTTTTTTTTTTTTTTTGCAGAAGTCAATAGTCCAGGCAATTTAAAAAAAACTTTGTAATTGGGTGTATTAGGCAAATATGCCATTATCTGTATTTAAAAAGACTTTCCCCAGGTCCCCCCCTCCCTCCTCTCTCTCATTCACTGCTCAGAATCAGGAAATCTCGACTGTTTTACATCAGTCGGATCCTGTCTGTGCTATGGAGAGGGGATGAGGGAGGAGGGAGATTAGTCAGCAGCAGAGAGCAGAGAACAAAGGATTGCACCACAGGGAGAAGCTGAAAGCCCCTATTCAGAGGTCAGAGAGGTCAGTGCTGATATCAGAGGAGAGAGCCTGGTGATGTAGCTGTAAATTAACTCTTTGTTGTCCTGTTTTGGTGCCTCATCTCTCCCCTCTCCATAGAGAACAATGAAGACGGGGGGAGAGCTTCAAACTTTTTTTTCATGATAAAAATGCATTTTTCGGCTAATAAACCCAATTACAAAGTTTCTTAAAATCGCCTGTACTATTGATTTCTGAAAAAAATAATGACAGTGATACTTTAAAAAATACACCATGTGAACATGGCATTAAATTAAGAGCAAATTAATGTATACATTTTGTAAAAAATGATTTGCTGCAGTCTGAAGAAAGAGGTAGATAGAAAGATGAATGGATGGTAAGGCTATGTTCACACAACATTTTTTCAGCTCTGTTTAAAATGACGTCCGTTATTTTGAGTCTAAAATAACGGACGTCATTTAGTAGCCTGGCCTCCCCTTGACAGCTGTTGGTACATTATTCTAATTTGAGTTACTAATTGGCCTTTGGATGCGGCTTAATTAAAAAGTCCATTGAATTTAATAGAAGAGACAGAGAAAGGACGGTGACAAAAGAAAAACTGCTTGTGAACAACTAATAAAAAACGTCCGCTGTTTGCAAAAGACATCCAAAAATAATGATCATGTTCATTATTTTGCCGTCTACGGCAAAAACGTCCATTATTCAATGCATTGTGTGCATTGGACGTCCGTCTTCCCATTGACTTCAATGTAGTGCCATTGCAGTCAGTTAAATCACGGCAAAAACGGACATTCTTTAAAATATCAAATTCGGCCGCCTTTTCTCTATTTTTGACGTTGTGTGAACATAGCCAAAAAGAAATAGATAGATAGATAGATAGATAGATAGATAGGGGATGGATGGATGGATGGATGGATAGATAGTAGATAGATAGATCATTTATTATATAAATGAAGTAAACGTTATGTAATAAATGGATTTTGTATATTTTAAACTGAGACTAAAAATATAACAAAAATATAAAAAACTAAAATCATGAAAAGGTGACAAATGACCCTCACAGTGCTATGCTAAGGACTGATTTCCCAAACATTGGCGTGAAGTGAGTACCGGTCGTTTCAGATATAAGCGAAATATGTAAACTATTTATCACCATCTCCCAACCATAGCGAGAGCAAGTAATCAGAGCATGACCTGCAGTTCATATCCTGGGTAATATATTCGGCGTTTATTGATTTGTTTTGCCGATAATTGTACTCATAACAAACCGAGCGTCTGAGAAACAATATATCCGTGTCTGTTTTTTATGCAGGCTTGCAATCGTCAAGTCAGAAATCTTTGCATAGGCAGAATGTGTTAGCTTAATAGCAATTTGTTATTGGAATGCTGCTATCTTGGGCTGTACGAGAGCGTGCTCACTCCCATCCATCACACTGACGTTGTTTTATTATACAAAGTTTATTCTTTTATTTTTTCCCAGCTACGCTCAGCAAAGCGCTGCTTGTTTATGATATGTATTAGCGGAGAACATTGGCTCTGCTCTTTAAGTATGATTTAACCTGACTCCAGAGTTGCTGGCCTCCACATTAATCCTTTATCAAACTTTGTGTACTCCGTGCCAGGAGAGGTGTTCTGCCCAGGCTTCTTTTATCCATTGCTTTTGATAAATGTTTTACACAAGTTCTAACCGCGTCACAGTAAGGGTCATCACATGGGGGTTTAGGTAGATATTGCTCCTGACTTTAGATTTTCAGCGTCTGTCTAAAAGAAAACATATAGAAATCTTCAAAAGAAAAAATGGATTGATCCAGCACGTCAAAAAAAAAAAAAAAAGAAAAAACTGTTAAAATAGCAAACTTTAATTCATCTTAGGTTAAAAGTTGAGGTTCACTCCTGAGAGTGCAGTGGCCGGACGACACGTTTCGCGCATGCGCGCTTAGTCATGACTTATATGACCATAAAATATGCGAATTTCATAATTTTGTGATTTGAACAGTTTAAAATTCATGCCTTAAATTCAATTAACCTTTTTGTGTGCCCAACTACCATAAATGTACAAAAGCTAACCATCATGTGAATATGGAGCCAGCTCAGGAGCCAAGCTCGCTCCATACCAGGCTTGTGCCAGCTGCAGATAAAATCCACTAGTATTGACTGATATTGGAGATTACTGCTATTGCTATTCTTAGCATTTAAAGGGGTTGGCCTTTTTATAATAAAATTGCTCAGTTTACAGTATTAGTAACTGAAAAAATACAATTTTAGTCAAATGACTAAACTGAACCCCTTACAGTAAATCATATACAAAAAACTAAATAGCAAAAAGAGCTAAATGGGGAAACACCAATAAAACATCACTTTTAATGATAATATTAAAAATAGAAAACACCCCACAAATATTTAAATACCACAGCCGTGGTGCTCACTAGAAAAGAGAACAATTTGTATAGCCCCACACCTATATCATGGCACTCATTGGACTCAATACACACTACAACTCAAACTCTGTGGTACAAAGGAGAAATAAATGGTTCAATCTCACCCACTCCACGGTCAGTTCAGTGTTTCTCTCTTAGGAGTCCAACTAGGTAGAAGACAGGGGTACACCAAAATGTCGGGCTGTCAGGATAACTCTCCCTAGACGCCCCCTGTTGAATGTGTCTCTACCCCTGCTCGCACAGGGTCTGTCGGAGCACTCGCCCTAAAAAGGACGACCCCTGCCCCGAACTACCCCTTTGAAAAACACTTCCTAAAAAGAAAACTAAATCCACATCCCGATGTGGCCCGTTTCTATTGGGTCTATCAATTATCATCAGGGGAAATTATGGAAACAAAAGCGGGTAAATGTATGTAGTAATAGGTCATGCAATATCATGAGAGTACCTACTAATCATAGATCACAGTGGTGATCACAACGGTGGTGCAGCTGCTGCAGAAAGACTGTGCAAATAGAATAAAGTGCTATATTAGTGTGCCTATACCAGTGGGCAAATGTCACGTTATTGCACAGATTATACAAAAAAGCCCATATAGCTAAAGTGCTGTGTGCTATATGTATGCCAATAGGGCAGTTATAAGCTATTGCACTTGCTCTTGGCCGTTTCTAAAGCGGCACAGTCTGGTGCAGTGGCTGTCCACAGACTATCCTAGCGGTCCCTGGTATCGTCTAGTGCAGGGTTACTTTTATAACTATCTGTACCTGGACGCCATGCTCCTCACTTCCTAGGCGCTGGCTCAACTTCCGGTGGACAACAACGTCACATCCGGCGAGCCGCGCCCCATTGCGGTCCCTCTGAGTTGGTGGAAGAACCTCCCATCAAAAACAAAGTAATTTCTCGTGAGGGTATATTTAAGGAGATCTAGAACAAAACAACTGCACTTACTGACAGCAGCTCCCTGTGTACCTCATAGAGCTATTATCAGACCCCCCCCTCTTCCAGGCTGTGCCGCCCTGCTCTGTGGTGAGTCTATCCATTAGATGGTCGACACAGAGGAGCATGTGAGCATGCCCCACCCCCCAGTGTCCACCCCCGAGCCTATATATATGTGGTGGACACTGAGGGCGAGGCATGGTCATATGCTCCTTCATGCTAAGCCATGTTATGGACAGAATCACCACAGAGCAGGGCAGCACAGCCTGGAGGAGGGGAGTCTAAGTAAGTATAAGCGGTGAGGTGCACATGGAGCTGCTGTCAGGAAGTGCAGTGAGGACACTTCCTAATACTGTACACTGAACAATTTTACTATAAATTGGCCAACCTCTTTAAAAAGTATCAATACTGTAATCAATATTGAGAATATGGTAATGCAAAGCTGACGATTTTCTCAGTTTTTGTAATATACATAGTTTGAATTCCACAAATATAATTAATTGTTGCATAGGTAAATAAGATGTAATAGTCAGGAGGCTACTGACTAGCTGATCATTTCTCTAAGTAGTATCTTTCAGCCTCAAAAGAAACAATTGTAAAATGTCAACGACCTGCCATATGTTGTGTGTTATGATGGATTGAAGTGGGAGGTTTTGTTACCTGGTCGCACACTTGAAGATATTCCGCGTGCTTGCTGAAAGCATAGCCTTGGAGACATTTCAACAAAGTTTTCCTAAACTTTTTAATTAGAAGAGAGAACTGAACAGATATAATTAACTGGGAACATTATCTGACAGCAAATCAAGGTGCAAGCTATGTCAAAGAATGATGAATTGTTCCAGATGGAGGCCTTACAGGTTCAGGAACCAATGCTTGCAGTCCAAAGAGCTGCAGAATTATAAATGACTGCGCTATAAGCACCTGCCCACATCCAGAGCTAAAACACCAAGATCTATAAAATAATAAAGCAATCATTAATTATGTAGCTAGAATAATATATATATATATATATATATATATATATATATATATATATAGAGAGAGAGAGAGAGAGAGAGAGAGAGAGAGAGTTTTTTAGGTATCAGGCAGACTGTCTAAAGCAGACGTGTCAAACTTAGGCTCTCCAGCTGTTACAAAACTACAATTCCCATCATGCCTGGATAGCCAAAGCTATAAGTTGCCATCAGATGCTTCCTTTTCTCCCTAGAATACACATACATTACTGCAGGTCTCCTCTGTAATGTCTCTTCTTTCAGAGATCTTTAAAGGGAATCTGGGGAAAAAAAAAAAGTAACCTGCTGATATTTATAGGGCTTGCGGCGTTGAGGATGAAGGAAAGTTTCTTACATTGATCCTCAAAGCTGTTTTTGTGTAGTTTGTGGTTTGTAGTTTAATTCAGTTAGGCAGTTTGGTGCACTGGGGGGCAGGATTACCACCCTTAGTGCCAACCTTCTAATAAATATTGGGATAGCGCTCTGTAGTAACATCACTACATCACTCATCATTGCAGAATAGGTGAATATTCATTAGAAGGGGCAGATTGGTGTACCAAGTGTGGTAGTCCTGCCCAAACTGCCTCATCAGCATATAGGTTAAAGGGAATCTGTCACCCCCTGTGGCGGGGTGAAGGCCGCCTGACCCCCCCGCTAGAGACCCTTATCCTTACCCCTTCTCTTCAAGTCCCGCGCCTGGACAGGACTTGGACGGATATATCCCCGCCGGATGAAAACAGAAATGAGGATCAAATTAAAAATTCTCTGCACCCCATGTGCTATAGGGACATATCAGTGGGTTAAATGCTTCTAACTTGTTGATTGATAAAATAATTCAACTCATCGTATTACCAAATTTGTGTGCAGCATTCCTGGCAAACCATTATTAAACACATATAACACATTCAGTTAAATGGGCATGAGTTGCACAGACACAGCCCTGTGTATATAAGTATCAGAGCTGACAATGTATATCAGAGCAAACGCCAAGCCATGAGAAGGTCAGAACGTCCCGTAGAACTGAGAGACAGGATAATGTCCAGGAGATCTGGACAACTCACCAAATTACAGTATGTAATGGGGGGAGGGGGGGAGGATGGTCATGGTATGAGAGATGACCAATAACCCAATGATCACTCTAGCTGAGCTCCTAAGATTTTGTGTGGAGAGGGGAGAAACTTCCGGAAGGTCAATCATCAGAACACTCATTTAATCTGGGCTTTATGGCAGAATGGCCAGAAAAGGACACATAGAATCCACCTGGAGTTTGCAAAAAAATAAAATAAAAACACTTAAAAGCCTCTCAGTCAGATTAAACTAAGTGTCAGGAATCAGGTGATACGGACACGACAATACAGTGAGCCCTAGGTCTGAACCCACCAACTATCACCTGCCTGCTTGCCTCAATCGACCCTAGGCGGTCGCGGACAACCACAAAGACGTTCCCTACGTTGCGTAAGTGAACACACAGAACAATACAGACAGACAAACACAATAGAGAGTAATGAACGATCCGGGTCAAACCACACTAGCAACAAGGTACAGAATCAGGAAAACAAGGAATAGTCTAAGTCCAGGCAAAGGTCAAAACACGAGTAGTCAAGCAAAAGGAATCAGGACGGGGATAACAGGAAAAGGACAGGGAGAGCTGGGACTAGAACTGATCTATGAACTGATCTAATAGCCAGCGATGTACTGCTGGCTGGCTCTGAACTATATACCAGAGGGAGGGTCCTGGACCAGAGCTAATTGGTCCGGACTCCTAATGAGCAAAACACAGCAGCTGCACCGCTGCATGCAGAGTGGCTGAACTGAAAGCCACTCACCCTCAGCGCAATGCCACTCAGCTGTGTCTCGGCCGGCCGACAGCCAGTCACGTGACCCCACGGCGTCTCCGGTCGCTAGGGACGCCGTTGGGTCTCCGTGACGTAACTCGGCCCCGGCCGGCGGAGGCGGAGCGACGGCGCTGCGCTCCAGCCGGGGCAGACATCGCTGGAGCGCGGTCAGGTAAGTTGCTGACACTAAGATTGAACTCTTTGGCCTCAGTTCTAAGTGTGATGATCTGGAGAAAACCAGGGGCTTCTAGTTTGGGCGCACACCTTTTTTTTTTTTGCTAAACATTTGTGTCTTTTTGACATTCTATGACGCCCTTGTAGCTAACGAGGAGGCCAAAAGTTGGGCACCAATAGCTTAGCGACAACTCTGTGAATGTTGTTGAGTGTCCCAACCAGAGCACTGACTTAAAACCAAACATCTCTGGAGAGACCTGAAAATGGCCCCACTGAAAGACCACATCTGACCAGAAAGATGTTAAAGCGACAATCCTCAAAACCAGGTGTATAATCAGTATAATGGGGGACATGCATTAGGGGCTCTGAACACTTTGTATGCAATACATCTCCATGCTGCCAAAACACCAAGTAAACACTGCATAAAAGATGCATCCCATGTAAACAGGACTCTATTTATACAAGATACTTGTCGGTTAACATTTTCCAGTCATTCAGCTAAACCTCGCAGAGTGAAAAATGATGTAGCACAATATTTCTTATGAATAATAAAGACACAATGGTAGAATCTTTCCGGACCATTGATTTTCATTGTAAACAAGTGAAATCAAGCAGAAATCAAATTAACCCTAAAATTTGCCACAATGATCTAACCAAAGGATTTTTGTAATGACACATTTACAGACGACTTACAATCCTTCCATCTACAAAATGTGCATGACAAAGGTGCAAGATGTACGACTAGGTATGCCAGATGGAGGGCTAGGTGTAAAATAAACAATTTTCTCTAAAATGTAAGGGTTATAGTATGAGACAATTACATTGACTGATGCATCAAAATCTCAACCAAATGGAGCTGAGCAAGGTCGATGGAAGACAATATCGGAAAGAACACAATGGCTGGATTGCTGTAGCCATCAGTAGTGGTCTGTATACTCTGATCTAAAACCATATTTTTACACGTTTCTTCCTCAACAAAAAAAAAAAAGGAAAAAAGGAAATTGTGCACCAAGATAAGTGTTTGGTTTTTTTTTTTAGCAGAAATTTATTTTAAAGTGTACCTGTCATGACAGCCCTCTGCAGGATCAACGGCAAGTTGCTCTGTTCGGGTCTCCATGAATTTAAACTTACAAAAAAATCTCAAACTCTAATGGATCCAATGGGCATTGCATACATTACTCCCTTATTGCTTATTTGTATTCATAGAGACCCAAACCATCAGATTAACAGAGGAACTTGTCGCTGATGCGGCAGTGCACTGAACTGGAATTGTGGATCCACTGGACCACCACTAGCAATGGCAAAGGCTGCCCAGACCGCTGGTCTACGCCTGAGCCTGCCGCAAGGCAGGACGGACTTGCTGCGGCAGGGAGGTGCAGCTGAAAACAGAGTAGGCTGGTCAGCAGGCAGGAACCCATGAAACCTGGAAGTCAGGGGAGTGGGTGCAGTGGGGGCAGCACAGGACACCGCCTCAGCCGTGACACTGGCTGTCACGACGGGTACACTTTAAGGCCTAGCTCTATTTAAGTTAGAAGAGTATGAGCATATTGAGGACCATATCAGGCACCCAAAACCTTCATAGCGCTAAAATATTGTGCACAAACGATAGCTGACTAATTGATGCAGCCCTTTCTTGCACCATATATCTTCCTGTGACGATATTTTAGCAGGTGAGAACAGCCCGATCAATAGACGAACAATTTTTTGCCTGTCGTATGATCGCTAGCCCTATTACACAGGGTCTGTTAGTCCAATAACTGCCCTATTTAATTGGGCCCTATTGAATATGTTGACTCTTTTTTGCTTCATTGCTGATGCTCAAATTTACATGCAGGAACAAGAGTCGGGGGGGTGAACCTTAATCGAAACGGAAGGACACTTTGCCTTTAAATGGGCCACCAGATTGGACATCATCTTTGAGTCTCCGTTTCTTCGCCATTATTATATTTGAACAAATTAAAAGTAGATCATGCATGAGTCTGAAATATCTGGTTAGTCAGAAGATGTAACACTGCCCTGTTCTATTAGGCAACAAATTACATTTTTGACATTGTTTTCCCTTCATGCCATTATTGCGTCAGTGCAAGGACCTTCCAAGCAGTAACCCAGATCTTGGCTTCCCGGACCCCTGTGAATATGATTTATGAGATGAGGTGAAAGACTGTGCCTAGCTGTTCTAAAAGATGGTCTCCTTATGACATATTGTATTATTCTTTTAATTTAACAGGAGAACATTTACCAATGGTATTGATTAAAGAGGTTTAAAATAATGAAGCAGAACTGCAATCTGCAGGAAATAATCAGATGCGGAAACACAGGGCAGCATCTTCTGTAAATGAGCGATTTTGGATGATGGCAAGAAACGTCCTGCCACAGGCCAGGCACTAATCTGCTTTTTGATATGATTTCAGATGAAATGTTTCCAGCTTAGTCTACCCAGAAGCCCTGTTAACTAGCCAAACAGCAGCAATGATGGCAACAGATGATGCCACAGCCTAGAGTCCAGATGAATCCATCCAGATAGTTTTATTTATACGTAACATTAACTCTTTTACACCTACGGAAAGGAGTTTAGGCATAGAAAAGTGGAGGTGCTCTTTTGTAATCAATAAAATAATAAGAGTCTCACTGTCCTTTGCTTTACAGTTTACCATATACAGTATACATAAAACATATCATTTTTATAAATTAGAGGAACAAGGAAATACTTTTCAATACTTCTTTTTTATGAAGTAGTCCCCCTTTTCACCTTACTGTAAAAAAATAAATCTATGTAATCTAATACAGTCAATAAATAGAAAAGGTAGGGGTTGGAGGAGGATGCAGCTGGAGTTTCCTTGTATATTTGTGAGATTAAGTCTATGTCCCCATTACAGAAGACATCAGGAGAAGGCAGCATCTCATAATATTGACGGCTGCTAATTATGATCATGGTCTTTAGTGTCCATCGATATTACAAGAAGGATGGCTTTCCCATCTTGGTTCCCATAGTAGAAAACATAGCCCTACACAGAATGCTGTAAAAAGGGGGCGTCATAGGTACTAATAGTACTAATATTACCCCAGAAGTAGCTGCCCCTGCAGTAATAAAATTAAAAAAAAAAACAGTAAGATAAAAAACATATATATTTTTAAAAACACAAAAGTATTCTTTCCAGTCTGACACAGTGCTCTCTGCTGCCACCTGTGTCCATAACGGAAACTGTCCAGAGCAGTAGCAAATCCTCATAAAAAAACGGATTATATATACAGCAGATCAGTCGACATAAAAATAAAACTAGAGCCTTAGCTAAATCATATGACCTGAGGGTGGCAGAAACTGAGGCGGCGTATATTGCTGATCCTTTCCCTGGGCGCCTCAGTAACTGGGAGGAGGCACAGACTTTATTTAAGGAACATCAGCTTAGTGTAGCAGAAGACAAGAGATTCTTTATTAAACCGGCCTATTGCCATGAAGGAGAGAGTGCAGGACATATGTTGGCAATGATTGTTAGGGCTCAGTCCGGCCTGTCGCATGTAACAGAACTAGTACTGCCTTTATTGGGGCGAGTTACGGATGATAAGGACATTCTAGCAGGCCTTAGTGCCTTCTATAAAGACTTCTAAATTGACGGACTCTGATAGACAAGGGTTACAAGTATTTCACTCCCTATTTTAACGCCCACCCAGACTTGTGATTTGGATGCACCACTAACTGTTGAGGAATTGGAACGAGCCCTGCAATCCCTAGCTAATGAGAAGGCCCCAGGGGTAGACGGATTACCCGGTGAATTCTATAAAAAACATAGTGCCATTTTCCTTCCACAGCTGCTGGAAACGTTTAACCCTTTAAGGACTGGGCCCATTTTCGTTTTTGCGTTTTCGGTTTTTCCTCCTTGTGTTTAAAAGGCCATAGCACTTGCATTTTTCCACCTAGAAACCCACATGAGCCCTTATTTTTTGCGTCACTAATTGTACTTTGCAATGACAGGCTGAAACCAGAAAAAAATTCAATGTGTGGTGAAATTGAAAAAGAAAAATGCATTTCTTTTATTTGGGGGAACTGTGTTTTTACGCCATTCGCCCTGGGGTAAAACTGACTTGGTATGCGTGTTCCTCAAGTCGTTACGATTAAAACGATATATAACATGTATAACTTATATTGTATCTGATGGCCTATAAAAAATTCAAACCATTGTTAACAAATATACGTTCCTTAAAATTGCTCTATTCCCAGGCTTATAACCCTTTTATTCTTGGGTCTATGGGGCTGTGTCAGGTGTCATTTTTTGTGCCATGATGTGTTCTTTCTATCGGTACCTTGATTGCGCATATACGACTTTTTGATCGCTTTTTATTATATTTTTTTGGATTTGATGCAACCAAAAATGCGCAATTTTGCACTTTGGGATTTTTTTGCGCTGACGCCGTTTACCGTGCGAGATCAGGAATGTGATTAATTAATAGTTCGGGCGATTACGCAAACATGTTTATTTATTTATTTGTTTACTTTTATTTAAAACCTGGGGAAAGGGGGGTGATTCAGACTTTTATTGGGGAGGGGGCTTTTTACTATAAACAACACTTTTTTTTTTTTTTACACATATACTAGAAGCCCCCCTAGGGGACTTCTAGTATATATACTTTGATCTCTCATTGAGATCTTTGCTGTATAGATAGACAGCAAAGATCAATGAGATCGGCACTCGTTTGCTTTCGGCTGCTGCAGCCGGAAACAAACTAGTGCCGAGCCGGGGACGGATGAGTCCCCGACGGGCATCAGACAGTCCCGGAGGAGCGATCTCCCCCACTAGACCCCAGGGAAAGGTTGCCTCCGGTAATCGGAGGCAGCTGTCAACTTTGACAGCTGCCTCCGATTAGCTAATTAGCAGGCACGGCGATCAGACCATGCCCGCTAATAGCGGCGGTCCCGGGCTACATGCGGCACCCATGATTGCGGCGCTTCAAAGCGGGGTCGCCGCGCTGCCCCGCTTTGAAGTGCTAATGAGGACATATGACGTACGGGTACGTCATATGTCCTTAAGAGGTTAAGGAAGCTCTCCAAACCAGTAGCCTCCCACCATCTCAAAGGGAAGCCATTATAGTGGTTATCCCCAAACCGGGTAAGAATCCCACTCGACCTGACTCGTATCGCCCCATCTCTCTACTGACTGTCGATAACAAGCTATTGGCTCGGGTTCTGGCGGATAGATTGACAACTGTTATAGAATCCCTTATTCATCCCGATCAATCAGGATTCATGCCCAGTAGATCCACGGCGTCATTAGGCGTCTGTAAATGACCATCCAGGCCCGGGAAAGGGGGGGAGGGGGGAGGGCGGCGGTGCTCTCACTCGACGCTGCGAAGGCTTTTGACAGCGTCGAGTGGGAGTACCTATGGGCCCTTATGGGGCGAATGGGAATAGGGGAGGGATACATGAAATGGGTCAAACTATTGTATGCTAACCCAGTAGCGCGTATACTGGCCAACGGAGGGTTGTCGGATCGTTTCTCGCTGCATAGGGGCACACGTCAGGGATGCCCCCCTATCGCCACTCTTATTCGCTATGGCCATAGAGCCCTTGGCGTCCCTCATTCGTAACTCTCCAGATATTATAGGGATCCCATGGGGGCGGAGGGGGGGAGGAAAAAGTTTCCCTATACGCAGACGACATGTTACTGTACACTAATGACTATGAAAAATCCATAGGCCCCATAATGTCTATGATCTCCATGTTTGGCTCCCACTCTGGACTGACTATTAACTGGGACAAGTCAGTGGTACTACCCCTGGACTCACCCTCAATGCCTCTTCATGTTCCTCAGGTTCCCCTGCAAAGTGTAGAAAAGTTTAAGTACCTGGGAGTCATAGTTTTGGCAGCGATAGGAGACTATATCTCAGATAATCTTAATCCGATACTTCAGTGGAATACAACCAAAGTAGGCACGTGGTGTAGATTGCCCCTTTCGGTTGTGGGAAGGAGCAATCTTATTAAAATGATACTCATGCCCCAGTTGTATATTTACTTCATAATGCTCCTTTATGGATACCGGCTAGATGTTTTAGACGGATGAGTACTCTATTTAGAGATCTGATTTGGAAAAATAAATCTGCTAGGATTAAGCTGGACATACTTCAGCGTCCCAAGACTGAAGGCGGTCTTGCTGTACCTGACCCGTTTTTTTATTACCTGGCTGCCCAATTGCAACACATGAAAGGGTGGGGGCAGGCTGAGGAAATGGGGGTGGCGGGCAGGATGGTGATGCGGTTAACCGGGCAAGTGACACCTCTTGCTGCAGTTGATAGTGGCTGTACTAATGAACACAGTCGAACACTGCTCAGTCTTAAATTGCTTAGTAAAGTTTGGAACGCAGTTAGGTTGCAGTTGGGACACAAGGGTTTCACAGATTTTTCTCCCTTGTGGAACAACCCCAGCATACCTGAACTGGTCCGATTAGAGGGTTTCTCCCCTTGGCAACGGTTAAGCATACACTACCTACATCAGGTCTGGAGGGAGGGAATGATTGTATCTTTTGACACACTTAAGGATACTTACCTACTCATGAATAGAGTGTTTTATAAATACTTGCAGATTAGACATGCCTTGCAAACGCAGCATGCGCTCGCTATATTGGTTATAAATTCTCACCATGTGCTAACGGAAGTGGGGGATAAGGGGTTGGTAAGAGGAGCCATCTATAAGGTATATATGTCTCTCCTGCAGAGTAAAATGGCTAAAGCGCCTCTAGCGGTCAAAGATAAATGGGTGCAAGATTTGGGTCAAATTAGTGACTCCCAATGGCAAGAAATAGTGGAGCTGACTCCCACTCTGTCATTATGTGAAGCTCAAAGACTACCGCAATTATTCTTGCTCCATCGGGTTTACAAAACCCCACATGTCATGTTCAAAATGGGTTACAGACAAACATCTAACTGCCCCAGATGTGACATGGAAGAAGCTCATATCTTACATATGTTTTGGGGCTGCCAAATGTTAAATGACTATTGGAAGGGAGTACAAGATATTATAAAGAGAGTATATAATCTAACGTTACCCTTGCTGCCTATTTACTATATCCTTGGACTGCTAGAGGCGCTACAATGGGATGATCACACTGTTCTGGGTATTTAGAGATTACTGTTCCAAGCAAGAAAAACGGTGGCCTCCGGATGGGTCGACTCTGAACCCCCTGTCATAACTGATTTTGTAAACAGAATGAATATGAATATTAGATTGGAAAAGGGAATCTATGCTAAGAGAAAGTGCTCCCAGAATTTGAGCAAATCTGGGGTCAATGGTTAGAAGCCCCAGGGATACCCAGCCAGACTCTTTTGCGTATGTGTAGAAACCCCTTCCAACAATTTCTCAACGCAATGGGTAGATAACGCTAGATAGCTTAGTTAAAGATGAGTAGCTCTATTATCCATGGCTCCAAGTGTATATGGTTCATGCTCTTCCGTTCTTGAGGATAACGGGTTGATAGCCTCAGCGACCTCGTAGGTTCCCTGAGGTGCAATGCGGATTGTTTGGCTCCTGTTAAGCCGAAAGGGATTTTTCTTTTTTCTTTTTTGTTTATTATAATAGAATATTTCTGTGCACCTTTACTGTTACGGGACATTTACTTTTCTCTTAGTTTGGACTGTGCACAGTGGTACAAGCATGTATTTAGGAAAATACAGAAAAAGGTGTGGACTCATTGCATATATATTCTCCTTCAAGCTGGTTTTAATTAGTGCCTTTATCTATGCTGTTGAAACTGTACTTGTACTAAGCAACTTCCTTTTTTCTCTGTTCTTTGTATTCAACGCCTTATTTTACTGTTTATGCAATGAGTTGGATAATAAAAAGTTATCTCATTTAAAAAAAAAGAAAACTTCTCCTACTTGAGACAGTTTCTGTCACAGACAGAGGTGGCAGCAGAGAGCACTGTGTCAGACTAGAAAAATACACCATTTTCTGCAGGACAAACAGCAGCTGATAAATACTGGCAGATTTTAAATTTTTAAATAGAAGTAATTTACAAATCTGTTTAAAAAAAAAAAGTACTGACACTGGTTTATTTTAAAATAAATAAATAAATTATATATATTATATAAATTATATATATTATATATATTATTATATAATATTATTTTATTTATTTTTTTTAAAGTAAAACACCAACACCAGTACTCCTTAACTTCCTGGAGATTGTGACAATCTAGAATATTTCATTTATTTGAGCTGCCCTACAGCACAAGCACCATTGTTTACTTTCTTTACAAACAGAAGGCACTGAGCTCCCCCTGGGGGTGGCTGAAGGTATCAGAAAAATAAACACTCAATGTAATGCAAATAAATGCGGATTAAATCAGCTAGTTGTAAACCTATTTAAATTGATATAAAACAACACATTGTTCGAAGCTTCTCATTCACCTAAAGGGGCAGAAAAAATGGCAGCGCATGCACTTATGTTTTTTTTTTTTTTCTTTTATATGATAATTGTCTGTCACATTGCCTGTAAATCAATAGTAGTAATGAAATATAGGGAAAGATTTGTAGATCATCAAGATCCCTGCAGCCACTAGATTTAACCAATATCCATAAATCCAGTAACAGTGTGAGTGGCTAAACTCTTATAGTTGCAGGTTATTATCTTTATGTTTGACGAGAAGATCTACAGTTCCTCTTCATTCCAATGTAACATGACGAGTCAATGACAATAATGTGGAGTTCTGTACATCGGGTGTCGTTTTCATGCTCAGTGTGGAGCAGTGAGCGGCCGCCTAAATTGGAAGCTTTCCATTCTGACAAATCACATCAGAGAAGTGAATAACTACACCTCATACACACGGCTCGGAGACAATAAATGTTACAGCCGTACAATGAGGAGAAATGAGACATCTCATTCCCACGGGACACAAAATACATCTCGGCTTATGACAAGTTGTTAGCATTATGGATAGCATCTGCCTCGGCCTTTATCATGTTCTAAATTTGTTTTCCCCCGATCACTGCGCTGCCCGATATTAGGATTCAGAAATGTGAGTCACAATGCTCTCTACATTATTGCCCTGCTGAAGTTGAAGTGTATTAGATATATTATTGCTTATTTTTAATATGCCTTAAAATAAGAAGTGGAGGCAGAGGAGGCATGGGGAAATTGGATAAAAAAACATGAGCACAAATAAATTAACGTTCCCATTATGCTTATCAGGGAACTAAATCTACAAAGTATGGGAGCTGATGCAAACTTAGGGGGAGCAAGCCTGCGTGCCGTAATAGTTGGGAGTGAAGCAATATCATGGTGGCATATTAGGCATTACAAATCCAGGATGAATCAGATTTTTGCATAGGTTAGTGCTTGTTCACAGTCGTCCAATAATGGTGTCTTCCTTATCTACATTGGCCCGGAAATACAGTGCGGGTAGAATTGATTTAATTGGAATTTAATAGTTGTATTTTTCAATCAAAAATTTAAAAGTGGAGAACAAGTGATATCATTTTATAGCTATAGACCATGTTCCCACTGCGTAAAACACTGGCCGTTCTGTGACCCGGCCGATACCGCCGGATGATCTTCCTCTGTGCTGAATTGGGATGAGGGTGCATCCGTGTGCGCCCGCATCTGAATTCACCAGCCGCACGCTCCATTGTCTGACTGTCAGGCTTGTGTTGCCGCTTTTTAATGAATAGCGGCCGCACAAAACTGACATGTCAGTTATTCGTTCGGCTGCTAGGGGTTCCAGCCTGAGTGTATACTATGGAGGAGATTTATGAAAGGGTGTAAATGCCTATTGATCTATGGGATCCCGGCCGGAGCGTATACACATAGTATAGGCTCCGGCCGGGATCCCGTGCGGCGCTGCAAATAACTGACATGTCAGTTTTCTGCGGCCGTAGGAAACCTTGTCAGTTCACACAATGAAGCGAGCGGCTCCAGCCGCTCGCTTCATTGTGCGCTATGGGAAGTTCAGAACCCTACGACCGGAAAGATCATCCGTCCGGTACTTAGGTCCTGGCCGGGATGATCTGGGCACAGACCGGCCATTCCGTGACCCGGCCGCATTCATTCTGTTGTACTGTTTCTAAGCTACAGCCTATATTATAGTCCAGTGCTGCATTCACAGCTTTGAAGATTGTTTTTAAATTTAGTCAACTGGCACAATATTATCAGTCTTAGGCAATGTTCACATTACGTAAAAATGATGGCTGTCTATACGAAACCACAGCCACAAATAATGTTCATGAATGATGACCACATCATTTAGCACTAACATAATGTCTATTCTGAAAGAAACCTAGCCTTATAGGAGTATTTTGTGAGAAAATTCATTGTTTAACCCTTTAGCAACCAGCTTATGAGATCATAATAATCCTATAAACTGAAGTCCCTAGCTCTGCCCCCCCCCCCCCTCTGCCCTTGCCACTGTTAGAAGCTTGTACCAGTGGCAGTGGAGAGAGAGGAAGTTGAAGAGCTTGCAACCACGTGCTGACCTTACCTCCCTTTCCTTCCCTACCGGCCTCCATAGCCAGGACACTGGAAGCCTGAGGTTTCCGGTGTCCATAGCTACCATGGGGGCTCTGCAATCCCATCGCAGGGCCCCAATGGTTACCAGACAGAGAATTTTCCCTCTATAGAGAGAGAATTCTCTGTCTGAAGCCTTATAGAAGCTGCGGTCTTGCCAACCGCAGCATCTATAGGGATAACTGTCAGCACCAGAGTGTGGCTACGGTGCTGACAGTTGCGGCGGGTCCGCGGCTACTACTGACAATTGGCATCCGCCGCAAATTGTACAGGCACAGCAACGTTAATTTACTGTGCATCGGCGGGAAGGGGTTAATATATATATATATATATCACCCTTGAGCTGCATACTAGGTTTCTACTTACTGTTCTGTCAGCTCATCATCACAGCTAGGATTAAAATAGATAGAAAAAGATAACACCTATAAGGACACAGCTATATAGACACAGTCATTGACAAATAGTTATGGTCACAGCTCCCCTCCCTTCCATGCACAGGTCACATATGCCTAGAACACTCTCCCAAAGAATTCAATGAATCATCTGCAGATGGGTTCCTTTGGTTTATGTGTGTAGCGCATATATCTTAAATGGGCACGGTCATTGATATGTCAGAGAGTTATAGCAAAAGGCTTGATCCATCAGGTTCTGAGTATTTAAACCGTGAGGCAAGAGAAGTATAGGGCATTTACTAACATGCACCCCTGGCTTTGCAACGGTAAAGAGGCAAATTTGCCCCATATCCCTCGCTTGCCTGTTGGACGGATAGGGTGCATGGCAAGACAGGGAGGAGGCATGGCCTCCTCCTGCACCTAATTTATTAAGGTTTATGCCTGAAAACAGCCGTAAACCAGGCAAAATTAGCAGGTGTAGATTTGTACGCAATACCTGCGACCGGTGCAGGGCTGGCCGGCTGTACTAAGAGGCATGCGCCTCTTAGTAAATCAAGACTAGTAAAAGGGGCTGGGCTTTATGTAAGACTGGGGTACGAGTAGGCCAGTCTTGATAAATATCCCCAGTGCAACATGTTCACTACCTTCTCCATGTCACATGAGCTAGACGTGAGCAAGTCCATGAGGCTGTCTAGCTTTCAGACACGGAGCGCGGAGTTGGAGAGTATGCTTATTCTACTGATAACTTAAAATCACTGATTTTCTAATTTATTTATTAAATCTACTCTAAAGCAGGCAGTGGAAAACAGGTTACAATATATTCATATGTCCAAATTATCAGTATAAGGCCAATTTTTACTGGAGCACAGTACAGGGGCATTCTGGCGTCTATATTATGAGTGTCCTTAGCTACTATGTGGTAGATCCCCATGACCCTGTAAGTTCAGGTCAATAAACCAGGGGCCAGAACGGGGTACAATACACTTCTTATTTTCTATTTAGAAGACCAGTGGGCTCTACAACACAATGCCCACAAATGAAAAAGCATGTTCAACTTTATTCCTTTAAGTCTTCTAATATTAGATTTTTTTTATACTTCTATGCTACTTCTATGACCTTAACATTGATCAAGATTATTAATATTCCATTTCCAATAATTTTATTGGAATGAATGATGCTTGATCTAAAGGCCGTGTATATAAATATTTTTTCAGACACGGATGTATGTCTCGGGCAATATATCATACGCCACCCTGCTTATGCTAAGTGGCCTACGGCCTCCAAGGTATCTCATTGTTAATAAATCTTAACTTCATAGATAAAAAATTAACATTAATAGCAATGGCTACAAATGCACCATGACCATACATAACTTATAAAGGTAAGAGTATAAGTAAGGTTATAATTTTTTTCATGTAAAATAAAATTCCTTTTATAACAATAAATTATGGGTTACACCAGTGTCTCTCAGCTCCATTCCTTAAGTACTCCCAACAGCTCATGTTTTGAGGATATCCCATAGAAAGGACACCTGTGGTGATAACTAATGTGCTGACTATAATGATATTGTTCACAAGATGCGTTAGCTTGAGATTTGGTCTGTCAGTGAGCCTATCAGGGCCGAATTTGCCACTAGGCACCCGTGGTCAGGTGCCTAGGGCAGCACCTTGCAGGGGGGCAGCACCAGGGAGCAGGGGGACAGAAAAAACTAATTTTTTTGTTTTTATTTTTTTAGTTTCCCTCCCTGGTATTGGTCAGGTCTGGTATCGCCAATAGGTGCGTGCAGATGGGGCGTCTTCAGGTTTAGTGTCTAGGACAGCAGCAGCAGTTAATACAGCCCTGGAGCCTATCCAATATGTACTGTACTGTAGGGGGTCCTAACAACCTTGGTTGTAGTTGCTTGAAAGAATACATGTACTCATGGCTGTGATCTGTCAATGCTGGAAAAGAACATGAAGCAGAATGTACCAGCAGTACAGGTCCCAGACGGAACACTGAGAGGAGCCCACTGTCAGCCTTAACTTTAGGACTGGGCAAGTTGCAGCAGGGCACGTTGGCGAAAAGTCTAACTTCTCCAACCGCTGAAATGGTAAAAAATCAGGACTGAACTAACTCTCCAGGCCACCTCCTCCTACCACCCTTGTATCCTGCAGGAAAAGGACTCCCATTGGTGGTGAAGGTCCTGAGGCAACTAGAGAAGTGATTAAACATAATTTGCAGGGAACTACAGTACTAGGAAGGTTCCTATAGGCCAGAAAATTTAGATAGAAATTACTTTACACTGGTGACTTTTACAGGGATTGGTCAACCACCTATGGGCTGACAGACCTTGTCTTAAGCATGTGCAAAAAGTCACATACACACTTCAGCTTATGGTTGCTGTGAAAGAAGAGTTAGACAGTGACATCTACTGATCAAATTCAGTATTACATCCTTTATCTACAGGACCTGCTGAGAACTAAAGTAATGATTTGGAAGGTGTTGCTATCTCTCTCATATATATATATATATATATATATATATATATATATATATATATTTATTTATATATATATATATATATATATATATATATATATATATATATATATATATATATACCGTATATCAGGGTTCTGGAACACTGCCCTCCCATTAAGAATCCTCATGACACTATACCCACCACAGTCTCCCTATGTATCTGCATGTCATATCTTGGGATTGGGTAAAAAATATAGTTGTAGAGGCAGTAGGTCAGGATAGGCAAAGTTTGATGATAAAATTAACAGGCAGAAGGTCGGAACAGGCAGCAAACAAAAAGAATAGCCAGAAAACAGTAAGAACACTGAAAAATTCAGAAAACTTCCTAAAGTACACGTTATTATTTAGACATTGGAACTATTTGGGAGTGGTCCTAAAATATCAGATCTGGATAAAATCACCAAGAAACAAACAGGTAGAACAGTAGTGGAAGAGAATTGTGTGGCAAGCAGCAAAGAGAAAGAAAAAGAGAGGGAGAGAGAGACACCTATACAGCAGAGCTTTCAGAAGCGAAGTATTTATGGGGAAGAAAGAGTGCAAAAATGTTTTCATGTGCGCTCTTCTTTTCCTGCAGATTGTCAGACAGCAGCAGGTGCTTCAACTTATATAAAGACTCCATCATGATTTTTTTGACAGACAGAAATGGTTTTATTACTTACATAATCCTTACAAGTTTCCTCATCCTTATCTTGCTCACTTAGTATCTCATAACAACAAAGAAAAACTCTTTTCCCATATTAGCTGGTAGATTGAAATGTATAGTTCTGAATAGGAGATACAAAATGACAGCCCCGCTACATGTGACACATTTTAATGGCTGACTAAACTAAAATAAAAGTGATGACAAATAGAAGCTTTTAAAGACAAGGAGACCTGAGCAGTCCCGAAAGCTTGTTTTTTTTTCGTCACTTTTATTCTTGTTAGCCATTATAAGGTGTTACATGTAGACGACTGTCACTACAGATGTCATATTGTGAACTGTATATTTTTACTACATAATTAAATCTCTCAATCTTTCCTACTTATATTTTCTCTACTGTGCTTCTGCTCTATGAAAACACTTCCTCATCCTTGACCCTTCACATGACCATTGAATTATTACAAAGCTTCCTAGAAAGCTCATTTTGGAAAATATTTGCAGAAGCCAAGCCATTTAGCCACCTGTTTTGTTGGACAACACGGTCATACAATACATGGATGTTTTGCATGGCACCACTTTGACCCGAGCACATAGCGAAGTGGTGCCAAAGTGGTGCCAATATTCAGTGTGCAGTAACTCGTACAGGATCCGCAGCAGATTTCATATCAATGTAACTAAATAACTGACCACAACATTAAATCTGCACCATAAAATCTGCTGCGGATCCTGTATGTGTGAACGCACCCTAATAGAAATAATTGTTAAAATGAAAATGGTTACATCATCATGCAAAATAACCTGCAAAACCTTCTAGGAGCAGCAGTATTGTTATATGCTTCAGACAGAAAAAAATATATATTACCACCATTTTAAATGGAATCCAAGTTGTAATGGTAGTATGACCATGAATAAGATCTCCATGGGTAGTTAAACCGTAACTGTCATTTTTATTTTTGCAGAAATCAGTAGTATAAACAATTTTAAGAAACTCTATATTAGGTTTTATTAGGCAAAAAAGCTTCTTTCTGTACTCTAAAAGCAATCTCCAAGCCTCCCCCCTATTCCACGGAACTTTTTCGAACGTTTATCGTTCATAAAATCGTTCAAACGACCGCTCGTTAACGATTTTCGTTCTGTGAAATAGCTGTAAACGAGCGAATGACAACAGCGAAATCGTTGTTGAGTCGTTCACTATTTTTTTTCAACATGTCGGAAAAAAATCGTTGGTCTTTCAACAATAATTCGCTAATCTTTTCATTGAATAAAAAAAGTCGTTCTTGAAATGTCTACCTACATTTCCCCACGTTTTAAACGACCATGTAACGATATAACGACCACAAAAATATTGTTACACTACAGATATCGTTCACGTTCCCACATGTATTATGTGTTATCGTTCCCTTTAAAAATAATTGTTAAGTGCTCGTTAACGAGCGGTCGTTGGTGCTAGTCTATGAACGATAATCGTTCCATGAAATAGGGCTATTATCTGTGCATTATCAGGCAAATCTGTCTTCATTACAGAGAAGCAAAGTGGAGACGGGTTCTGCTGTGTCCATTATATCCCTATGAAGGGAGGAGGGGCAAGGAAGATGAGTGAGCAGGAAGAGGAGACATGAAGGTCAGCTGTTTGTCTGGGCACCTAAAACACTGGATTCAGGGGTCAGAAAAGTCAGTGCTTATCTAGGAACTTGCTGAGAGAAGATTGCAGGGTGTTGTGCTGTGCAGGACTGCTCCGTGCTCACTCACTCCTCTCAGCCCCTCCCCTCTCCATAGAGCATAATGGATACAGAAATCCGGCTTCTTCTGAAGTCAGGGGGACCTAGAAAAACAGCTTTTTCTGTACAGAAGGAAACTCTTTTGGTAAATAAAACCTAATACAGAGTTTATTAAAATCGTTTGTAATATAGATATTTATTGTTTTCAGAAAAATGACCCAGAAATGACAGTTACGCTTTAAAAAGCATTGGCTCTTGTATATGTCAGGTGCTTTTATTGAGATTGAAGAATTGTATACACACACGTGGAATGGGAAACTTTAAAACTTCTTCTATCTTGTCTATACTAATGGAAGATAGAAGATTGTGCTTAACCCTTAGACAACCCTGGGTTACGTCATGGAAGTCTGTCCCCAGACGACCCATGACGTAACCTTACGTCCTGGGTGTTTTTCCCGCTATGAAGCGCGCTCAGGAGCGGAGCGCGCTTCATAGCAGGTGGGGGCCGGCTGCAAACAGCAGCCGGGACCTCACCGGTAATGACACGCTGCAGCGATCGCGCTGCCGCGTGTCATTAACCCCTTAAACGCCGCGATCACGGCGCGACCGCGGCGTTTAAGTGTAAGTGACAGGGGGAGTCCCCTGTCACTTACCGATCGGGACCCCCGCAGTGTGACTGCGGGGGTCCCGATCGTTGAAACGGACTGCCGGAGGTCTCTCACCTGCCTCCGTGCGGTCCGATCGGCGATCTGCTACACTGAGCCTGCACAGGCAGGCTCAATGAGCAGATCGCCGATAACACTGATCAATGCTATGCCTATGGCATAGCATTCATCAGTGTAGAAATCAAAGTAATGTATGTAGAAGTCCCCCAAAGGGACTTCAAAAGTGTTAAAAAAAAAAAGTTCAAAACACTAACACACAACCCCAAAGCCCCTCCCCCAATAAAAGTCTAAATCACCCCCCCTTTCCCATTATATAAATAAAACATATAAAAATGAATAAATAGATAAACATATAATATACCGTAGCGTGCGTAATTGTCCGATCTATTAAAATATAACAAGCGTCATTGTGACTGGTAAACGGCGTACACGAAAAGAGGGGAAAAAGTGCGCAGATTACCGATTTTATGTTACATTATATATTAAAAAAAATCAATAAAAAGTGATCAAAACGTCCGATCTTCACAAATATGGTATTAATAAAAACTAGAGATCATGGCGGAAAAAATGACACCCCATACAGCCCCGTAGGTGTAAAAATAAAACCGTTATAAGCGTCACAATAAGCCCATTTTATTAATATTTAATTGGCAAAAAAAAGGATTTCATAAAAAAAAATATATATAACATTAGAGAATCTGTGTAACCTGCATATGGTTGTGTTCGGACTGACCTATAGAATAATAGTGTCATGTCGCTGTTACCATATAGTGCATTACGTAGACACAGGAACCCCCCAAACATTACCATATTGCATTCTTTTTTACGATTTCACCTATTTATATCTTCATAAATAATATATTTGGAATTCCATCGTACATGTTATGGTAAAATGAATGACGCCATTACACAGTACAACTATTCCTGTAAAAAACAAGCACTTACATGGCTTGTAGATAGAAAACTGAGAGTGCTAGAGCTCTTAGAAGGGGAGGAGGGAAAAACGAAAACACTAAGATCAAAATTTGCGTGGTCCACTGGGTCATTTTGGGCCTGGTCCTCAAAGGGTTAAACTGAGTAAAATACAGTTGAGTTGGATTTTGTATGCGTATGAGTATGCACTTATTGTTGTATGTTGCTGATTTTCTGCCACCCCCCCACTTAATTTCTTTGCTTTAATTTGCAATGGATTTAAGGGGGTAGGGTGGGGGAGGGGTTCAGTTACATGTGGCGGGTTTATCATCTCAGGTTTCACCTCAGGCAGCATAAAACCTAGAATCAGCCCTGCATCTAACACGACCTGTGTGTTTCTCTCCATCTGTGATGGGCTTAACTTACGTGTTGAGAGTTCAGATCCTACAAACAATCAAAGGCTTTATACATAATATAGCAGCCACCGATATAACAGTTCTCATGAGAGTTAGTGTTCATTTTGAAAGAAAACCAAATATGTCAGATTTTCCAAGTCTGGTGATAGATGGTCTGCAGAGAAAGGTTAACAGTTGGGGATGTGAACAATACACTGAAGTCATATACATATCAGAAAATATCAGCTTTTATACTTTAAACACCATTGGTGGACATTGCAAAGTACTTTAGATTCTGATTGGACAACAAGACTGTTTTACTTTTAGGGCCCTATTCCACAGGCCAATCAATAATGTAAACAAGCGCAGATCTGCTATATCGGCACTCGTTTACTGGGCCCGGCCTGTGATTGGCTGAGCAGTCTGACAGCTCAGTCAGGCGGCACCGAAGCTGCGCGTGGGATCGGGATGAAGATGGAGGAGGGGAGAAGCCCTGCTAGAAAATGAATGCTGCTTGAATCGTCGGTCGCCCGCCGCGTGCCGCTATTCCACACAGCGATGCGCGGTGGGTGACCGATGATTTTAGGTTTGGGCCTAAATAAATGATAAGCCGATGACACGATCATCGGCTGATCGTTTTCTCTATTCCACCGAACGATAATCAGCCGAATCGGGCAGATTCGGCGGATTATCTCTCTGTGGAATAGGCCCCTTAGACTGCTTTCATACAAAAGAACATTAGATTTATAATCAGACTGGGGTCATGCATATGTAAAACTTGTCAGATTCTTGCAGGATTTTTCCTCGACTTAAGCTACCATAAATAGGCCAAGCATAATGAATGAGTGTGTATTGTCTCCTTGATTAAGGTTGATTATCCACCGGGGGAGGGATGACTTATTGTAATACACACATTGCTAAAATAAATTGTGCACCGAACGCAAGATCTCGTCACTTATGACGAACGACAACACATTCAAAGCAATGTGACTTGACACCGCATGTGTCCCCCAAGGGGAGTTCTCTTAATATTTTTAAATAGGATAGTGTTTAATAAATAACCTGTCATATCCACTGCCTACACCAGGAGTGAATCATAGCGCAGCGTACTGTATGTCCATAAACTATGTTATATAAAGGTGGATATGTAATTAGTCAGAGTATCACTCACGTACAATCAAAGATGGAAATTGCTATATGAGCCAGTAATCGTTGTAATTTGGTTTGAAGACACTGGGGCAGATTTACTAATACTTAGACATGTAAGACACTTAAAGGAGAAGTCAAACCAAGATGGAAAATCTGGTGCAGTCCCCCGCCTTCAGCAGATTTTTCATTTTGACATGGAGTATCCCTTTAACTTTATACCATCTATTGGTTGGCTTACTTAAAGTTTCACTGTCGTTATAACTTTCAAAATCTAAATCAACAGTAGATGTGAAATAAAGCAAGTTAGCAATTTACATTCACTATTTTTGTTGTTATCATGCTGTAAAACAAATCTGAACTTAACGGAATTCCAGCCAGTACAGAGAGTTACGGCTCAGTGTGTCCATCAATCACATGACTGCCTTCTCTCTGTGAGCGCTCAGATGACCTGGGTTATACAGGACTTCCTGTTTTCTAAATGTTTTCTGTTTTATGAGAAAAAAACTGTCAGAAAACAGGAAGCGACAAGTTTTCCATGATAAAAAAAAAGGTATATTGTAAACTTGCTTTATATAACATCTACTGTTGATTTAGATTTTGAAAGTTATAACGACAGTGACACTTAACCCCTTAACGACATCGGGCGTAAGTATACGCCCCCGCAGGGTGGGCTTTAACGCAAACGGGCGTATACTTACGCCCGATGTTACCCCGATCGCTGTGTGTTCACACACAGCGGTCGGGGAAGATGGCCTGCTATAATGTATAGCAGGCCATCTCTGTTCGTCGGCACGGGGGGTGATTAACCCCTCCCATGTCGACGATCGCTGCTATATGCTGATCTATACAGATCAGCATATAGCAGCTGAAAACAGCTTTCCGGGTCATCGGTGACCCGGTGACCCGGAAAGCAATGGCGATTGGTGCTGTCCGAGACAGCACCAATCGCCATTAGTGTCCCCACCAAAGATGGCGCCGATGCCACCCCCACGATCGCCGTGATAGGCCGGCCAGTACCGGCCGGCCCATCATGGCGATCAAACTGTAAAAATACAGTTTTGTCGCGTTCTGCACCCCTCAGCTAGGTAGCTGAGGGGTGCAGAACAGGTGTGTGTGGTGCATGTGTACCATACTCACCTGATCTGGGCATCCGGAGCGACGATCTGCGGTCCGCACCGTCCTCGCGTCTTCTTCGCTTTACTTCCGGGTTCGGTCGTCCAGCGTCGGAAATCTTCGGAAACGCTCGGGTCCTCGGGTTCGGCGAGTCTCGGCAATCTCCGGGAGCGTCGCTCTACTGCCCCCTAGCGGCTGATCAGTGAATATCATTCACTGATCAGTTGCTTTGGGTTAAAAAGTTTTTTGGGGTTTTTTTTTTTGCGCCCTAACGCTGCTGAGTGCTGATCAGCATTGCACGTAAGTGCGCCGCTGATCAGCAACTCCCCATTATGGCGTAAGGGCATTTTTCCCCCCTATATCCTACCGCCACTGGCTGCTGATAAGTGCCGCACATAAGTGCGCCATTTATCAGCAGCTCCTTTCTTGGCGAAGGGATATTTTTTCTTACTGTCAAAAAAACACGTAAAAAACACTACACTACACTACATGAAATAAAGTTTTACACTACACCACTACACATTTACATACCCCATATACCAATCCCCATATAAAGATGGCCCCCAAGGTGTTTTCGGTGTTGGACGTATACGTTATTATTGCCTCTGACACCGAAACAGCCAGTGAGGATGAATGGGGGGATCATTCTTTCCTCCATTCATCCTCATCATCCAGTGACGTGTCTGGGGGTAGCGTAGCATACACTGCCCCCCAGACACGGCTTTTCCACCAGTACCGTCCCAATAAGACATGACGGTATGGCGTGAAATTCTACACACTCTGTGAGAGTAGCTCAGGGTACACTTACAGATCCAGGGTACGTGCACACTGCGGAATGGCGAAGGATAACCCTTTGTGTATTCCGCAGCTGGCACCCGCCGGCGGACTGATGGAGGCGCGCGTCTCCACCTGTGTCATAGACTCCATTCTATGCACGGGCGGATTCCGTCGTCTGTCCAAAGAATGAACACATTGGACAGAGGGCAAAATCCGCCCGTGCATATAATGGAGTGTGACACGAGCGGAGACGCGCGCCTCCATCAGTCCGCCGGCGGGTGCCAGCTGCGGAATGCACTAAGGGTTATCCTTCGCCATTCTGCAGTGTGCACATACCCTCAGAGTGTATGAAGGAAGGGACACCCAAATCCACCCCCAGATTGCCCCCCCCCCCCAATCCTCCGAGTTAGTGGGAAGATTGTTCGGGAACTGATCTTCCCACTGCTGGATAAAGGTTACCACCTGTACGGGGATAACTTTTATACCAGCACCCCCTCTTTCGGTCCCTCGCTGCCTGAGCTACTGTAGCTTGCGGCACGATCCGTAAATTTCAGAAGTAGTAATAAAGCCCTAATATTTAGCAGCCATGGAGCGGCCCCAGCGCTTCTGGATATGAAGGACCCCGTATCGCACCAGGACAACATTTTCCAGGTGACGTCCCCCACACTGGAGAAAGGGAGACCCCAGAAGAAGTGCAGACTGTAGCGTAACAGGGGGATCAGGAAGGACGCCATTTTCCAGTGTGACGCCTGTCCTGATCACCCCGGCCTCTGCATACTGGATCGCTTCAAGGCGCACCACACGTCATTGGGGTTCTACATTATCTAAATTCTTTCCCTTATTCCTATTTCAGGGGTCACATTGATCCAGGGATTATTCTGATTGCCATTATGGAGTGGGAAGGAATTTTTCCCCTGTGATGAGGCTACTGTCGTTTGCCTCACGAGGGTTTTTTGCCTTCCTCTGGATCAACACAGGTTGAATTTGATGGACACCTGTCATTTTCAACCTTATAAACTAATAATTGGCCTAATACCCCCAAATATATTAGAATGGTCCCTTTTGCCCAGCTAAGTAGGTATGGCTGCCATTCCCATTAGAGGATGCCATGATGCAATTACAAAGCCTCTGTGCGGCCAGGACAGTAGAAACCCCCCACAAGTGACCCCATTCTGGAAATTACACCCCATAAGGAATCTAACGAGGGGGGCAGTGGGGATATGGCCCCCTGGTGACGGCCACATTTGGGCCGTGAAAATGAAAAAAATGTATTTTTTATTTTCATGGCACATGTTCCACTTATGTGCCCAGTGGGGTCCATATGCTCACTGTACCTCTTGTTGGATTCCTTATGGGGTGTAGTTTCCAGAATGGGGTCATTTGTGGGGGGTTTCTACTGTCCTAGCAGCACAGGAGCTTTGTAATTGCGACATGGCCTCCATCCTCCATTCCAGCCTCTAAATGGCGCTCTGTCCCTTTGGTGGCTTGCCCTCTGCCCATATGGCACATTATATCCACATGTGGGGTATTTTCGTACTCAGGGGAAATTACCCTACACGTTTTGTGTTCACTTTCTTTTTTAACCCCTTATGGAAAAGGAAAAAATCAAGGCTAGACCAACATTTAGTGTAAAAAATGTTTAATTTTTACACTAAATCATTGATCTTGTCTTGATTTTTTCATTTTCACAAGGGGTTAAAAGATAAAAAAAACACTAAATGTGTAGAGCAATTTCCCTGAGTATGGAAATACCCGACATGTGGACATAAAGCGCCATGCGGGTGCAGGGTAAGCCTCCAAAGGGAAGGAGCGCCATTTGGCTTTTGAGACTGGATTTGGCTGGAATGGATTTCGAGGGGCCATGTTGCATTTAAAAGGCCCCTGTGTTGCCAAGACAGTTGAACCCCCCACAAGTGACCCCATTATGGAAACTACACCCCTCAGGGAATGTAACAAGGGGTGTAGTGAGCATATGGACCCCACTGGTGACGGGCACAAATGTGGAACAATATGGCGTGAAAATGAAATATTACATTTTTTACACTATAATGTTGGTTTAGCCTTAAATTTTTCTTTTTCATAAGGGGTTAAAAGAGAAAATACCCCACATGTTGACATAAAGTGCCATGTGGGCGCAGGGCAAGCCTCCGAAGGGAAGGAGCGCCATTTGGATTTTGAAGGCTGGATTTGGCCAGAATGGATGATGAACGCCATGTCGCATTTACAGAGCCCTCGTGCTGCCAAAACACTGGAAACCCCCCACAAGTGACCCCATTCTGGAAACTACACCCCTCAAGGAACCTAACAAGGGGTGCAGTGAGGATATGGACCCCTTGATGACGGCCACATTTGTGCCGTGAAAGTGAAAAAATGAAATTTTTCCCTTTCACGTCACATTGTTCCACATTTGTGCCCGTTTGTGCCACATTTGTGTCCATATGCTCACTGAACCCCCTGTTAGATTCCTTGAGGAGTGTAGTTTCCAGAATGGGGTCACTTGTGGGGGGTTTCCAGTGTTTTGGCAGCACGAGGGCTCTGTGAATGCGACGTGGCCCTTGAAATCCATTCCAGTAAAATCCAGCTTGCAAAGGCCAATTGGCGCTTCTTCCCTTTGGAGGCTCGTCCTGCGCCCGCTTGGCACTTTATGTCCACATGTGGGGTATTTCCGTACTCGGGAGAAACTGCGCTACATGTTTGGTGTTTTTTTTTTCTTTTATCCCCTTGTAAAAATGAAAAATGAATGCTAGAACAACATTTTAGTGTAAAAAATAGAATTTTTCCTTTTTTACACCACATTGTTCTGAAAATCTGCGAAGCACCTGTGGGGTCCAAATGCTCACCGCACCCCTTGTTACATTCCTTGAGGGGTGCAGTTTTCTAAATGGTGTCCCTTTAGGGGTGTTTTTTAGGTTTTGGCACCCCAGAGCCTCTGCCAATCTGAAGTGGTACGGTCAAAAATGACCAAATATAACGGAGGCGTTGAAATTCACTAGGCGCTCCCTTATATCTGAGGCTTGTGGTTGCGTCAAATAGCGCAATTGGGCCATATATGGGGTATTTCTATAAACTGCAGAAACGGGGCAATCAATATTGGGGTGCATTTCTCTGCTAATAGGTTTATCATTATGAAAGATATTGGATTACAATAAAATCTCTGCACAGAAAATAAAAATTTACAAATTTCTTACACACTTCGCTTTTATTTCTGTGACTCCACTAAAGGGTAAAAAAAACTTTCTGGATGTGCTTTTGCAGAGTTTGGGGGGGTGCAGTTTCTGAAATGGGGTGCTTTGTGGGGCTTTCTAACATACAGTCCCCTCAAATACACTTTGAACCTGAACAGGTCCCTAAAAATATCTGATTTTGAAATTTTACAGAAAATTTGGAAAATTGCTGCTAATGTTTTAAGCTTCCTATTGTCTAAAAAAATGAAATATAGTTTAATAAATGCCGCCAACATAAAGTAGACATGTTGCTAATGCTATTTAATATATAATTTATGTGGCATAACCATTTTCTGTATAAGCAGAAAGGTTTCAAAGTTTGAAAAATGCATTTTTTCACGTTATTTTGGTGTTTTTCATAAAGATTCGTTATGAGTATCGACTCCATTTTACCAGAAATGTAAAGTACAATATGTCACGAGAAAACAATCTCAGAATCGTCCGGATAGGTAAAAGCATCCCGAAGTTATTAATGAATAAAGTGACACTGGTCATAGTCATAAAATTTGTCTCTGTCCTTAAAGGGAACCATTCACCCCGTGGCCCCCGTTAGAAACAGACAAACAGTTACATAAAGGTCAATATACTTACCATATCGCTCCCGGTCCCGTCCCGGATCTCGTTGTTGACACGGAGAAATCGCCGATTCTTCTTCTCGCGCCCATTATGGTAATGAGCGCCGCCGGCCCGAAGTCCAGCCTTCTCCCCGCCTCCGACACTTGATTGACGCCGGGTCTTCTTCCTCCTCGTCTTCTTTCTTCTCGCCGGATCCCGCGCAGGCGCCGTGACGGTCGTTTTCGGCGCATGCGCAGTTCACAATTGAAGCCGCTCCACAGCTTCAATGTTTACTGCGCGTGCGCCGATTGTCAGAGCTGAAGCGACGTGTTGGACTTCGCGCATACACAGGAACGTCACGAGCACGTATCCTGTTTACCGCGCAGGCGCAGAAGAGATGACGAGACCTTCGCAACGGCGCCTGCGCGGGAATTCGTGAGGAGACTGAAGACGTCAATCAAGTTCCAGGAGGCGTGGATGGGCGGCGACGAGAAGAGGACCTCATGAATAAGTTGGACTCGTCCGTCGTTTCCTATGGACGTTGGACTCATCTCAGCTCATTACCATAATGGGCGGGAGAAGAAGAATCGGCGATTTCTCCGTGTCAACAACGAGATCCGGGACGGGACCGGGAGCGATATGGTAAGTATATTGACCTTTATGTAACTGTTTGTCTGTTTCTAACGGGGGCCACGGGGTGAATGGTTCCCTTTAAGGCCTTTTCAGGCTCTGTCCTTAAGGGGTTAAAGGCCCTTAATTTTTACAAAAAAATTAGCACAAATGATTGCATTATGCTTCATAACTCCTTTCTGCAAATCCACACTCCTTTTTGAAGTGGCAAAAGAAGGCAACATTCTGTAGGAGTTGACACAACCTCTTATCACCATAAGTGCAGTAAATGTTGGTGCATTTATGTCTAGGTGCAAACACTTGAAAGGAGTTGTCTGGGGAGCAGAGCATGGCTGAAGCCTTTTGCTCCCTTGTGGTCACTTTTGGCGATTCTACGTATGAGAATTAAACCTGTCGGTGCATGTCACATCATGTAGCTATTGGACATTGTGTGCAGGTAAGGTTTCATTAGATGAATACAATATGAACCAACCCCCTCAGACGTCTTGGAAGGCTTACTTTCGGGTCGTGGTATTCAAAGAAGTGAGCGCCAAAGAGCAGATGACAAGGCTTCTGCCATCTTCTATCTTCTAACAACCCCCAACCCCACCTCCCCTATAACAACAACATTTAACACAAACTTTGTTATGGGGAAACTAATAATAATAATAATAATAATAATAATAATAACTAAGAATAAAATTAAAGTATGTCTCTATATTATATAGAACATAGAAACTTGTCAGCAAAAGAGACCACCTGGTCCATATCATTATCATCATCATCATTCATCATCTAGATACAGTATATGTTAAATGTTATCCACCACTTTCTGTGGGTTTACCAAGCACATCTGCTGGAAATTTGTTCCAAGCTTCTACTATTTCAGTATAGTAATATTTTCTTATGTTGCTTCTGATCTTTCCCCCAATATTGTTGGGTATTAGATAGTTAACTTATTTTTACAATGAAACATTTTTATCTTTCTATTATATTCTTTGTGTCAATGGTTGTAAAATGTCTTGTCCAATAACTCTACAGACCTAATATTAAGAGTTTGCTACAGTTGCCCCTATGGTTCAGATTTTCCTTACAAGTACGCATTGACCTCAAGAAATTGATTCTCTATTCTACTGCGACCAATAGACGAGAGTCCCTGGTCTACATGTGTTATGTAGATACAATAAGACCATGCTGGTTAGAATACGATGCTGTAATTTTTTATCTATGGCATTTCAGAAATAGATTTTTATCTGCATTTCCCATATATATATATATATATATAAGTCTGTGCCATTGAAAGTGAAATGTAGTTACGTCATCATGCAACGTAACCTGTACAACGTTATCAGGGCAGCCATTGTATAACAGATATTGTTATCTAACACATCCTGTGTGTTTCTCTTCAACTGCGACGGGCTCAAACTACTGTAGATGTCGACAGTTCAGATCTTGCACACAATCAATGGCTTTATACATAATATAACAGCCACCAATATGATAATCCTCATGGGATTTAGTGTTGATTTTTCAGTTTTGTTGGAAAACCAGATATGTGTGGATCAGATGCAGCAAAATGTCAGATTTTCCTGGTGATGGATGATATAGCACGGTCTTTAGAGAACAGTAAACATCTGGGGAGGTGAAGGGGACACTAGAGTCTTATATATCAAAGCTGTCTATGAAAAAACAGGCCTAGTTACTCATAAAAAACAATAAGAATACAGCTTTTGCACTGTAAACACCATTGGAAGACCTTGCAACGTACAGTAGATTTTGAATGGGTTGAGTATAGATCCTTCTTAATAAAATGCCTTCACACACATCAATATTATATGTGTGGCTGATCTGTGTTCTGGTACATCGCCCATCCTTACTAGGACAACCTTGGAGGTGATAATGAAACCATTTGCTATATTATTATTATATACTTGATTCCAGAGCGCTAAACAAGTGATAAAGGTTAACATACAGAATGTAACAAAATTAAGAAGAAATTACATGAATAAAGTAAATGGTAGACTGGTAGATCAGGGTAGAGGATCCTGCCTGCAAGGGATTACAATTTGCAAGGTGAAACAAAGGAGACAGTAGGTAAGGGGGCAGCTAGTCAAATGTGGTGGAGAGTTATTGTAGTCCGTAGCCTATTTTAAAGAGATGTATTTTCAGGTTACTATTGAAGGTGGGTGAGAACCAAATGTTTTAGGCTAGTGAGTTTCTGAGTATGGGGGAAGCTTGGACAAAATCTTGGAGGCAGTTGGGTTGTCTTATATTTCATGGTCAACAATTTAAAATGAATTTGTTGGTCAATGGGGAGGCAGTGAAGGGATTAGGAAGCCAGAGGGAAGAGGAAGAGCAAGGGGAGAGGTGGATTAGATGGGCCGCAGAGTTGAGGATAAACTGGGGAGGAGCGACAGTGTTAGAAGAACAGAGAAGAGGATGTTGCAGTAGTCCAAGCGGGAGAGTTTGTGGGCATGTACCAGCAGTTTGGTTTAGTCAGGGTTGAGAAAAGAGCGGCTTCTGTAATTTATTTTAAGGTGAAATCGGTAGAAGGTGGTCAGGATCTGAATGTGCAGTTTGAATGACAGGGCAGAGATGACCCCCAAGGCAGCGGACTTGAGGGACATGGACAGAGTGCTATATCAAGAAGGCTAGTTTCTCATTTCTTTCTCCTGCTTGCATCTAGTGTTGCAACTTACTTTTTACTGACCACATTTCTAATGGGATCACTGCCTGGTCATGCGTATTGGCGTGTGTGTGTGTGTGTGTGTGATCCTTATGCAGGCAATGGTCATCATTGGTCTGTCTTTACCAACCATAAACAATGGCCCTAGTGGACTTTCTTCCAGAAAGTTTAGGACACAAATATATTTATAATCAGCATAAATGAATACAGCTACCTCTATACTATGTAATAAAACAATATCATACAACTTGAGATATAGCCTGTGACAGAGCAACAACAGGGGGTTAACTGAAACTGTTAGTATCTTCATACTTTAGACACCTAGCAAGTATCTGCTGGGAGAGAATATTACATTCCTTGTCTTGTTTGTATTTCTGAAGAGATGGTGTGAGAATAGCTATCAGCTGTGAACTCTCTGGGTGATTTCACCTATCAAGTAATGGTCCTACTGGGAGGCAGCCGGAGTTATTTTTGGGACCTGTGTATAGGATTAGGTAAGCAGGAGGCTCAGAACTCCAGAAGATCTTTTAATCATAAAACTAGGTCATCACCCTCATGATATTGCTTTATGATGAAACATACAATACAGGCCACAAAATTCTGTCTTGTGGCGTCCTTCTTCTGTCAACCAGTGCATTATACATTTCAGCTTTCCCATTATTTCTGAGTAATATTGATGGGAAAACCCATAAGCGCAAAGGACCTGGACTTTTTCACTGCCAGCAATCCATCTAAAGGATCCCTAGTTCCATTTGTGCCAAGGACTGCTGCACAAGCTATAAAGGCTAGATATTTTCTAGCTGTGTACACTAGTTATGTCTTATGCATTGTGCAATGCATAGAGATCTGTCAGGCTTCATGTGTACAAAGATATTTTCCATTGTAAGAACCAGCAGTTGTGGCCCTTCTGTCCATGCAACTGATTAGACTTTGAGCGATTTCTGAGGTCATGGTCTAAAGGTCAAACCAGGCAGATATTGTCTACTGTAATGAGGCCGGTAACTGGCTGTTGTACGAGAAAATGCTAACTAGTCACTTTAACTCGTCAAAAATGTGTAATAGGCGATGTGTGGCCAACAGTTGATTAAAACAAAGGGTAATATGAACAATCGAGTGACAGTTTGCGCATCCCTAGTTGCACGATCATCGAGCCAAGTAATAGTCTTGGCAAAGAAGAGTCAGCAAATCGGCGCTCATTGACACTGAAGTTGTTAAGATCAGTAATCAGGGGTTAGCTGATTCAGGACAGGCCAGCAGGTAGAGGAGAGGGCAGAGAACAAGCTGGGGTCATATAAAGCACTAGATAACTGGCCCTCTAATGAAACACTAGTGAACTAGGAACCTTTGCTTGGGTAAGGTGTAAATGGTGATGGAGTCTGATAGCAGATGCCTTACAGTGATTGGTAGAGGGAAGATTTTGGTGCTCACTCTGGTACTTTAAGGGACAGGTATGAACTAGAGATGAGCGAACCTCGAGCATGCTCGAGTCCATCCAAACCCGAACTTTGGGCATTTGATTAGCGGTGGCTGCTGAAGTTGGATAAACCCCTAAGGCTATGTGGAAAACATGGATATATTCATTGGCTGTATCCATGTTTTCCAGACAACCTTAGAGCTTTATCCAACTTCAGCAGCCCCAGCTAATCAAATACCGAACATTCGGGTTCGGATGGACCCGAACCCGGTTCACTCATCCCTATTGTGAACCCTATGGGCAGGACCAACAGCACAGGGAGCATGGCAGCAAGAAGGAGCACAAGCATGGAAAACATACAGTATAGTGGATATCCTGGTATTTATGCTGAGTGAGTGGGGTGAGTAGAACACCAGCAGGTTCAGATCACAGAGTTTTATGCTTAGCAGGAAGGCTTCAAGGTCAGAATACCTATGTAGTTCACAGGGCTGGAAGAAGCGCAAACTGTCACCCATTTGTGGAAGGTATTGGCTCTATGGGTGAGTGCCACTTCATACTGTACATGTGCACTGCATTGCACCACGAGAGCCAAGAGAACTGTCCACAGTGAAGCGAATACTTTAAACCTACAATAAGGTCCATGAGCAGTGCCAGTTTTAGCTACTTCCTAATTCAGGTTTATTGCATCACTCAGAAACATTCACAATGTAGAACAGTGCATGAGAGTGTGTGCACACTAATCTGTTTCTAATCTAACATACTCATATATGTCGGCTGACCGTGGTCTTTCAATATGTTGAAGGATCATGATTATTTCAGCGATGGTCTGCTGTGCGTTGCTTCGTGCAATAGGAGCAGTGGCAGTGACTGCTAACTTCAATGGTCAGACAAAACTTTCTGAGGATCATTCGGGTGGCCTCTCCCGCTGCTCCCCGCTCTCTGTCTCTGTGTGTAATAGCACAAGCAGCGGGCAGGGAACAAGGGGGAAGCAAGCGCTGAGTTAACAGTTCGGTGCTCACTGCCCCCGATTATAGTGTCGTATAATACAGCCTTAAGTATGTGATTACAGAAAAGCTGTCTAATGGGGTATAACTCCTATGCTGCAATTCCTTTTTATACACAACAGCCATACAACAGCCTTTATCACTAAATAGCTGCCCCAGGAACTATTATAGATTCTGCTGAAGCTCAGGTAATGCACATGTAAATGCTTATCTCTCTATCATTAAGTCCCTTATTGTTGTAGCTATGTAGTTATGTGTTGTGTGTGCTGATGATGGGGAAGTAATAGTAATTGTGATGAATTACAATTACAGGCAGGAGTTGGTCAGACAAGGTTTTCTAGTTGTTAGAATTAAGTTTCGAAGGACGCCGTCAATTTTGATTATCTACACAGACATTAGGGGGATTTATTATGGCTAGTGTCTGAAAAATTATTTGCCAGATCTTAAGGATCTTATTACACTCACAATTTTACCTTTAAAAACACAACCAAAATGATTAAAGGGAATCTAGCGCAAGGTCTGGGCACATTCGCCTGCTGGTACTGTGAAGCAGCCCAAAGCACTTTCTAGTGATGTTGCAGCACTCAGCTCTTGTGTAGTCACCTCTCCTGTATGGAGCTCTCTGAGTGTTACTGTGCACATGCAAGACTTAAAAAAAAAAACTGAATAGGAGGAAGGGAAACTCTTATGTGCAGACAAAGAGGATGTCTTATGAGTAGATGATAGATAGATACTCACCTGTTTGTGTTGTACAAAGCTCACAATACCTATGATAGCATGTAGAGTTATGGTCCATTTACACATAATCTAGATGCGACCAGGGGTGCACTGTTCCCGGGTACACTTCCAGCTCCCTCCCAAAGGTTTTTACCGGGACATGCTGGTCACCTTACCCGGCCTACGATGCACCATCCCCGGGTCAGTGAAGGACGGACCCTCTCGGAGCCCCCGCAGGGGAGCCACGGGCAGTTACATTCTTGATGCGGCCAGGGGTGCACTTCCAGCACCGCCCCGGAGGTGGTACTGGGACATGCCCACGATCCTTACTGGTCATGGATATGGCGGTGCAAAGAGATGAAGATCAGGAGAAAGAAGGATTTCAGAAATGCTGCACTCTGAATACATCAAAGCTCCATTTATTGCACATAGAACAACACATTGCAAGATGGGAAAAATCTCTTCAAGTTCATCACCTGGTAAGTCCATCACCTGTGGTTCTATGTGTAATATACAGCACTTCAGTATATGAGTGCAACACTTGTGACATCTGTCTTTCTTCTGATATTCAACTGGGCAAAGAATTTCTGGGAATGTTCTTTGCTCATGGACTAGCTACTATTAGATGAAAGTTTTTTAAACACGGCCAACTTTATTTCAGATAATGACACAAATGGTTGACAAAACCACAATCCTTTTTTTTTTTTGCCTTTGTCCGGTGAAAATCAACAAATCTTGAATCCCATGTGTATGAGTACAAGCTGGCCATAAACATTAGAAACAGCAGAAACTACTGATTATGGTAGGACTAGTAAGGGTTTTTGGGCTGGTAGCAAATCTAATGTGTATGAAGACCTCTTGACTTGCCTGGCGAACAGATATTGGAAAAGAGATGGATAGAGCAATTGGATTTCAATAAAGATGAGCCAATTCGAGCATGCTCAAGTCCGATTGTTCTGCATTTAAATACCAATGGCTGAAGAAGTTGGATGCAGTCATAGGCCGGGTTCACACATAGTAAGACACCAGCCATTCTGTGACTGCAGCACCGGCCGGATAAACTCCTTTTCAGGTGAATTGGGATGCAGGCGCATCTGTGTGCGCCCGCATCCCAATTCACCATTTCACACAATGGAGCATGTGCCCTGTTAGGGTGGTGCAGCCGCTATTCAATGAAGAGTGGCTGCACAAAACTAATGTGTCAGTTTTTACTGCAGCCGCTAGGGATCCCAGCCGGAGCGTATACTGTGTGTATACACTCCGGATGGAATCCCATTCATTTTCATATGAAAGTATTTTTTTAATTGATCACTGCCCTTGTTGCAAATTGCAAAAAACATTCAAAAAACATGTTTTATGGAAATTGCCATAGGCTCTATCCATGTTTTCCTGGACTCCCTAGGGCTTTATTTAAATGCCAAACGATCGGACTCGAGCATGCTCATCTCTGGATTTTAAGAAGTCTAATGTTTTGTTTTTAGAGAAATAAGCTGTCAGATTTAAGTTGTGTCCATAGTAATAGACACCACACTGTTTAAGGGCCAGTTCACATGGAGTATAACTGGCGGAACTGTATGACCCTCCGTATCATGCAGGCAGTCTATGGGAGGGCTTGCGCTCCTCCTCTCTTCACTCTGAAGAATTGACGTCAATTTTTCCGCGCGGAGAGAGGAGTCGTGAGCCTTCCAGTAGACTGCCTGTATGACAGGGAGGCTGGCGGGATTTCGCCAGTTTTACTCCATGTGAACTGGCCCTAAGTAGGAGAACATATTTGCATGGAGTGAAATTGCTGTTGTGATGTTACATAAGTTCAGAATCTATTGGTGGTTTAATGTATACAGATGTTAAAGGGATTTGTTAAATCTCAAAACTAAAATATATACATTTCAGTTATAGGTGGATTTTATATTTTATTAAAAGCATTGGTAAAATAAAGAAGAGTAGTCAGCTTTTCTGTATATGCGGCCAAAACATGTTGTTATGCAGGTAATATGTGTCCACTTGAATAAAGAAAAGAAAAATAATATAAATGAAGCTTTTTGCCAGCAGGTCAGCAACAAAATGGAGCTTATATTTAGCTCCGAAAAGGATGTTGTGATCGAGGACAGGACATGGCACTTAGATGCCTCAAGCAAACAATGCCTAGTGTGTTCCCTTCTCATCCCTCATTTGTGCACACATTCTGTAGGTGAAACCTAGCAAGGTTTTTATCTTTTCTATAGCAGAATAGTGTCATCTAATGCCCTTCATTAGGAGGAATCATTAGAACAGTGGTCCCTCAAGTTACAATATTAATTGGTTCCAGGACGACCATTGTATGTTGAAAATATTGTATCTTGAGACCAAAACTCTATGGAAAACTGGTAATTGGTACTGAAGCTCCAAAAATGTCCTCTGAAAATGAGGGGAAAAAATAGATTTAAAGAAAAAGAAGCTGATAACTAATATGGATAATATCCTTATATACAACAGTCAGAAAGAGCTACTGGAGACTGCACATTACTTTCTATGTAAAGGACCGGAGCGTTTTCAGGGTCCTGAACTGTTCACACAGGGACCAAAAAAATAAAATAAAATTAAGCTGACCTCACCTAGTACCTAAAGGAGCAGCTCATACTGGTACAGGTAACAGGCAGTACAGGACATGTAGTATCACACTGTACTGTAAAGAGGAGATAGTAGTAAGTACAGCACTCGGTTCTTTCCAGCGGCTCCATATAGAATGAATAGAGTCGCCGGTCACGTGAGGTACCCATGGCTCTATTCAAAACAAAGAAGCCAGAGATTGATATGTAGATTGCCGGGGAATCCAGGGTTGTTAGACTTATGGCCCTCCAGCTGTTAAAAAACCTACAATGCCCATCATGCTTGGACAGCCAAAGCCAAAGGATTGTAGTTTTGCAACAACTGGAGGGCCGCAGTTTGACACCCCTGATATCACGACTCAGGTCACAGAGTGATGCAGGAGAGACACAGACAGTGAACCCTAAGCTCAGCCCCACCCACTGTCCCTGCCTACTTGCCACTATCTGCCCTAAAGTGGCAGCGGGCAACTGGGCGCCGGTCCCTGGCCTGGATACGTGAAACAAAAGACAAGACAAGATGAACAAACACAATAAGAATAGTCAGCAATCCGGGTCACAACGGTCGGGCAGCAAGAGAACAAAATCAAATCCAAAGGTGTAGTGAAATATCAGGCAATATGGTCAGGGGCAGGCAGCAAATAGGGAAAGTCAGAAAGGCAGATCAAGGATACAAGGAACTAGGAAACAGACCAAAAAAGCAGGCACGAGACAGAGCCTAATAACTGACCAGGCACAGGCGGAAACAGAAATCTTAAATAGGAGACCAGGAACCTGGTCCAAAAGACAATTGGAAGGACCAGCTGTCAATCACTGAGACAAAACCAGGTTAACCATGACATGACCAGAGGAAACTTAGCAGAACAGACACGGGTGGGGCAGGGAAAACAATTAGCAGAACAGAAGGCATAAGACAAAGTTTAGACTGGGCACAGGCAAATGCAAACAAACCACAGAATAGGTGGAAAGTTATGGCTAAAAGCGCAGTCTTGGTCGTACCTTACGCACCAGGACTGCGCCAAAGTTCCATCACTTGTATTCATAACACCTGGTCTAAAGTAATATCATTGAAGAACTGCAGGATAGTGATGGTGAATATGTGGAATACATAAGGTTTCTCACCAGAGAAGCAGATCATTTAAACCAAATTTGTAGCAAAGTACTAAAGCAAAATCAGGAACATAGCAAGTGTTTGTCTATGAAACATCAAGCTGGATGAGACAAGTAACAGAATAGTTTAAACATATTACTAAAATACAAATACTATAATACAAAGATAATTGCACACAACAGTATCCCAGTATAGGTGTAAAGCACAATAATATTACAATGCAGAGATAATAACTGGTAACAGAAGAGTAATAATGCAAACAGTCATGTCGCAGGTCAGAAATAATGCACATAATGATATCCATATGCATGCATAAAGCTCACAGGGATTTCATAGCACTGAACATACCTTGTTGTAAATTATTGTAATAGAATATCACAGCACAGAGATAATGCATGCAGTGATTTTCTAGCAGAGAGAAAATATATGGTGATGTCACAGGGCAAAGATAATGCACACAGTGATGTCACAGGGCAAAGATAATGCACACAGTGATGTCACAGGGCAAAGATAATGCACACAGTGATGTCAAAGCTAAAGGGTATTGCACAGAGAAGTTCCATAATGTAAATCATGCCCAAAATAATCTAACAGAATAAGAATAATTCTATCGTAACAGATGCACCTGGTTAGGAAAAGAGGTTACATACAAAGTGATTTACAATGCATGGATAATGCATACACTTATATTCAGGAAAAATGCACCGCATGATGACAAGAGAAGAGATAAGGCCACTATAACACCTGGCAACGGCATCTTTTCTATTACAAACCGCCTTTTGTCTCCCAGACAGAGGCATGGTTCAGGGTTTAGGTTATGCAGGAGTAGAACACAGCTGCTGTCTTACAGAAACAGCACCACTCTTGTGCTCTGTGTGTATTGTAATACCAAACACAATCTAGGTACAGGTGTGGTACTGTTTTCCTGGATAACGCTGCGATGCTAGCCATACACCTTCAGTAGTTGTTGGTCAACTGTTTGTCTCCTAATACCCCTGTTCACGTGAACACTCGGCTCCGGCATGTGCTCATGGGTTTATCCACAAGTTAGCTTGTATGATTAGCAGGGTGCAAACGGCCAGCACACCTTTCAATCATCTGTTCAGTGCCAACACTGGAACAGTCGATCAGTGAGAGTTCTGGGTATCGGCATCCCATTGAATAGTTACTAGGAACCTATTCTGTGAATAGCTGATCGGTCTGTTTTGCTTGGAAACCCCTTTAAATGGAGGGAAGGGGCAGTACGCTGCTGCCAGACTCTTCTCACTCTCGTCCTAAGTATTTGAATTCAGCAAGGTAGATCCTTTTCCCTCTATAATATCATCTGTTAGGGCCCTATTACACAGCCCAATATTACGGATAATATAATAATATCCTATCTGCTAGATTGGCGCTCACTTATTACATGGTTCGAAAATCATGCAGCAAGGGCTGTATGGACATTGTTTGTGGAGCAGTAGGAGTAGTGCCCACTCCCGTTGTCCACTCCTTACACAAACAATGTTGACCTGACTGTCTAGACCAGTGTTTCCCAACCAGTGATTCCGAAAACTAGTCTAAACCTCCCTTTATGTGCTTCCAGCCATTGGCAATCAGGGCACGATGGGAGCTATAGTTTTCTATAGCCGCAAAAACAGAGGTTGGGTAACATTGATGTAGACCAATATTCCCATCGCCAGAGCTTAGGGACCACAAACAGGTCAGGATTTGAAGATATCTCATACAAAAAAACATACCTATGATAATAGCTGATGCATTAACTATAATAATTTGCCCTGTGAAATACTACAGAAATCCTCAAAACATAACCTGTAGGTGGGCCATGAGGACTGGAGTTGGGCAACAGTGGAGTAGTGTGTTCAATGGTTAGCCCATATTCTAATGTGATGACATTAATAATAGAAAATAACAATTTCAAACAAGTACCAGTGGAGGAAAAACACCATCTAAGGGCTACAATGGCTGACATCAATTGATGTTGGCACATAAAATTTCCTCTAGTATGTAATGGATAATTCCATCCTGGGCTTAATAATCTTAGAGTCTATTTACACAGATCATCATGGGCCATCAAGCTACGTAAATCCTGGCATCTTCATAGGTACACCTAGACATGTCACCCATGCCCACTAGAACTTAGCAAACCTCAGGCACGCTTGCGTTCATCTGAACCCAAGTGCGCAACATTTGAGGGCTAAAGAAGTTGGATGCAGCCCTAAGGCTGCCTGGAAAATATAGATACAACCATAGGTCATAGGCTGTATTCGTGTTTTTCAGGACTCCCCAGGGCTGAATCCAACTTCTTCTGCCTCCAGTAATCTAATGGTGGTGGCTGAAAAAGGTGAAATGAAATGCAGTAACAATTGAAACATTTTTTTTTTTTTTTTTTTTTTTTTTTTTTTTATCACAGGTGTGACTTATTCTTTAAGTTGTTAATCAATCAGGTTAGTAGTCACAGCACAGTTTTCCTTTAGCAGCTTTAATGCCTCATTTACAGATTTAGAACACACTCAACAGTGAAGCCCTCTGGACCCAGCAAAGTTATTACAGAGTGTGCTCCCTCCGCACAGTCGAGCTTTCAAATCTGTGAGAGAACTGATTCCTCTAAGGAACCCAAGACTTGTTTTGCACATTTAAAGCAGAGAAAGTTCTCACCTGTTGTAGCAGAGCCTTCAAGCACCATTCAAAGCCTCAGCTAAGTGAAAATGTAATTGGAATTTGAGTCAGATGACTGACTCCTCCCATCCCTATACAATTCCTCGCAATCATGAACTGAAGGAAAGGAAATGTTGCTGAGAAAAGAATAATATCACTTGACTCAATGCAATTTTCCAGATACTGGGGTACATGGAATCACAATGGTTCTTTCTTATTAAGGCAAATCTACTCCATATACCCTGTTGCATTGTCCTACCCTGGTATGTGCAGAATACCTATAGTACATAGTAGTGCAGGTACACCATGTGTCCATACAAATAGTGAATGTGTAACATACTGTTGTCAGGGGTGCTAGTGTAAGTTGGGGTGGAATAGGGTGAAGAACTAGAGGGCATTTAGACCCTGCTCCCTTGTGTGGTCCAAAGACAAACCAGTTGAGCAGCATAGCAGGTCCACACTCACTGTCACAGACACATTCCCCAGAGCTACCGTGGGACTCTTCAGGGCTTCAGACTGAGCAAGGAGGAAACCCCTTAGCTTTGGAACCCCACTCTCCTGCTTCACTTTTACAAGGGTGACGCTCTGCTGCAGCCATATTTATTCATTGTGAAATCAAGAGGCAGCGTCTCCCATATTGGGGAAGAAGTAATCCTATGTCTTTCTTGTGTGCACTTCAAAACTAAGTGCACAACACATACCATCTTTGTAACCCCCTCATCTCCAACAGAGATGAGAAAGCCTTTGTGACAGTAACTAGAAGTAAGCAAAGCAAATCCAGTGAATCAAAATTTACTGTGAATCCGTCCGTCTATTCGCTTTGTTCTACGAAGCAAATCCTCGCCAATTTGTTAAGAAAATTAGCAAAAAAAACTAAATGGTGGCCGCACATGCTGTCTGTAGCGTCACTGGACAGGAGAAAGGGATTAACCATAATCCCTAGCACTTGTCCAATCAGCTGCAGGTCCCTCTGTGATGTCAGCACCTCACCCTCTACATAAGGAGGTTCAGTAATGGAAGTGGCCAGTCGGCTATGTGTGGAAGAGAGAGCAGGATGGCAGCAGGCAGTTAGAGCAGAGCAGGGAGAGACTAACAGAGCAATATAGGGACAAAGAGGAGAGGATAGAAGGGCTGATTGTGGGTGATTTTCTGTTTTAGCTGGCAACCAAGCGTCCAGTTTACCAAGTAGATGGATGCCTATAGGATCTCACTGAGACCAGTGAAGACACAGTCCAAATTATTCACTCACTGAGCACTGTAAACTCCTATTGAGTTATGCCAATTAACTGGGATCAGTGAATGGAGTGTACGCCTTACATAATCAGTGCTCGCACTCCACTGCTACTATATTATACAAGTTGGGTTTCATTAGATTGGATGATTGACATTTTTTTTTTTTAATTGCAATTTTCCAATTTTCCACACTTTTACAAGTACATGTGTTAACAAATTTGTCCTTCTGTAACAGTCCCAGTATTGTAGCTCGTATAGTTTTGCTTTTTAAATCGAAATTAGTTAAGATTCTATTCGCGAATATTACTAAATTTGACCCAAGATTTGCGAAGCTTACAAAACAAATTTCCAGCTGCTTCACTCATCTCTTATAGTAAACAGCATTTCCTTTGGATTTCAGTACTGCAGCTAAATGTATCCTTACCTATTACTGCCAAGTCCTTTTCCATTTCAGTTTGTCCTTTCTTTTTCAAACATGAAAAGGATCTTCTCCAGTTCCCATGGAGTATAGAAAACCTAACCTTCATTGTGGAACATTAAAAGCATTGATGAGCTACAGGTAATAAAATTAAACAAATGAAAAACCGACGCATTTCATTCTTATAAATCTTCATCATGGTCTGTTATGTTCCCATACAATGTGATATCGTCACATATAATCAAAATAATTGTTACACATGATTTTTTTTTATTACACATAATTGTCCAAAGATTTGGGTTTCTATGCTGTAACAGCCCACATCATTTACCTTGCTCTTATATCAGGGTATTGTGTTACTCCTGATTGTTGAGATGCTATAAGGTGTAAAGGGACCAGATAATTGGGGCGTCTTCCAAAGCTTTGACACCGGAGACGTCAGATGTGTCAGTAAGTGTCATTATAGCTGCAATCAGTTTAATTTGTAATCTCTCAAGTCCCTGGAGGAAAAATCAGAGATGTGAGAGGTAAAGAGACTTCTCTTACCTAGGCTCCCTCTGCTTCCAGGGTGACACTTTCATATTAGATGAGAGAAGTGTGGTTTCTTAGCCAGCTCAGCCACATGCTCCTTCCTCCCCAAAGGTCTCCTCCGAGCTGTCTGCTCAGTGTTGATAATTACATGCTGGAGCTGTCCTCTCCTCTCAGGAACGCTCTCTCTTATTAGAATCGTTTTCTTCCTTTTTCGCTCTTTCTAGTTAGTCTTAAGAGTTTGCTATCAGATAAAACATGATTTCAGAATCAAGGCTAGAAGACAATCAAGACAGTTACATAAAGCAGCTCAAAGCGTTCATTAGTGTCAAGTGTCTCCCAACTCAACCAGCCTATAATGAACTTCCAAGAGTCATGAGCATCTTGTGAAAGGGTAGAAGTCGGAGGAAAAACAACAAACATATATATGTATGGATAGATAGATAGATAGATAGGAGATAGACAGAGTGCGACCAGGAGGATGAGGCACACTTCCTACTGCAGTGCCCCCATACTCAGCAGTGAGAGGGACACTCACTACAGGAGACTCTCTGATCTCCTCCCAGACATCACCAGCATGGGGTAGGAAGAGAAACTGCCCATCCTGCTGGGGGAGGAAGAGAGCACAGTGAACACAGCAGTCCAATATATCAGTGCCTGCCATGGACTGAGAGGAGTGTGATATGTCATGGACTTTAATACCCTGACCCCGGTATCTCCCCATCTCCCCACTTATATGTCACTGACTTCTGTCCCCACCCCCTACCCCTACCCATCCCCAATAATTTCCTGTTTGCTTTAGCAATGCTAATATGCTACCTGCCAATAAAGCTGATTTAATTAGATAGATAGATAGATAGATAGATAGATAGATAGATAGATAGACAGACTTTGTGGTATGTGGACAGATGCTTAGCAACCCCCAAATTGTTCCTGTAGTACAACCTGACATAATACCACCACCTTACCTAGCTGACGCAAGCTTACCTAACTGATGAACTATATTAGTGCCCCCCTTGTATGGGATGTATTGAAAGTTGCTGGTTTCTACCACCTGAGTCTACGATCTGGACCAGTACTGAAGTAAAGATAAAAGGTGGTATCTGTCAGCAACGGCAAACACAACCAGACAGTGGGCCCTGATCTAATCCCACCCACTGTCCCTGCCTAATTGCCTCAGTCGACCCTAGGCGGTCGCGGACAACCACGAAGACGTTCCCTGTACTGAATACGTGGAACACAAAACACGACAGACGGACAAAACACAATAAAGAGTAGTCAACAAGCCAGGTCAAACCACACGGGCAACGCAGTACAGAATCGGCAAGCAAAGAATAGTCACAGGTCAGGCGGAGGGTCAAGAACACGAGAAGACAAGCAGAATGGGATATAGGGCAGGGAACGCTGGGACGGAGCAGGGGAGCTGGGACTAGAAGAACTAATAGCCAGCGATAACCTGCTGGCAATACTGACACTTTATACTGGACCAGGAGCCCGGACCAAAGGCTGATTGGTCCGGCCTCCTGAGTCCAGTTTCACTGCAGCTGGTGCACTGCAGCCTGAGTGCAAGACACCTCAGCTGCGTACCGGCTGGCCGGCTGACGATCACGTGACACCACGGCGTCCCCGGTTGCTAGGGACGCCGTCGGGTCTCCGTGACGTCACTCGGCTCCGGCGGGCGGAGCAGCGGCGCGCTCCTGAGCCGTCAGCCGGAGCCGAGCTGGAAGAAGACGCCGCTGGAGCCGGCCAAGGTAAGTTCCTGACACTACCCCCCTTCTTATGAGGGGCCTCAGGACCCTTATCCATTGGACCGGGCTTAGACGGGTTTTGCGTATGGTATCGTCGGATCAGTCGAGGAGCGTGCACGTTCCTAAGTGCCACCCATGTACGCTCCTCTGGTCCATAGCCCCTCCAGTGGACCAAATACTGTAATGATCCCTGTACCCAACGGGAATCTAGAATTTTCTCCACCTCATACTCCAATTCACCCTGAACGACCACGGGGGCAGGAGGAGGTGATGGAAACACCGGCGGTACATATTTTTTTAACAGAGCTTTGTGAAACACAGAATGAATTCTAAGAGATGCAGGTAATTTAAGTCTGAAAGTAACTGGATTAATGATTTCCACTATAGTATACGGCCCAATGTATTTGGGCGCCAGTTTTCCCGATTGTACCCTTAATTTAAGATTCCGAGTAGAGAGCCAGACCTTATCACCCACTGCATATAGATGGCCAGATATGCGTCTTTTGTTAGCAAATTTTTGGTAGGACTCTTGGGCTTTAACCAAGCTCTGATGAGCTTGGGCCCAAACTGTGCACAGTTTAGAAAAGATTGTCTCAGCTGAGGGATTGACAGACTCTGCAGAGTGAACGGACGAATACCTGGGATTGAAACCATAATTACAAAAAAAAGGTGACATATTAGTAGAACGTTGTTCATGGTTGTTGATAGCAAATTCAGCTAGAGGAATGAAATCCCGCCATTTATCCTGCGTATCAGCTATGAAACATCTCAGGAATTGTTCCAAAGACTGGTTGGTTCTCTCAGTTTGTCCATTCGTCTGAGGATGGAAAGCCGACGAGAAGGACAAAGAGATTCCCAGCTTCCCACAGAACTCCCTCCAGAATTTGGCCACAAACTTGACACCTCTGTCGGAAACAATATTCTCCGGGACACCATGTAACCGCAGAATATGACCGATAAACAACGTGGCCAATAAACGAGCACTAGGGAGTTTACGCAGTGGAACAAGGTGACACATTTTGGAAAATCGATCTACCACTACCCAAATGACAGTCTTACCCCTAGATACTGGTAAGTCGGTAATAAAGTCCATTGATATATGTGTCCAAGGTCTCGTAGGAACCGGCAAGGGATGTAACAATCCCTCCGGTGGCCTACGGGGAACCTTGGACCTAGCACAGACCTCACATGCTTCAACAAATGATTTGACATCTCGGGCCCAAGTTGGCCACCAGAAATGGCGCGAGAGCAAGTATTTAGTGCCTGCTATTCCTGGATGTCCTGCCAAAACGGAACTATGGATTTCCTCCAGGACCCGGAGGCGAAGGTTTGGTGGCACAAATAGGAGGGAGTCAGGAGTGTTATGGGGGGCTAAATCCTGAGATTCAGCAATAAGAGTAACCAAGTCCGGTTGTAGGACAGACACCACAACCCCTGGTTTCAAGATCGTATCGACCTGTTTCTCAGGAATGTTCCCGGAATCAAAACTGCGAGAGAGGGCATCAGCTTTAATATTACGAGAGCCAGGTCGATATGTGATCTCAAAGTCAAACCTAGTAAAGAACAGGGCCCATCGGGCCTGACGTGGAGAGAGTCGTTTGGCGGTATCCAGATAAATGAGATTCTTATGATCCGTCAACACTGTGACTCTATGTTTGGCCCCTTCCAAGAAATGCCTCCACTCATCAAATGCCATCTTAATAGCCAATAATTCTCTATTCCCAATATCGTAGTTGCTTTCCGCTTGGGAGAACTTCCTCGAGAAGTACGCAACTGGCCGAAGATGAGTAAGAGTGTCAGTTCCCTGGGATAAAACTGCTCCCACACCCACCTCGGATGCGTCCACCTCAACAATAAAAGGGCGCTCGAAGTCGGGCTGGGCTAGTACTGGAGCTTCTGAAAAACATTGCCGAAGGATGTCAAATGCCTGGATTGCCTCTGTGGACCAGTGTACCAGATCCGCCCCTTTCTTAGTAAGATCTGTGAGGGGTTTAGCTATAACTGAGAACCCCTTAATAAATTTCCGGTAATAATTAGCGAAACCTAAAAACCTTTGTAAGGCCTTCAGGTTACTAGGTCGTTCCCATTTTACAATAGCCGCTACTTTAAGGGGGTCCATACCAAAAGAATTGGGGGTGATGCTATAACCCAAAAACGAGACCTCCTGGATACCGAATTGGCACTTTGACACCTTGGCGTAAAGATTATTTTGTCTCAGAAGCTCCATTACCGTGCGGACCTGCTTTACGTGGGAAGACCAATCTGAGGAGAAGATCAAAATGTCATCAAGGTAGACAACAAGAAAACGTCCAAGGTGCTCACGGAAGATATCATTAACAAAGTGTTGGAAGACCGCCGGGGCATTGCATAACCCAAAGGGCATAACGAGATATTCGAAATGGCCCTCTGGGGTATTGAATGCGGTCTTCCACTCGTCATCTTCCCTGATTCTGATTAAATTATAAGCCCCCCGTAAATCAACCTTGGAAAACCATTTAGCGCCCACAATTTGATTAAACAAGTCTGGGATCAACGGTAGGGGGTGTTGGTTTTTAACAGTGATCTTGTTTAGTTCCCGGTAATCGATACAAGGCCGGAGACCCCCATCCTTTTTGCCTACAAAAAAGAAGCCAGCACCCATGGGAGAAGAAGAAGGACGTATGTGGCCTTTGCGTAAACTGTCCTTTATGTATTCTCGCATGGCTTCTCTTTCAGGGCAGGACAAATTGAATATTCGACCTCGGGGGTATCTGGAACCGGGAACTAAATCAATGGCGCAATCATACCGTCTATGGGGTGGCAACCCGTCCACTGCTTTTTCATCAAATACATCGGAATAATCCAACAAGAATTCGGGAATCTCTCCCTCCGCCGGGGAACACCCAGCAAGGGAAACCGCGATACAATGTGATACACACCCAGGCCCCCACCGCACAAGTTCCCTATTGGACCAATCGAAGACCGGGTTATGAGCATCCAGCCAGGGTAACCCCAGGATAACATCAGACGACAGATTATGCATAACAAGAAAATCCAGATTTTCAACATGGACAGACCCTACTTTAACCTCCATGGAAGGGGTCCTATACCGTACATCCCCCTGTGAAAAGGGAGCAGAGTCTGCTCCAGTGACACCAACTGGATGCTGGAGCAACAAGGGACATACCTGTAAGCCTGAAAAAAACATGGGGTTAATGAAATTTGCTGAGGATCCAGAATCGATCTGGGCATACCCACTAATACATTTACCTCCCAACACCAAGGAAATGGGCAACAACAGTTTATTTTTGAAGGATACCTGAGCTCCTGAGAGACCCCCTCGATAATCTCTCAGGCGTTGAAGTTTTCCGTCGAAGATCTCGGCTTGTTGGGACACTGCCGAACCTGGTGTCCTGTCTTTCCACAGTAAAAACACAGCTTATTCTGCAGGCGATGGGCTCGTCGGGCCTTGGCATCGGTGGAGTCTACCTGCATCGGCTCCTCGAAAGGGGGTGAGACAGGAAGGGGAGGTTTGGAGAACGGAACAGGAGAGATAGGGGTTTTGTGATGGTCAGGAGTACCCTTCTCCCTTTGTCGATCCCTTAATCTACGGTCAACTCTGATCGCTAGTGTCATGCTCTCTTCGAGCGAGTCGGGAGTGGGGTATGCTACTAGCATGTCCTTCAGTCGGTCACTAAGACCCTCCCGAAACTGAAACCGGAGGGCTGGGTCGTTCCACGTGGAGAGACAGCTCCACTGCCTGAACTCAGAGCAGTACTCTTCCACTGGACGGCGACCCTGTCTTAACCCAGTTAGCTGACGTTCGGCATTGGCTGCACAGTCCGGGTCATCATACAGCAATCCCAGTGAACAAAAGAACTGGTCGGTGGTCCTTAGGTTAGGAGAGTCAGGGGGTAGAGAAAAAGCCCATTCTTGCGGGAGTCCTTGGAGGAGGGACATGATAATACCCACTCTCTGGGTCTCATCTCCTGAGGAGCGTGGCCGTAACCTAAAAAACAATTTGCACCCCTCCCGAAAAGTACGGAATTTACTACGGTCCCCCGAAAACTTATCAGGGAGCTGGACGGGTGGTTCGGGAGGTAATGGGGAGGTTACAGTGAGCTGTCGTGATGTCGTCTCCTGATCCTGGACTCTCATAGCAAGTTCTTGGACCATGGTATTAAGTTGCTGCATTTGGTGCACGATATTGGACATGGCGGTCCTGTCGTCCATGGGGCAATGGGCAGTATATGGCTGGCTATTCTGTCAGCAACGGCAAACACAACCAGACAGTGGGCCCTGATCTAATCCCACCCACTGTCCCTGTGTAATTGCCTCAGTCGACCCTAGGCGGTCGCGGACAACCACGAAGACGTTCCCTGTACTGAATACGTGGAACACAAAACACGACAGACGGACAAAACACAATAAAGAGTAGTCAACAAGCCAGGTCAAACCACACGGGCAACGCAGTACAGAATCGGCAAGCAAAGAATAGTCACAGGTCAGGCGGAGGGTCAAGAACACGAGAAGACAAGCAGAATGGGATATAGGGCAGGGAACGCTGGGACGGAGCAGGGGAGCTGGGACTAGAAGAACTTATAGCCAGCGATAACCTGCTGGCAATACTGACACTTTATACTGGACCAGGAGTCCGGACCAAAGGCTGATTGGTCCGGCCTCCTGAGTCCAGTTTCACTGCAGCTGGTGCACTGCAGGCTGAGTGGCCGGGCGACCTGTCACTCAGCCTGAGTGCAAGACACCTCAGCTGCGTACCGGCCGGCCGGCTGACGATCACGTGACACCACGGCGTCCCCGGTTGCTAGGGACGCCGTCGGGTCTCCGTGACGTCACTCGGCTCCGGCGGGAGGAGCAGCGGCGCGCTCCTGAGCCGTCAGCCTGAGCCGAGCTGGAAGAAGACGCCGCTGGAGCCGGCCAAGGTAAGTTCCTGACAGTATCTTAAAGAGCAAGTGCCTAATAAGCTATCAAAACATGTTGCAGATTAAAAGGAAATAGCTTCTTATGGCAAAAGCGTCTGGGAGTCCCTTCTAACTTTAAGAGCAGGAGTTTGTCATAACACACATCAGGATTTGCACTCTACGATGCTAAGACACTTTATCCAGTTGACAGACTTTGAGAGGTGACATATTATTGGAGCAAGAGAAGCAAGATAGATGTTTTGACAAATTGGTATCCATCTAGGCCATCTTCATAATTGATCGGTTTTAGTATTTGGCCACTTCTAGATAGGCATAAAAGTGGTGCCTCTCATGGTTCATCTGAACTGGTTCTCTCTGATATTAAGGAGCCAAAGAGGTTTGGGTGCCCGTCTGAAAGCCAGCTTAGTAAGTTACAGTAGGTTAAGGGATTTATGCTTTTAGGGTAGGGTGGCATACCTATGTGATACCAAATTTGTGTATGCAAAAAAATTGGCACATTTCTGTGGTTTTGGCTCTTTTCTTCCCCCCTCAGACACACACGTATATGTAGGAACTCCTCACATCTAGTTATTTTCCTCATTTTACTTGTGTTTCATTACTGTACGTCATCTGCTTGAATATGCAATTTTCATACATGGCATGTTATGCATTCTCAACAAATGTAGATTTTCATAGTACAGTAACAGGGTGCAGCATATATTAGGGTGCATGGCCTCTGTATTTAGCATTTTTGAGCACACACTCTTGTTGATGTTAATGGCTGAGGTATATAAGAACTTTTTATACATTGATCTATAATTGTCGGGTTATGTTCCCACTAGGTAAGAATAAGGGCAAATAATGTCTACTGTTGCAAAACAACGGCCATTATTATTGATCGGGATGGTCATCACTTGCCATTATGGGCGTGAAAGCAGTTACCTGCCCTTATTTTTACTTAGTGGGAACACAGCCTAAGGCTATGTTCACCCATAGTACTGGGCTATGTGCTTTTTCAGTGCTTTTTCAACCGAAAAAATAAAGGAGTGGAACTAATGGCAAAATTATAATGGAAAGATTTGCACAGTTATTGTGTTTTCAACCCACTCCTGGTTTTGGTTGAAATAAATGCTGACCAAAAGCCTGACATAAATCCTTTGTGTGAACATAGCCTCAGAAAGTAAATGGTTTAGGGAGCGTAATATGATTTTAGTGTTGTAATTTCAGGGGATTTTTTGTACGTAGACTAGTGTTGAGTGAACTTCAAGCACTCTCAGTTTGTCCAAATCTGAGCGTGCGACATCTGATTAGCAGTGGTTGCTGAAGTTGGATTCAGCCCTAGGGAGTCCTGGAAAACATGGATTTATCCATAGGCTATGTTCCCACAACATCTTTTTGGGTGAAATAACTATGCAAAACAAGAGTCCGTGGAGCCTCAGTTACGAGTCTCAAAACACGGGATAGCCAGATATCTCTATCCTGTTGCCAACGGGGTGCCTCCATGATGGGGAGAGCACCACACCACCCTGATAAATAACCCCTTAAGTCCCACTCGGTTGCGAGTATTGGAACATAGACAGGGAAACAACAGGGTGGCCCCTTTTGTCAATGTCTAACTCAAGGTGCGAGTATTGCGATCATGACAAGGGCTTGCAAAGGCAGGCTTCCACCCACAGACAGCCGTTTCGGGGTTTTTGCCCCTCGTCAGTGTGGGGTAGGATTCTGGCTAGTTGGGGCAATGAAAAATCAACCAACAAAACACAGTAATCACTGAACTCAAGGAGAACAGCGAAAAAAAATCCAATGAAGTACTCAATCAAGAGTCTCCACTGATGCCCCCAAAAATTTAAATATGCAAAACAAGAGTCCGTGGAGCCTCAGTTACGAGTCTCAAAACACGAAATAGCCAGATATCTCTAGCCTGTTGCCAACAGGGTGCCTCCATGATGGGGAGAGCACCACACCACCCTGATAAATAACCCCTTAAGTCCCACTCGGTTGCGAGTATTGGAACATAGACAGGGAAACAACAGGGTGGCCCCTTTTGTCAATGTCTAACTCAAGGTGCGAGTATTGCGATCATGACAAGGGCTTGCAAAGGCAGGCTGCCACCCACAGATGGCAACAGGCTAGAGATATCTGGCTATCCCGTGTTTTGAGACTCGTAACTGAGGCTCCACGGACTCTTGTTTTGCATATTTAAATTTTGGGGGGCATCAGTGGAGACTCTTGATTGAGTACTTCATTGGATTTTTTTTCGCTGTTCTCCTTGAGTTCAGTGATTACTGTGTTTTGTTGGGTGAAATAACTGCCATTTTTTAATGTCAGCCCGAAATAACGATCAAGATCATTATGAGCGTCCGCCATTATAAAAAAACAACCATTTTTTTTTCTTTAAAAAGTTGTTGTCGGAATATAGCCATAGGCACAAAGTTTGCTCAACTCTAACACAGACATGTTAAGACTGTCCTCGCAACTGGAAGTGCAAAATTTCCCAACACTTCTGGGGGCTGAAAGGGTTAATGCATCACATAATCTTCTCGATTTTTATTAGTATTTTGCTAAAGAATAATTTTTTTAAAGTTTACTTTAGTAGTTATATTCTGGCATTTTACAACATACGCAAGGTGCATCTCCATTAGTCATAATATATTTTGTATTATGATAAAGTGTTTTCAGCTTCTGAAAAATGACGCCTTGACTTTTCCACTTTTTGTAATAAAGCTAAATGTTTAATATTGTTATATGGAGATAAAATACCAGTGAATATCTGAGTGTCCTGAAATAATATTGCAGCTGGTGAGTTTTTCTTTAACCCTTAGACGACCCAGGGCATATAGTTACGCCATGGAAGTCTGTCCCCAGACGACCTAGGGCGTAACTGTACGCCCTGGGTGTTTCTCCGGCTATGAAGCGTGCTCCGGAGCGGAGCGCGCTTCACAGCAGGTGGGGGCCGGCTGCAATCAGCAGCCGGGACCTCACCGGTAATGACACGCTGCAGCGATCGCGCTGCCGCGTGTCATTAACTCCTTAAACGTCGCGATCGCGGCGTTTAAGTGAAAGTGACAGGGGGGGTCCCCTGTCACTTACCGATCGGGACCCCTGCAGTGTGACTGCGGGGGTCCCGATCGGTAAAACGGACTGCCGGAGGTCTCTTACCTGCCTCCCTGCGGTCCGATCGGCGATCTGCTGCACTAAGCCTGCACAGGCAGGCTCAATGAGCAGATCGCCGATAACACTGATCAATGCTATGCCTATGGCATAGCAATGGTCAGTGTAGAAATCAAAGTACTGGATGTAAAAGTCCCTCAAAGGGACTTCAAATGTGTAAAAAAAAAAAAAAAAGTTAAAAACACTAACACAGTACCCCAAAACCCCTCCCCCAATAAAAGTCTAAATCACCCCCCTTTCCCATTATATAAATAAAACATATAAAAATAAATAAACAAATAATCATATAATATACCGTAGCGTGCGTAATTGTCCAATCTATTAAAATATAACAAGCGTCATTGCGAACGGTAAACAGCGTACACGAAAAGAGGGAAAAAAGTGCGCGGATTACCGATTTTATGTTACATTATATATAACAAAAAATTCATAAAAAGTGATCAAAACATCCGATCTTCACAAATATGAAATTAATAAAAACTAGAGATCATGGCGGAAAAAATGACACCCCATACAGCCTCATAGGTGAAAAAATAAAACTGCCATAAGCATCACAATAGGGCTATTTTATTTATAATTAATTGGCAAAAAAAAAGGATTTCATTTAAAAACTATATATAACATTAGAGAATCTGTGTAACCTGCATATGGTTGTGATCGGGCAGACCTATAGAATAATTTTATAATGTCGTGTGTGTGAACAACTAAAAAATAACGTCTGCTGTTTGCAAAAGACGTCCGAAAATAATTGTCATGATCATTATTTTAACACAGAAAAATGCAACAGCTCACCACAATGGCAAGATACAAACCCACTACAGACTTGAAAATAGTTAAAAGCAGCCCCCCCCCAACTGCCAAAAAACTTCCACAAAAATAATGAGGCTCTTGGTTACCATTTGCAAATGGTGTAAACCACCCTGCTACGTTACGGTGGCCTCATATCGGGGCAGACCCTACACTGTACTATGGCCTCTCCATGGCATGAAATACGCCTATGCTCTGGGCATGCAAGATCCATCTTAAACCGGCAAAAGTAATTACACCGCCTGGGTGGTATAGGTCATTATTTTAAAGTGCGCACAGACAACACCCATCATTTTATACACTGCGTGCATTAGTTGTCCGTCATTCCATTGACTTCAATGCATTCATTGTAAATTACATTGTGGCAATAACGGACATCTTTTTAAATAGATGTTTTGACGTTGCGTGAACACAGCCATTCCCTGTACTGCAATGATAAATATACCCAAGGTGATATATATATATATATATATATATATATATATATATATATATATATATATATATACACTGCAGTCACTATCACATCACACAATGTTTGGAAGGTGATTGATAGTAAGTACCTGGTCCTAGGTAAAGTCCAGCGCTGGACACTGCCGTGATTTGGACATTTGTACTCGATTGTCCTACTTATTGGGTGTGACTGAGTCCCACAACAGTCTGAACGCAAGGGTTATAGGGTTATGTATACACCTATATATGTTTGCTGCGAACACATGTATTTGCCTTTCTTGAAAAAGCTCTTAGTGATAGAGCGAAACGTCACACCTGTGGGAACAATAAATCTCTTTTTTTGACTGAAACCGGAGTGCCGCGGTGATTTACCTGAAATATATATATATAATAAATATATATATATATATATATATATATATATATATATATATATATATATAAAATATATATATTTATTGTTCATTCACTAGTATGTCAAAGAAAATATTCTGATTGAAAGTAATTATCCAATCTCCTTTAAAAATAAAAAACCTAGTGCTTTTATTCTACCGCCTGTACAGCTGCACCTCTGTGGGGAATAGAGGTAATGAAAGGAGTCTGGCATAGCATGTCACATAGGAAAATACATGTTTCAAGCTGAAAAAAAAGGTAAAAAGAAAAAAAAAAGCTGACAAGCTCAACCTGTCTCATTACATACAGTTCTGATCATTAATATAGAGCAATTTCTATGTCTTAGAAGTTGTGACAAGTGCCTACACTGCTTTTTCTCTCTAAAAAAAAAAAAAGATGTGTATGTTGCTCAGGCTGATGAGTCAGAAAAATCACGTCTCGCATACAGTGGGAGCTGCTAAAATATCCTTGTATAACAGTGTAAAAGTTTACAGTGGATTAGTCGCAACCTCATTTGCAGATGTCAAGAAGTGGTACAGATGATAATAATCGTTATAATATTAAAAGAAATAATAACAAACATTGTTCTATAAAACCAATATACTCCATAGACACAACAGTATCAGACTTAGTATAGACCAAACCAGATTTAAACTCTGGTCACTCGAAGCAAATGAATTTGTTTGTCGATTGTTTTGAGTGACACAGGTAGCCTGTGTCTTTGAATAGCCCTGTTTTAGTCCCCTGGTGAACCCTTTATTAAGGCAGGACCCACTTGGCACCGAATCCTGCCCGCTATCTGTTATAATAGGAGGGCTTGCATGCCTCCACTTTCCACGGCTCTCTGTTTAAAGAATTGACATGTTGATTCCATAGTGCGAACGGGCCCTAAGGCCAATATTTATCAAACCTTGCCCTTGGCATATGGCATAGAAAAGAGGCGTACACCAGCCGCATTTGGCGCTCACCTGATGGGCGGGCAGGAGGGAGTGACAAGGTTTGTAGGAGGTGTGGCCTCCTCTCACACCTGAATAATCATGACTTACGTCTGCTCGGTGTAAATCATGGCACAAAACTACACCTGTTCGGGAGATCTGTTGTGCAATGACTTTTAGTGAATCAGTCCGGGAAACTGGGACAAGGCTCTATTTATATTGATAAATGCCCCTTAAGTGTTTTGTAGAGACATGTCAAAAGTTTTGATCAGTCTGGGTCTGAGACACGTACCAATCAGGAAATAGAGTCAGGAGAAGACCATGCTAAGTGCGGTCCTCTCCCGGCTCTGTGTCACATGATCAGTCGGACTTTTAATAGAGCCCTGTGGAGCCTTACTGATAAGTCCGACTGATCGCGTGACACAGAGCCATGAGAGAACCACACTTAGCGTGGTCTTCTCCTGACTATCTCCTGATTGGTACAGATCTGAACACTTAGACCAAGACCAATGAAAACCTTTGACATGTCTCTATGACATTTTTAAAGTTTTTTAAATGACAGTGACTTTAAATTACTTTATTACATCAAATTATGTGCAATATGTTGCTGTGCCTAACCATTACATAGGTTATGAAGCTAAGGCATAATTTTGTATTGGTTAGGGGTTAACATTGCAAGAGAAACAGGTAGAAACTTTTCGCGTATGAATGCTCATGTTCAAACAAGCATGAGGAATTAGATTTACACTTTTATGCGAGAACAGAGTAAATAGGTATCAAAAAGTAATAGACAAAAACCGGCCCTTTCATGTCTTATCACATTTTGTATAAAAATGAGTAGCGAGTTAATGTACAAAATAAGCAACACTGGGTGTAATTTACAAGGGGGCAGAAAGTTTTGCTCAGCTTTGTCATTTCTCATAAATCAGCCATCACTGCACGCCTCGTAGACGGAGCTGTTACTCCACCTAAATTCTTATTAACCATTCCTCTCCATGGGCCCACTACAGGCAGCGTCTTACAGTAGACGCTCATATATAAGTGATTTAAATGTCAATGTATAACGGATCGGCGAGGAAGAAGTAAAAATCATACAGTATTTGCCGACTATGACCTTACCTCCAAGGCAAGACTCCTTTATTGCAATTACCGGTTAATTAGCATCCTGAAGCTGTGTAAATGTCACGCTGGTTTCACACGCCCATCAAGACACATCACGTCTTCCGTTAGGTTGAATTAGCTTGTTTTTCATGGGTGGCCTTTGCCAAACTCTGTGAATATGATTAAAGTCTATATATAACAAAACAAGCTCTAATAAACAATAATATAAAAAAATAAAAAAAAACTCTAAAAGGAGAAATACTACACATAGGATGCCGTGTATGTGGCAGTGCAGTCTGCATAGAGCCTACATGGAGGCCCGCGGCTTGGCTCCATCTGCTAAACATTGTATTGTGCCTTTAACCCCTTAATGACATCGGGCGTAAGTATACACCCCCGCAGGGTGGGCTTTAACGCAAACGGGCGTATACTTACGCCCGATGTTTCCCCGATCGCTGTGTGTTCACACACAGCGATTGGAGAAGATGGCCTGCTATAATGTATAGCAGGCCATCTCTGCTCGTCGGCACGGGGGGCGATTAACCCCTCCCGTGCTGAGGATCGCTGCTATATGCTGATCAATACAGATCAGCATATAGCAGCTGAATACAGCTTTCCGGGTCATCGGTGACCCGGTGACCCGAAAAGTAATGGCGATTGGTGCTGTCCGAGACAGCACCAATCGCCATTAGTGTCCCCACTAAGGATGGCGGCGGTGCCACCCCCACGATCGCCGTGATAGGCCGGCCAGTACCGGCCGGCCCATCACGGCGATCATACTGTAAAAAAACAGTGTCGCCAGGTTCTGCACCCCTCAGCTCGGAAATCTTCGTAAACACTCGGGTCCTCGGGTTCGGCGGGCCTCGGCAATCTCCGGCAGCGTCGCTCTACTGCCTCCTAGCGGCTGATCAGTGAATATCATTCACTGATCAGTTGCTTTGGGTTAAAAAGATTTATTTTTTTTTCCCAATTTTTTTTTTTTTGCGCCCTAACGCCGCTGAGTGCTGATCAGCATCGCACGTAAGTGCGCTGCTGATCAGCAACTCCTCCTTTTTGGCGTAGGGGCGTTTTTTCCCCCCTATATCCTACCGCCACTGTCTGCTGATAAGTGCCGCACATAAGTGCGGCATTTATCAGCAGATCCTTTCTTGGCGTAGGTATATTTTTTCTTACTGTCAAAAAAAAACACGTAAAAAACACTACACTACACAAAATAAAATTTTACACTACACCACTACACATTTACATACCCCATATACTAGTCCCTGTATAAAGATGGCCCCCAGGGTGTTTTTGGCGTTGGACGCATACGTTATTATTGCCTCTGACACCGAAACAGTCAGTGAGGATGAATGGGGGGATCCTTCTTTCCTCCATTCATCCTCATCATCCTCATCATCCAGTGACGTGTCTGGGGGTAGCGTAGCGTACGCTGCCCCCCAAACATGTCTTTTCCGCCAGTACCGTCCCAATAAGAGATCATGGTATGGCGTGAAATTCTACAAACTCTGTGAGAGTACCTCAGGGTACACTTACAGATTTAGGGTACGTGCATACTGCGGAATGGAGAAGGATAACCCTTTGTGCATTCCGCAGCTGGCACCCGCCGGCGGACAGATGCAGGCGTGTGTCTTCAGCCGTGTCATAGACTCCATTCTATGCACGGGCGGATTCCGTTGTCCGTCTAAAGAATGAACACGTTCATTCTTTGGACGAGGGCAGAATCCACCCGTGCATAGAATGGAGTGTGACACAAGCGGAGACACACGCCCGCATCAGTCCACCGGCGGGTGCCAGCTGCAGAATGCACAAAGGGTTACCCTTCTCCATTCCGCAGTGTGCATGTACCCTTAGAGTGTATAAAGGAAGGGACGCCCGAATCCAGCCCCCAGATGCCCCCCCCCCCCATCCTCCGAGTTAGTGGGGAGATCGTTTGGGACCTTATGTTCCCACTGCTGAATAAAGGTTACCACCTGTACGGGGATAACTCTTATACCAGCACCCCCTCTTCCGGTCCCTTGCTGCCCGAGCTACTGTAGCTTGCGGCACAATCCAAACATATCAGAAGCAGTAACAGAGCCCTAATATTTAGCAGCCATGGAGCGGACCCAGTGCTTCTGGATATGAGGGACCCTGTATCGCACCAGGACAACATTTTTCAGGTGACATCCCCCACACTGGAAAACAGGAGACCCCAGAAGAAGTGCAGAGTGTGGCGTAACAGGGGGATCAGGAAGGACACCATTTCCAGTGTGCCACCTGTCTTGATCCCCCTGGCCTCTGCATACTGGATCGCTCCAAGGCGTATCACACGTCATTGGGGTTCTATATTTTCTAAATTCTGTCCCTTATTCCTATTTCAGGGGGCACGTTGATCCGGGGATTATTCTGATTGCCATTATGGAGTCGGGAAGGAATTTTTCCCCTGTAATGAGGCTACTGTCGTCTGCCTCACGAGGGGGTTTTGCCTTCCTCTGGATCAACACAGGTTGAATTTGATGGACACCTGTAATTTTCAACCTTATAAACTAATAATTGGCCTTACCCCCCCCCCCAAATAAATTAGAATTGTCCCTTTTCCCCAGCTAAATAGGTATGGCCGCCATTCCCATTAGAGGATGCCATGATGCAATTACAAAGCCTCTGTGCGGCCAGGACAGTAGAAAACCCCCACAAGTGACCCCATTCTGGAAACTACACCCCATAAGGAATCTAACAAGGGGGGAAGCGGGGATATGGCCCCCTGGTGACTGCCACATTTGTGCCTTGAAAATGAAAAAAAAAAAAAAATTATTTTCTCGGCACATGTTCCACATATGTGCCCGTCACCAGTGGGGTCCATATGCTCTCTGTACCCCTTGTTGGATTCCTTATGGGGTCACTTGTGGGGGGTTTCTACTGTCCTGGCAGCACAGGAGCTTTTTAATTGCGACATGGCCTCCATCCTCCATTCCAGCCTCTAAATTGTGCTCTGTCCCTTTGGTGGCTTGCCATGTGCCCATATGGCACATTATGTCCACATGTGGGGTATTTTCGTACTCAGGGGAAATTACCCTACACGTTTTGTGTTCACTTTCTTTTTTAACCCCTTGTGGAAAAGGAAAAAATCAAGGCTAGAGCAACATTTAGTGTAAAAAATGTTTAATTTTTACACTAAATCATTGATCTTGTCTTGATTTTTTCATTTTCACAAGGGGTTAAAAGATAAAAAAAAACCACTAAATGTGTAGAGCAATTCCCCCTGAGTCCGTAAATACCCCACATGTGGACATAAAGTGCCATATGGGTGCAGGCCAAGCCTCCGAAGGTAAGGAGCGCCATTTGGATTTTGGAGGCTGGATGTGGCCAGAATGGATGATGAACGCCATGTCGCATTTACAGAGCCCTCGTGCTGCCAAAACACTGGAAACCCCCCACAAGTGACCCCATTCTGGAAACTAAACCCCTCAAGGAATCTAACAAGGGGTTCAGTGATGATATGGACCCCTTGATGACGGCCACATTTGTGCCGTGAAAGTGAAAAAATGAAAATTTTCACTTTCACGTCACATTGTTCCACATTTGTGCCCGTCACCAGTGGGGTCCATATGCTCACTGCCCCCCTTGTTAGATTCCTTGAGGGGTGTAGTTTCCAGAATGGGGTCACTTGTGGGGGGTTTCCAGTGTTTTGGCAGCACGAGGGCTCTGTAAATGCGACATGACCCTTGAAATTCATTCCAGTAAAATCCAGCTTGCAAAGGCCAATTGGCACTCCTTCCCTTTGGAGGCTTGCCCTGCACCCAAATTGCGCTTTATGTCCACATGTTGGGTATTTACGTACTCGGGAGAAACTGCGCTACACGTTTCGTGTTTTATTTTTCTTTTATTCCCTTGTAAAAATGAAAAATAAAGGCTAGAACAACATTTTAGTGTAAAAAATAGAATTTTTCCTTTTTTACACTACATTGTTCTGAAAATCTGTGAAGCACCTGTGGGGTCCAAATGCTCACCGCACCCCTTGTTACATGCCTTGAGGGGTGCAGTTTTCTAAATGGTGTCCCTTTAGGGGTGTTTTTTAGGTTTTGGCACCCCAGAGCCTCTGCCAACCTGAAGTGGTACAGTCAAAAATGACCAAATATAACGGAGGCGTTGAAATTCACTAGGCGCTCCCTTATATCTGAGGCTTGTGGTTGTGTCAAATAGCGAAATAGGGCCACATATGGGGTATGGGGTAAACTGCAGAAACGGAGCAATCAATATTGGGGTGCCTTTCTCTGCTAATAGGTTTATCATTAAGAAAGATATTAGATTACAATAAAATCTCTTATTTCTGTGACTCCCCTAAATGGTTAAAAAACTTTCTGGATGTGCTTTTGCAGAGTTCGGGGGGTGCAGTTTCAGAAATGGGGTGCTTTGTGGGGCTTTCTAACATACAGTCCCCTGAAATACACTTTGAGGCTGGGTTCACACTACGTATATTTCAGTCAGTATTGTGGTCCTCATATTGCAACCAAAACCAGGAGTGGATTAAAAACACAGAAAGGCTCTGTTCACACAATGTTGTAATTGAGTGGATGGCCGCCGTTTAATGGCAAATATTTGCTGTTATTTTAAAACAACGGCTGTTATATTGAAATAATGGCAGTTATTTACTGTTATATGGCGGCCATCCACTCAATTTCAACATTGTGTGAACAGATCCTTTCTGTGTTTTCAATCCACTCCTGGTTTTGGTTGCAATATGAGGACCACAATACTGACTGAAATATACGTAGTGTGAACCCAGCGTGAACCTGAACAGGTCCCTAAAAATGTCTGATTTTGAAATTTTACTGAAAGTTTGGAAAATTGCTGCTAATGTTTTAAGCTTTCTATTGTCTAAAAAAAAAAAGAAATATAGTTTAATAAATGCCGCCAACATAAAGACATGTTGATAATGCTATTTAATATATAATTTATGTGGCATAACCACTTTCTGTATAAGCAGAAAGGTTTCAAAGCTGGAAAAATGCCTTTTTTTTTTACAATTTTTCACCTTATTTTGGTGTTTTCCATAAAGATTCGTTATGAGTATCGACTCCATTTTACCAGAAATGTTAAGTACCATATGTCACGAGAAAACAGTGTCAGAATCGGCCGGATAGGTAAAAGCATCCCGAAGTTATTAACCCTTTGAGGACCAGGCCCAAAATGACCCAGTGGACCGCGCAAATTTTGATCTTAGTGTTTTCGTTTTTCCCTCCTCCCCTTCTAAGAGCTCCAGCACTTTTAGTTTTTTATCTACAGGCCATGTAAGGGCTTATTTGTTACAGGAATAGTTGTACTGTGTAATGGCGTCATTCATTTTACCATAACATGTATGATGGAATTCCAAATATATTATTTATGAAGATATAAATTGGTGAAATCGCAAAAAAGAATGCAATATGGTAATGTTTGGGGGGTTCCTGTGTCTACGTAATGCACTATATGGTAACAGCGACATGATACCATTACTCTATAGGTCAGTCCGAACACAACCATATGCAGGTTACACAGATTCTCTAATGTTATATATATTTTTTAAATGAAATCCTTTTTTTTGGCAATTAATTATAAATAAAATGGGCCTATTGTGACGCTTATAACGGTTGTATTTTTTCACCTACGGGGCTGTATTGGGTGTCATTTTTTCCGCCATGATCTCTAGTTTTTATTAATACCATATTTGTGAAGATCGGACGTTTTGATCACTTTTTATTAATTTTTTTATATATATAATGTAACATAAAATCGGTAATCCGCGCACTTTTTTCCCTCTTTTCGTGTACGCCGTTTACCATTCGCAATGACGCTTGTTATATTTTAATAGATCGGAAAATTACGCACGCTACGGTATATTATATGTTTATCTATTTATTTATTTTTATATGTTTTATTTATATAATGGGAAAGGGGGGTGATTTCAACTTTTATTGGGGGAGGGGTTTTGGGGTAGTGTAATAGTGTTTTTAACTTTTTTTTTTTTACACATTTGAAGTCCCTTTGGGGGACTTTTACATTCACTACTTGGATTTTTACACTGATGAATGCTATGCCATAGGCATAGCATTGATCAGTGTTATCGGCGATCTGCTCATTGAGCCTGCCTGTGCAGGCTCAGTGTAGCAGATCGCCGATCGGACCGCACGGAGGCAGGTGAGAGACCTCCGGCGGCCCGTTTTACCGATCGGTAAGTGACAGCGGGGGTCCCGATCGGTAAGTGACAGGGGACACCCCCTGTCACTCACACTTAAACGCCGCGGTCGCGCCGCGATCGCGGCGTTTAAGGAGTTAATGACACGCGGCAGCGCGATCGCTGCAGCGTGTCATTGCCGGTGAGGTCCCGGCTGCTGATTGCAGCCGGCCCCCACCTGCTATGAAGCGCGCTCCGCTCCGGAGCACGCTTCATAGCGTGAGAAACACCCAGGGCGTACAGTTACGCCCTAGGTCGTCTGGGGACAGACTTCCATGGCGTAACTATACGCCCTGGGTCGTCTAAGGGTTAATGATTAAAATGACACTGGTCAAATTCATAAAATTTGTCTCTGTCCTTAAGGTCATTTCAGGCTCTGTCCTTAAGGGGTTAATAGGATTTAAAAAAAACATTACTATGGGTGGAGTAGGTTCCCTATCACCAAAACCAAGCACCTTCTGGAAGGGTGACAGACCTTACAGTGTACCTGTCCCAAAATATTTTTTTAAGACATCAACAGGAGTAGTGATCGCAAGCAATTTATATATTCTCTTTTTATGTTTAAATCAATCTTATGCAACAGTCAAATTGTGCTCCATGCTCCCTCTGTGCCGATATTTGGAGTTTTCTCTGTTCAAAAAAAGAGAACAAACACAGGAAGTTCCTGTCCTTTGTACGCTAACACAAAAAAAAAAGACACCTGTTCCATCATGCAGGTTGTATATAAACTGAGGAAAATTAACTTGGGCTAATTATATTATCAACCATGCAACCAGAAGACAATGCTCTTTGTTAGGCAACAATTCAGTCAGTATAATGTCACTTTGTGGTTAGAGGTTTTGGTGCTGTGTGATAGGAGAGCTGACCATACAATACAAGCACCCCCAAGGAGAAGAGTTGAGTAGCCTGGCCAGAAAAGTTGCATGGAATGTATCTTTGTCTATAACTTTGTAAGTTTATAAGAAGACTGCACATTTGTTTTTATTTTTTGTGGTCTGGTGTGGCAGTGTTATCCAGTCACAGTATGGTGGTATTGGTCAGGTCTGGTATGGTGGTGTTATCCAGTCACAGTATGGTGGTATTGGTCAGGTCTGGTATGGTGGTGTTATCCAGTCACAGTATGGTGGTATTGGTCAGGTATGGTGTGGCAGTGGTAAATGTGATGCCTGGAGCTTTTACCTACCAATCTACCAATCCTGTGGTGAGGCGTCTTCAAATTTATTGCCTAGGGCAGCAGCAGCTGTTCATGGCCCTGACTGTAGCTTTAGAGGGGAAGAAAATTGGGAATCCTACAAAACTGTTCCCTAACTTAACAACCCTATGTTTATAACTGGCTTAAGAGACTACTTTGTGTCTCGATCGTAATGTAAAGAGTTTATATTAAATCAATTAACTATGGTACAGGAAAGGTGCAAATCGTGTAGATGTGTTTCAAGCCTTGTTTGAATTACTAGGCGGCTGACGCCAGATTTTTTTTTTCTCTTGCAATCTTCATATTATTGTCATTTCAGGTGAGAGATCACTACTTATGAGAGTAAATGCTAATGCAGCGCTACACCCCCCTCTCGACAAATAAAGCATAGCTTGTTGTAGACTAGTTCCGCCAACTAAAATTATTTATCAATTAGCTAAACTCCTTCATGCAAATTACTTAGGGATTTTTTGGCACAATTACCATCCTACGACACGTGATTTCACTTATTACTCTACCACCCACAACTCGTACAAAATTAAACACAGCTTTATTTGTACATGTCTGTTGCCTCATGCAAAGACAACATTATGGTCTCCCCCAGGAACACATAGTTCTCCAAGTTTTATTGAACTCTCATACCTAGGGATTCAGCTCTGCCTTTACTCTCCAATGAGACAATCTTCAAGGAAACTTTCCAGATACTGGAAGAATACTTTCAACTGAACGGCCCAGAACATATCATCCATCTCACAAATTGGGTAGCAGAAAAAGCTAAGGTTGGGGGGAAACTCATTAAGGTGACTACAAAGATGAAATTGGGCTATAAGTTAGAAACCTCCTACAGTGTCACAAACCGTTTTCCTCTTAAGACTTTCTAAAAGAAATAATAGATGCATGTACAGACTTAAAGGAGAATTCCGGGCAGGACCATTTTTTTCAAAAATGCCAGGTTGCGATTGGGTGAAAAAAACAACATGCGCTTACCTCCCTGACTCCAGCGCTGGTGTCCACTGTCTTCAGCTCTGGTCCCGTGGTCCCAGACTGCTTCCTGGTCTGAGTGGGGACCTGGGATGTGACGTGTCAGGCCCACTTAGCCAGTCAGCGGCAGAGGAGGTACACCGCTACAGCCGCTGAGTGGCTCAGCAGGCCTGGAACATGACGGGTCTAGGTCCCCTCTCTAGTCCTGCAACAGAAGCCGAGAACAGCAGACACCAACACTGGAGCTGATGAGGTAAGTGCATGCTGTTTTTTTCACCCTCTCTAGCAGTTTTGAAAAAGTGTCCACTTACACAGTTCATCTGAATGCAATAATTGAGAGCCTTTACCATCCATTGGGCTTGGGTCTTTTTTTCTAGAGACTATCGTTATTTCAATAAAGATCTGTATATTGCATTACACCATCACTGTGTGTGCCTTGAATTATGACATCAACATCACTGAAAGAACTTCAGAGATCCACAGCGAACATGAAAGTATCTGTCCACAGGACTACCATCATCTGTATACCCCGGCAACTGGACACTAACGTCACCCTTATAACTGGAATGAGATGAGTTTTACCTGGAAGAAAATTAACAGCGCCTAGATGTGCACAGCTAATATAGACTTTCATCTGTGATTGCACTAATAGGAGGCCCCGCATCAAATTCTCATTTTTTTGTCTTAATTTTTGTTTGTGACAGTAAAAAAAAAAAAAAAAGTTGCAGCCTAAGAATTATATAATTCAATTGGCATACAACCCCCTGAAACCAATTTAATCCCAGGTTGTAAGGCAACAAAACAGGAAGGGGTGAATACTTTTGAAAGGTAACATAAGCAGAGAATGAGTCTTGTAGGGATAGGGAATTTAGTAAGCATCAAGTATTGCAATCAGCACTATAGCATAAAATGTAAAACACTAGAAACACAAACCATCCAGAATGGCGTGTTTGCTTCCATGATTTGGCAGATGTGCTGGAATTAGTATATGAAGCATTGCAAAGGGCTTTTGTATATCCAAACTGGCAGAGGGAAACCTAATATTCTGTGCCCAATTATTAACCTCAAGGGCAGCCTGACAGATTTCTGACTTGGGGCTAATGAATTTTTATTATGTTATTGGATCGGATATTCTGTTTTTCCATGAAATCTATAACGTCCTCAACTAAAATACAGGTCTATCTCCCTCTGGCAACAGTTATTTTGAATAGACTTATGAACACATGCCACATGCCCAGCTGACCCTTTTTTGGAGGGATTGTTCTGTCTTCAAACACAGATGGTTTAACATTTATGAACTCAACTATGGTCCTTTATTTCTCTCTGAAAAAAAGTGGCCACAGACACAAAGACTTGGCCTCTATCGGAGGTGCATTTTATATCTGGAATATTTGTCTTTACATAACTCACATTTTCGGTTATAATTGTCGCTATTGTAATGAAAATTTTTCCCTTACAATTGCATTGTACAGAGGGAAATGACCGACTCTGCGAAAAGAAAGAACAGCAATTGGTGCGGTCACCAGAGCCATTCGTCAGCTGTGCCCAATTTTTGAGCTCATAGTTTTATTACAGCTCCATTCAAGTTCCAAGTATTTGGGGCCAGTATACAGTACCTATAAAAATCTATGTGTCCATAACACTCCTCCATATGCCTCTGGTTTCATATATTGGCATACAGAGACTTTATCTTCTGGATTTATATTTTAGCTTCAAGGGGTTAATATCTTCACAATATTTTGTATGCTGTACCAAATCACCATATTGTGATACATGAAGCTCTTATGGGATCGTTACACTGTACAACTGGGGCCCAATGTGCCATGATTAGGGTCTATACACACTATGTGCTAAACAATAAACAAGTTTTCACCTATAAGATGACCTATTAGCAATTTGCACATAGGGAAGGTCTTATTTTTGAAGTACAGATGCAGGAGGGCTGAATTTTCCATTTAACCCTTAGTGTATGCAATTATGTCTCTGCTTTTAGAAACCAAAGCTTAAAGTGTACCTGTCGTTATAACTTTCAAAATGTAAACCAAAAGTAGATTTGATATAAAGCAAGTTTTCCATTTACATTGATTATTATTTTTTAGTTATCATGGAGAATATGGCACTTCCTGTTTTCTGACTCTTTTTTTCTCAAAAAACAGGAAACAGTTAGAAAACAGGAAGTCCTGCGTTCCCCAGGCCATCTGAGCGCTCACAGAGAGAAGCCAGTCATGCGACTGATGAACACATTGAGCCGTGACTCTCTGTACTGGCCAAAATTCAGAATGGCAGTCAAAAGGCCACGTCTATAGCTGAATTTCCACCTTCATCCTTATAACGCAGTAGTAAGGCGGGCGAAAATAGATTTGTTTCCTACAATGTGAGGTTAGCTATCCAGCAATGACAGTGTTACATCTCTCCAAACCTCCAGTTCTGACTTCTGTCTTCCATAATAATAAGGAATTTTAAGCTCAAGCTGCAGAACACAGGATCTGATTTACAAATAAAGTTTCTAGCAGTTCCTCTGGAGTTATTTGTCTGTTGCTTTTTTAAAACACATTACCATTTTGATGAAATCAAAGACTGAACAGAGCACTTGCCAGGCATGATTGCTGTAGAGAGTTATTGCTTGATTCATCTAAATGGATCTAATTCCCAGCCCCAGATATGGGCTTCAAGGATATTAAAAAATATATAGGAATAAAACAAGAGCAGTCTATGGGGTGACACCACTGCAGCAGTGCCATAAGACTCTGCAGAATGCTGTCCAGGCCCAGTGGTTTTCTGTGAATTATAGATGAGGAGGCTCTTTTTTTCTTTTTCTTTATTGACCTTTTTTTTTCTTTACTAAATGTTTAAATTAATCTTTACTTTTTATAGCCTTAGGGTGCCTTCACACCTACCAACTCGCATGCGTTAATAACGCTGCAAGTCGGCTAGGTCCTGGCAGTTCACTGTCAGTACATACACTCAGCGGACTGAACGACCGCTGCGTGTATGTAAATCTGCCAGCCGCTTAACCCCTTCTGATGCCGACCGCCTCCCGCTCTGTATACATTACCTGTCCTCGCTCCACGGGGTCCCAGTGTCCTGCTCTCCCGCCCGGCCAATCAGTGGCTGCGGCAGGGCAACACACTGATTGGCCGGGCACGAGAGCAGAACACCGGGACTCCGTGCAGCGAGGAGGTATGTATACAGAGCGGAGCGGGAGGCGGCCAGCATCAGAAGGGGTTAAGCGGCCAATAGAATTACATACACGCAGCGGTCGTTCAGACCGCTGCGTGTATGTACTGACAGTGAACTGCCAGGACCTAGCCGACTTGCAGCATTATTAACGCTGCGAGTCGGTAGGTGTGAAGGCACCCTTAAGTAAGGCACCCTTAAGTAAGTAAGGGCAGTATTTACTACTAGGCACCAATGGTCCGGTGCCTAGGGAAGCACCCTGCAGAGGGGCAGCACTAGGGAGCAGGAGGAGTGAAACAACTTATTTGTTTGTTTAAATTTTTTTAGTCTCCCACCTCCCGTTCAGACTTGCCAGTAAATCTGGTCTCTTTTCGAGGGGGTGGGGAGTGTTATTGTACAGGTCTGGTGTGGCGGTGTTCCCCATGGATCTGACGACAAGCTACGAAAATGGTGGAAAATGTAAAGACAGACAAGATGGACAGGTGATCTTTTTCTGCTAACAATCTTCTATTTTTCACCCTTCCCAATCCACAAGACCTTTGAAGGAGTCCTGTGATATCTGATAAAATGGTGTTGGCAGCAAGTCCTTTAAAGGGAACCTGTCATGTTGAAAATGCAGTTCGATCTGTAAGCATCATGAAGAAGATGCTGAGCAGATTGGTGTACATATTTGTGGAAGAAGATTCGGTACAACTAAGAATTTGTTACTCTAAGCCTCTGTTATTTTTATTTTTTGGAGTCCAGTGGGTGGTACTTATCAGTGACTGACAGTTATAACACCTTTACACAGAAAATCGCTGATTGCAGTAAATGCAGATTTCCTCTAGCCTCAGCGAATCAGTAATGATGGTATAATCAGGATTTTTCTTTCTTGACGTTTATATGTAAAACACACAAGATCTGACTATTGGACTCCTAAACCTAGAATTTGCTGACGTTTTCTTTAGGGTGCGTTCACACATACAGGATCTCATGTCCCAGATTTGATTTTCTTTGAATCTGCAATTTCAAATCTGCGCCATCAAATCTGCTGCAGATCATGTATGTGTGAACACACCCTTAAATGGGTTGTCCGGGATAAATTAAGCGATGCTGCAGTGGCTGCGGGGAACATGACTGTGATGTATACTTACCACTTGCCAGGTCCCGGGTCTCTCGCCCTATGCCGATGTCAGTGCTTTAGCAACATTATCTCACATGCCACTCTCTCCAGAAATTGCTGCTCAGCATAGATTCTATACAGTTTACTTTTAAGCACAACGATAGCGGAGTGCTCCTTGGTAGATTAGTGGGTGTAGACGGAGGCTCTACTCTCCAACACTATAGTCCAAGAATAAACCACCACACTGAACAACTAATTTCCTTATGCAAACTTTTTTTTTCTTTTTACAATTTCTCACTAAAGGTATTTCATACATATAAAATCCATACAAAAATGCAAAAAATATCACCCAAGAAAAAGACTCCTTATAGCTGGGGCGGTGATTTCTGGAGGGAGCGGCATGTCAAAGAATGTTGCTAAAACACTTGCACTGTTGGAAAACAGGAAGCCTAGGACCCGGTGACTTCACCACCACATGTATTAGTGAACCATGGGCATCCATGAACCTGACTCCAATTTACCAGGTGTCCTTCCTTTTGGTGAGTACTGGAGAGCAAATATCGAGCACGCTGAGGTCTGTCCGGGACTCATCGTGCAGCATTTGATTAGTGGTGGCTGAAGAAATTGGATGCAGCCCTAAGGCTGCTTGGAAAATATGAGTACAGACATAGGTCTATGGCTGTATCCATGTTTTCCAGGACTCCCTAAAGCTGAATCCAACTTCTGCAGCCACCAGTAGTCACATGCTGCACGATAAGTCCCAGACGGACCCAATTGTGCTCAAGATTTGCTCATCTCTAATAAGTACTTACCTCTGCCCTTGACAGGTCTCATGGTCCCAAGATAATCCATGTTATTCACTTCATATGTCAACAGTTTTACTGTTAAAGCTGATCATGTATATTCTGAAAGAACCCTTTCAACGCTTAGTTTTAGAGCCCTATATGTGAGTGTTAACAATCTTCACTGTTTCCTGGACTCCATAAAACCAAGGTATTAACAGTATTAATAAAATGAATAGGAAGGACTAGCTTTGTTTATTTCTCCCCATCTGCTATAAAGCTCATTGGTTTAGCTTGCTTGTTGGAAGTGATATAGTTAAAGTGTGTGTTATCCATCTCTCTAATAGCCAATCAAGAACAGATTGATGCCCTGCAGTGCGTACAGCTAATACAGAACCAGCAAAGAATGTAATCTGTCTTATGTATAGATTAAGTAGCGTGCCGCACCGTCTGATTACCATGTGCCAAGCCCGGCCCAGAATCTGTTCTATTACATGAAAGACCACAGTGCAGATTAATATGAAAGAAGGGGTGCTGTGTGACCATCTTGTCTTTGGTGTAGTGCTACCTTCCCATGACCTTGTTATTTTACAGTTGTAATACACACACAAACACAACACAGTTATCAGTAACCAGCTAGGGCTGTCCATTTAACTTATACATTTTATGGTAAAAAAAACGGGTGGTTAAAACAGATGCACTTGTAGGCCATCTGTCAGGACCCGTTTCCATTAAATTAAAGTATATAAAAAAAAACGAACAACAATCGAAAAGGATCCTTTTTTTTTTTTTTTTTTTTTTTTTTAGGGTGGTTGCCCACATTTTTCTATTTGTTAAAATTAAATGTTTAAAAATGGATAAAGTGAAACAGATGCAAAAATACAGTTTGAGCCTAGTCTTACAGGCGGGAAAAACTTAGATTACACAGTCTAAAGATGGGGACGGTCCGGTAGCCTTAATGCACTGATCTGGTCCTGCAGTGCGCCTTCTTATGAACAATCATTATGGCGCTCTAACATCTCGCTTTTCCACTGCTCACTGCAGAGGGTTCTTATGAATAATAGGAGTCTGCGGACGGAGAGGTGCGCTAAGGTCAACAGGACCAGTGGTCTGAATCCCATCAATTACATATCAAGAGCATTTCCTGCACCCTGCCCTTTTAGAACCTGTTAGCAGGTGAGATCTGTCTGTCCTGCTGCTAGATTCACTTTAAGAGATACCTGACCACACAACCCTGGTAAAACGACTCTGTACCCACAATCTGAGCCCCCCAAACCACCTGTACTTTCAGATAGCTGCTTTTAATCCAAGATCTGTCCTGGGTTCCGTTCAGCACATGATGCAGCTATTGTCCTAAAAAACAACTTTTAAACTTGCAGCCTCATGCCCAACGGCAGTGGCCTAGAGTATCTGTGCCCTAACTTTGCACCACCCCCTCCGTCCCTCCTCCCCACCCTCCTCATCATTAGGAATGCCACTGGAACATTTTCTACTGTCTGAACATTGCACAGGTGCCTTGGGCCGTTGGGCACAGGGCTGTCAGCTTAAAAGTTGTTTTTTAGGACAATAACTGCATCACCTGCAGAACGGACCCCAGGACAGATCTTGGATTAAAAGCAGCTATCCAAAGGTACAAGCGGTTTGGGGATGACTCTAAGTTTGTAGTATGCCCTACTATAATGCATAGTGTCTACTGTTTTTTAGGGTTTGGTCCTTTATATCTGCTATAGCATATAAAGAAACAATAGATATTATCAACTCTAACTTTGTGGCCTTTTCCTGTTCCAGCATGACTGCGTGCCTATGCACAAAATAAGCCCCATGAAGAAATAATTTGGGATGTTTTGGCTTAGTGGGACTGAAATTATAAAAGTATTGAAAATGCAGATTGAAAGATTAGACATTGTTTTTGTCTAACATTAGTGTCTGACCTCACAAATACAAATGAAAGCAGATTCTATAGTCAAAAGCCTTGTAAATGGTAAGGGAAGGGTTGAACTGGTTCAAGTGACTGGAAAGTGTCAGTCATGGATGAAGGTGTACTGTATATTGAATGATACCTTTTGTTGTTGTTTTTTATACCTTGTGCATCTAAATTTCAAAAATTTGCTAAATCCTCTCCTAGATGCAAAACAAAAAAAAAAATCTAATCTTTAGTACAATGTTGCCCTCTAGTGGCCATGCTTGTATTTTTTTGCTAAGTTTATCTACAAAAGAGGATGTAGGATTGTATTTTTTTTTTTTATCTATCAATAATAATAAAATTATTCCCAGCAGTAGGTGTTAAAGGAAGGAAAGGAGGGAGGAAGGAAAGACGTCTAATAATAATAATAAAAAAAGACCATAAGCAGTAACACATACACATATTAGATAAACTTTCCCTGTGCACCTTCTATCTACATATGGTATATTCAGAGATATAAGGACTTCTGCATACTGCTACTCGGCCACTGTACAATAAAGTCAGATGTGTTAACATGTAATGGAGTTTGATGACTCACACCTTCTATTGATCAGGGCTAGTAATACAATTTCAATTTACTCTCGGTAAAATGTCACTGCTTTTTAAAGAACGGACAAAGTGGTGACATTGAGCACCGCAGACAACGTTCAGTCTGTTGAAGCCACAGAGAGATTATTTCATCCTAACATAAAAACTGATACATACAGATAGAGCAGATCTTTCATACCTTATGATGTCAGTGAATTAAAGGGTCTCTGATTGATGCCAATGAACCCTCATCGATCACACCCTCAGGCTATGTTCACACAAAGTATGTGTTGTATAAATCACAGCCATTGCAACAACGGCCGTGATTTATACAACACACACGTTGTATGTAAAAGCATAGTATCACGTCCGGACAGTATACACATGGTATACACTCCGGCCAGGACCCCTAGCGGCGCCGCAAGAAACTGACATGTCAGTTTTCTGTGGCCGCTATTCACAGAAAACCCTGTCAGTTCACTCCATTGTGTCCAGCGGGGAATTCGGATGCGGGCGCACACGGATATGCCCGCATCCAAATTCAGCTGCAGTAAAGATCACTGCAGTACCAGCCGGGATGATCTTTTCTGACACCGGCCATTCCGTAACCCACTCACAAAAGGGCCGGTGTCATACAGAGTGTGAACATAGCCTCAGGGTGTGTTAACACTACAGAATTCTCGCAGATAACATCCTGTGGATTCTGCCGTTTGCTCCCGCTTAACTCTCCGCTCGTGCCATAGACTCTATTCTATGCTCGAATTGACATGTCACATGTTAGAAGTTTTCTTCTCTAATACTAAAATAAAGGAGTAGAGGCACTCAGGTAAGCCGCCTTGTGTTTTATTGATTTTTAGTAAGTAACATAGAAGATTGTCGACAGAAAGAGACCACCAGGTCCATCTAGTCTGCGCTTTTAGTATTTCCCTTCTTATTATCTTAAGATAGATATATGTTTATCCCAGGCAGGTTTACATTCAGCTATTGTAGATTTACCTACCGCCTCTGCAGGAAGTTAGTTCCAAGCATCTACTACTCTTTTAATAAAGTAATATAGATGATCTATAATTCTATACATCATTCAGTTTACTCTTTGAAGAAACCTAAGCAGAGCTGAGAAGAAACAAATGTGCATAGCACTTGCCCCTTCATTTTATTGACTAGTCTGATTATCCAGAACACACACACACACACACACTACAATATTCTGCACACCTACTTCCTTTTTTCCCCCTGATGTGTTGTTTCGGCAGAGACCTCAACCCTCAGTCAATAACTGGCCATGCCTATGTACTGCCAAACCAACATGTCCCCAGTAAGTAACTGTGAGGGGCGAGTGGAGCATCGCCATGACAGAAGGGACCATAACCTGAAAGTCTAATTGGAAAATCTCCCTGAGATAAGGGTGAAACAAATTGATATCTCTTGAACTTCTCATCACAGTCCCATACTTCCCGAGTGTCCCTCTTTGGCCATCCAGCCAGCACTAAAGTTCTCTGGTAAGAAACCTTGCCTTTCTCACTAATTATGGCCCAAAGTTGGTGTTTAGGGGTGCTGTTCACTTCTTCACAGGACCCATGCAATAACAAAAAAAAAAAAAAAAAAAGTAAGACGGCCAAAGCTTAAGCAAAAGGATACAACTCAATGACTCTACCGGAGCATACTGTATGCGTCTTTATGTTTTATAAGAGCATAAACACTGATAGATGGATTAAACGTGAAATGAATCCAGTCTTGAAACTCTAAACAACAGCATAGCCAAGATGATTTACCCCTAGATTTATATATGTTAACCTGCCGCCATATACTCAGGGCCGTATTTACCAATAGGCACCTGGTGTCTTTTCGAGAGGGGGGGGGGATATGGTGGTATTGGTCAGGTCTGATATAGCCGTGTTATCCAGTCACAGTAATGTTCAGGTTAAATGAATGAACACCTATTGGTTGCCGCATGAGGGTCTGGTTTCGGCTGCACGTGGTGACGTACAGTAAATGTGGGAAACTCGGCCTAAGACCGATCAGATATCAATATGATATTCAGAAACTAGAAAATCCTGATGCTAATTGGTGGGTGAAGATGGGGCGTCCGCAGGTTTAGTGCCGAGGGCAGCAGCAGCTGGTACGGCGCGGCATAGACTGTACATTCTGGCATGCATCAGGTCAGATCTAATATATCCTTGTACTGTACTGTGTAATATACTTGTGTGTGCTTCTATTAATATTCTCCCTCAGAAATCTGAAAGCATTCTTAACAATGATAGACTCTATACTGTACTGGTTCTTAACACAATTCATTTGTCCTGCTCTTCTTATAGACCAGAAGGCAATAAATAAATGGCCCTTAAACACACATTGTGCAGTAGGGAAGAAATCTCATTTCAGCAGTATCAGTATTTCTCAGCAGAATGGGTCTAATATTGTTATGTAGACAAGTACAGACATAGGATGAACTGTACATCTAATACGTAGGACAAACCAGATGAAAGTGATTGATTTTTTTTTTAAAGAAAGGGCATTCTTACTAAGCTCCAGTGCTTCAAAAAAAAAAAAAAAAAACCCCTAGTTTGCAAAGGCAGACAGGTTGGGGCAGGAATAGGGAGGTCCAGTAAGGTTACCCTGAGGATAGGATCTGGATAACTGAAGGGGGTGGAAGAAGACAATAATCTCCACTTACCTTCCAGAGACCGGTGGACCAGAACAGTGTGAAGCCGACCCCAGTGCTGGAGACGGGGAGGTAAGTAGACATCATTGACTTCATCACCCTCTCCCTGGCGATATTAAGAAAACGCCTCCTTCCCGGAGAACCCCTTTAATACCTAGTGTTATGGTTTATAATACAGTTCATACTGCCTATTTACCTCCATTACCTTCATACCGCTATTTAAATAAAGATTTTTAATACACAGATTACCATTATTGGGAATGGGACATGCTTAAAGGGAAATTGACAGCAGAGAATTACTTGTAAAACTGCTGCTAATTACCTTGTGCAGGAAGACCCACTGGGCATGACCTACATTGCCTGGCCGGTAAGTGTAGGCAAACGCATGCTATGTCTCTGAGGCCACGGCAACATATAAAGAGGAAGGAGCTTTGGGCACAGACTGAACAATGGCTGTTCATTACTAAGTAAGGAGGTAGGGAGGGCTGGTGATCAGGCAGAGGGGATGGAGGACCAGGGCGGGCATCAGCAGTGTCACAGGCACCCGTTCTGACACTGCTCAGGAATATAACAAGCCATTTTTTGCCAAAGTCACAAAATAAACGAATAAAACAAAAGGACCTCCTTAATGTGTTTCCTTTACATTAGTTATAACTGGTGACGGTTTGATAATCAATTTCATTCTGTCAGTTTCCCTTTAAAGGGGAAATCCAGGGAGTTTTTTTTTCTTTCCAATCAACTGTTATCAGAAACTTATATAGATTTGTAATTTACTTCTATTTAAAAGTCTGAAGTCTTCTAGCTACTGTATGTCCTACAGGAAGTGGTGTATTCTTTCCAGTCTGACTGGTTTGCTGACACGCGGTGAGCAGGATACACAACTGCCCCTTAATGTCTTGGAAGGTCTACCTCTGAGATGTGGAGATATGAGCGAGAGGGAGCAGAATTCTACTCCCAACAAAACCCCTTTAAGGGCAGACAGACATTTTTGATAACCTTCAGCCAAATGTGTACAGTTATCTTTCCCATCCTTACCATCTCCCAGAACAATAGGGTCAGACAGTTAAAGAGGCTGCCTTACACCAGACAGTCGGCCGAACCAAGGTCAGGAGCTTCGGCTTACTGAAGCCCAAGGAGTATGGCCGCTCCAATCTGTGGCTCTTCAACTGTAAAAAAAAACTACAACTCCCAACGTGTTGACAGTCTAAGAGACAGATTCCCCATTGACTGATATTGCCGAATCTCTGGAAGAAAGTCTCAGAATTTGTTATTTAATAACTTTTCTCTTGGTTATTAGTTCTTGCGGCAAGCAGTCATACACAACTCTGATTGACAAAATCACAGCAGCAATTTTCCTCATTTTAACGGATGTTGTCTGTAAATGCAGGTGCCATTGATTTTCTGCTATTTTAACAATGGGCTCCTAAGTGGATGCTGTAGAGCGCTGCTTAGAAAACTGAAACTGATGTCTCAAGTATTTTTAATGAAATGAACATAGTGACATTTAATGTCTGTGGCAGCACCGTCCTGATCTACCCGTAACTTCTTGATCAATATGAAGCAAACAGAACTTAAAGGGAACTTCAGTGAAAGGACTACGTCATGTCTTAGAGTTTCACTCAAGCAGTTCTGTTTAATGGGCTTCGTCCAGAGAGGTCAATACATATTTATTTATTCAACAATCTCATACAGTATGTGATCCATTGTGCTTTGTAAATACTTCCAATTTATATTCAGTTTTTAAACAACTAGAAAGTCAAATAAACTGCATGTGTTTCAATGGGGTCCGAGGAGGGGATTGCTCCATATTTTACTCTACATAGGTGGAAGAAAGTAATGGAAGGATAGAGGGACCACTGATTTCACAATAGTATGTTGGTGTGATTACCATCATACTGTATGGGCTCCATTTGTCAATTTTGCTATGGTCTTTTTTTTTTTTTTTATAAAAGATGACTTGAACGTTGTACAAAGCAAGCGCTTTTTCTTCTTCTATGTACTCAAAATGTAGTTAAATTATTCCTAAAATTATCTTTAAAAGGGGGGGGGGGGGAGCGCCTCCAGAAAATCTACCTTTTTTAAAGGGAAACTTTCAGCAGGTTAGAATCATCTGACCTGCCGATATCTCCCTATAGCCCTATACCTTCATCCGGGGGGGTCATTTTTGTGTACTTTGTAGTTTATTTCCTAAACTAATAAGGCAGTCTGGCATACTAGGGATGGGACTACCATTCTCCATGCACTGATAGAAACAGAGAAGATTGTCGGCAAAAAAAAGACCACTGGGTCCATCTAGTCTGCCCTTTTAGTATTTCCCTTCTTATTATCTTAGGGTAGATATATGTATATCCCAGGCAGGTTTACATTCTGTTATTGTAGATTCACCAACCACATCTGCTGGAAGTTTGTTCCAAGCATCTACCAATCTTTCAGTAAATGATCTGATCTGCCCCGGACAGCCCACCGCTTCTAATGAATATTCATCCGGCGCTTTGCAGTGATGAGACCTGGAGTGATATCACTACAAAGTGCCGCTACATTCTTCATTAGGAGGAGCAGTGCCCTAGGGGGGCCCCGACCACTGTGCATCAAACCAACTAATTAGCATAAATATTAAACTACAGAATACACGAAAACAGCACCAAGGCTCAAGATAAGAAACTTACCTTCATCTTCAGTGCCGTGTGTGAACATATTAGCAGCTTACATGTATTTTCCTTTAAGCGAATAGCAAAAAAAGAAAATTATGCAGTGGCAAATGTGTCTTCTTTTACACATACATAGCTCTGCTGCATAAATATAAACACAGCTGCACTGCACTAACATATACTGTACATAGAGCTCTGCTGCACTCATATACACACAGCCTGAATCTGAAGAGTGGTGAGGGCTGGACTTCATTACTTTTATTTGCATATGTGCATAGACTTCCCTCTTTGGTCTTAACAGAGCTCGGCTACTTTTTGCTGGGATTATCCAGAGCTTATATCCATCTTATTGGATACAGCATGTGAGGACTTCTGGTGCTGGCCATCTTTTTTTTTATCTGTGGCCTGACACATATAGTTCTGCTATACCCTCATACACATACACACACAACTCTGCTGCACCTGTTTACACAGCTGTATTACCTCCACATATGCACAACTTTACTGCACTAACATACAACTGTGCTACACCAACACACATGCAAACACAAACTAATTTTAATAATGTAATGCACTGCCGGAGGCCTACCCGAGAAGGAGAGCCTACAGGATGTATGGGGCCCCATGATACCTGTATGAACGGCTATGATGATCCACCTATTGCTAGTCAAGGGCACCAAGTGACACCATGAACACAGGTCGCATGGAAGAACAAGTTCTCCTTAAGTCCTAGCGAAGGGCAGCAGAATCAGTCAGCTTTTGTTTCTTTTTCCAAACTAATGGCTTGTATAGCTCTTGAAGGCTTTTGAGAAGGAGAAAAGAAAATAGTCCCCCAGCGTGGATAGGCCTTGGTCCCCGTTAATAGAAGCCGCACTAGCCTGACATAGCTAAGATGTAGACATGCTTGAAGAAAGGAGCTCTGAGGGAATTAGAATCTGGATGCAGCATCTGAGTCAACATGGAGTGCTTACATAGGGCACTGGCCAGTAGGCCAGGCCCGGGAAAGTATCTCAGGAGAACACTCTACTATATGTAAACTTCTATGGACAACTTGTTATTGGTGAAGAGGACATAAGGAGCCAGTGAGTCTGGCCTGTAATAGTTTTGTTAACAGAGGAGAGATTGGTTATAAGACATTACACATCTCTCAGTTGCACTTAAGATTACTACTGCTGCACTGGAACATTCAAGCATACATTAATTGGCAATCACACCCACTTTGAAAAGCAATGATGTAGATTGTAAGCTTTTGTCAGCAGGGCCTTTACTTCTCTCACAGGTGTTGTATAGTGCGGCAGAATATGTTGGTGCTATATAAGTAAAGGTAAGTAAAGATAAGTAAAGTTGTTATTTTAGTATTTATTATTTATTTTATTTGTTGTAATGATTTTATGTTGTCATGTATGTCAAGTCCCATTAACATATGCAGGTAACACACATACAACAATAATAAAAACTGTAAAAAATCTACATAATAACAGAGCAATTTAATATACATTTACTCATTCACCTGATTTGCATAATTGCTTGTGATATAGATGATCCTATTTTCATTGCATATAAAGCTGTGGCTTTTCATGGTGCTATGGATGATATTGCTTTTTCAGTAATGTATAATAACATCAGCAAACTATGTGATCGTTATTACTTGCCAAAGTCTAAAGGGAGTTGTCATATTAAGGCTATGCGCAGATAACAAATAATGAAAATATTCAATCTGACATTTTGGGTTGTTTCTAGTTGCTATTTCTAACTTTTTGTTTAACTATTTTTGGCCAAAGCAAAGGAACGGTGTTTTGTTAGAAAAGTTTCAGTATAAATTATTTATTTATTTTAAAATTTTTGCTTATCATGGAATTAGGCAACCAGTGGTAGGTGCTTCTTATTGATTGACAGCTATCACTATATACACACACATTCGGGAAGCCTTTCAGTCCATAGGACTACCCAAAATAAGCATATATTTAAAAAAAATGTACCATGAGGCAGCTGTAAATCAAAGTTTTCAAAGTTGTCAGCGCCGGTGGTGTGGTTCTTTTTTTAAATTCCTGACTACTTCCCTCTTCAATGCCGTTTTTGTCTTGTGCATCAGCCCTGCTCTATTTTGTGGAGTCAGAGCCCCCTCGCCCCACCCCCCACCCCCATGTGACGATATGCCCCTGCTCTTGGTGATGTTGCCCTGTTGATTCTAATGCAGCCACATCACAAAGGGGAAGGGAGATTATCACACTGGGGGGGAACCAGGCCCGCCTCCAGTGCATAGAGCTGGGCCGATGCACAAAACTAAAACAGCATCAAGCACGGAAAGTGGGCAGCGTTTTGAAAAAAGGTGGTCCATAGAAACGCAATAGCGTGAAACAGGCTTTAACCACTATCTGTTTGGTGTATGTCCCATGTAAGTCCACTCTTGTTTGTTTGATTTTCTTTCTTGAAGATGGAATATTAAAGATTTGGAAAAAAAAAAAATTGGATGGTGAGTGCAGTTTTGAAATAAAGGCCACTGCACAGGGATCACCAGCACCGACAAGTCATTGGAAAAAAATAAAATAAAATCTGCTGAATAGTACATTCTCTTTACATTTCAGGTTGTCATGTAAACTTTTCTAACCAAGGTATATGACAATGTGCTCAAAGCCTCCTGCTGTATAACATGATGAATAAATATTACAATACATTCTTGGTCAGGAGAAGCATGTTGCAGAGCATTCCATTCCCAGTGATCTCTGTCCAGACAGTCCATGGCGCTAACTGGATGGAGATGACTGACAGTGGGGAAGTGTAGAGCGCTTCTCCGTGCTTATTCTACTGATCGGTGGGAGTCTCAGCAGTGAGATCCTCACAGGTGAAAACTTATTACATGTCCCTGTGATACATCAAAAGTTATTATTATTTTTTTTTTATACATATGACAGGTGTTTGTTAAAGGAGAAGTCCCGTGAAATTTTTTTTTTATTAAAGTATTGTATTGCCCCCCAAAAGTTATACAAATCACCAATATACACTTATTACAAGAAATGCTTATAAAGTGCTTTTTTCCCTGCACTTACTACTGCATCAAGGCTTCACTTCCTGGATAAAATGGTGATGTCACGACCCGACTCCCAGAGCTGTGCGGGCTGCGGCTGCTGGAGAGGATGATGGCAGGGGGACACTGAGGGACACAGGGCACTGGAGGGACACTGAGCATCCCCCTGCCATCATCCTCTCCAGCAGCCACAGCCCGCACAGCTCTGGGAGTCAGGTCGTCACATTAGCATGTTATCCAGGAAGTGCCATCACCATTTTATCCAGGAAGTGACATCACCATGTTATCCAGGAAGTGAAGCCTTGATGCTGTAGTAAGTGCAGGGAAAAAAGCACTTTATAAGCATTTTCTGTAATAAGTGTATATTGGTAATTTGTATAATTTTTGGGGGGCAATAAAATACTTTAATAAAAATGTTTGCCGGACTTCTCCTTTAAGTAATTTTTTTTGCCCCCTCAATGAACAAGAAAGATCAAAAAGTGTCCATTGTAATAAACAAAACCTTAAGAAGAGCCATGAACTCATCTTGACATAAGGACCTAAAAATAGTTAATGTTTTTTTTTTTTTTTTTTTTTTTTAAATGAGCATGAAATTCTTCTGTATTTATGGAAGTACATCCGGGCCAAGAATTACTGCCTTTTTTTCCCCGTAACTTTTATTGTCTCTGCAGTACAAAGAAAGTCATTACTCTCCCTGTATATCTATGCTGGGTGTTTTTATTGGAAGATATTGCACTGGTCATAACACTTTTATTATCTATCAATATCGTTAATGTAGTATTCCTCATTACCTATAAATATGCAGTGAAGTTTTCTCTCCTTCTCTAGGTCATTTTGGTGTTTCTGCTCAGTATTGGAACAGTGATAATTTACTTTATCATATCAGCAGAGTAAGTACTACACTATCTTTTGGCTGTTTTACAGGGTTTAATTTATTAGGTCAATACAAAATGCACTGACACAGTAACACCGGCTGATTATTTCTCTATTAAAAGACACGCAAATGCCCAAAAATGACATAAACTGGATTTAAATATATTAAATGTGAGGTTTTCCTTGCAGGCTTTTTTTTCTGAAAACATTCTTGTTTTATTTCTTATTTAATATGACATTAAAATTGCTGCTGAGTCTTTATGAAAAATAGAACTATATTTACCGGAACTTTCGACTCGAGGAGTTGCCGCGTCTTATTTATTTCGGAATGAATATGTGAGCACCGTAGGCAAAATTGCAAAATATATGCTTCCCTCTTGCAGCAAAATTTTAAATGGCAGCCATGGAAAGAAACTAAGAAAGTTTACTGTCTTTCCTAATGTCTCACAGATCTGCTTAGAGGTTAAAACTGAAGTGATAGAAATAGAAATCCATTTAAAGGGGTTTTCATACCTTATAATGCTATGGCATATTAGTAGGGTTCAGTTTGGTGGGGATCCAAATGGGCATGTACTGTACTACTATTTATTGAGCTGGTCGATTTATATGTAAGGCTAGGTTCACACTATGTAGTCTACCTCATTTTTGTGTCCGTTTTTTTAAAACAATGGAAGTCAAAGGAAAAACGGATTAAAACGGATGCACATATGCATCTGTTTTTTTTTTTGTTTGTTTGTTTTTTGGATCCTTTTTTGGAGAAAAAGAAAACATGAAAAAAAATGTATTGCAAAAACATAGTGGGTTTACACTGGTTTTTGCAGTCCATTTAATGTAACTGTTTTAAAATGGTTAGTTTTAACATACACAAAAATGTGGTTTTGATCCATTTTTAATAATGGAAGTCAAAATTGATCCAAACTAGTGATGAGCGAGTACTAAAATGTTTGGATGCTCGGTACTCGAGATGAATGTTTCCCGATGCTTGGGTCCACGTTTTGAGTAACGAACACCATTGAAGTCAATGGGAAACATAAGCATTTTTGCAGGGGACCCAAGCTTGGCCCAGGGAAGGTTGTGTGAAAACCTGTCAACATCAGAAAATGATGGAAACATCATGGAAATGGACAGGAAACAGCAGGGGCAGCATGCATGGATGACTCTTGTATAGAGTCTGTGTGTAAGTGGTGCTATATGGTGTATGCCACCTCTTACACAGGACAATGAGCAGTGAGGTTCTATGCAGCTGTACTACAAATCACAGCAATGCAATGTACAACAGCAGCAGCACCAGCCACAAAAAACAAAAACAAAATAGTACCGAGGACTTCTTTGGGGTCTGTATGCATCACCTGCTGTCCCCTTTCTGACAGCAGTCGATCACAACAGTGTGCAGCTAAGATCGTGGTAGCTGCACTGCAAGTCCCAGCCAACAGTCTGGAGTAATAAGAAAAAAAATTAAGCCCTTACAAGGGCTTTTGGGTTCTTTGTCTAGTATCCCTGCCTACAGGAATGCTAATTCCCTGCCTAATGCTCTCCATGACAATCAGCAGCTCTGTCCCTAATCTCTTCCAGCATGCATGTGAGGCGAGCACCGCCGGCCCAGATTCTTATATGCTCGGGTCATCTGATTTGGCCAACCAATCGCTGCTATCGACATTTATGGGTCCCGTGTCATCACACAATGTACCAAAGAGTCTCCTTCATGTTTATTGGCTGAGAAATTGCGCCAAAACTTGCAGGAAAAGGATGATGCCATTTTCTTGGGTATCGCAAGATGCTCCTCCGAGCATCGAGCACCTTTGAGTACCTTAATACTTGAACGAGTACCAAGCTTGGACGAACATGCTCGCTCATCACTAATCCAAACAGATTGCACACTTGCATCTGTTTCTTCATCCTCCCCCCCCCCCCTCATAAAACGTATACCTTAAATGGACTGCAAAAAAGCAGCGTGAACCCAGCCTAACAAATTTTTATTTGTCACACATCCCAAAACACAAGGTACATCATAATGACAGTTGTATAAAAAAAAAAAATTAATTGCTAACAATTAGAGATGAGCGAATAGTGAAATATTCGATTTGATCAGATTTGACTATTCGAACAAATATCAAATCCCTTTATAGTCTATGGGAGAAAAATCCTTGTGACCTGGAAATCAATTTTCGACGAATTAAAGGTCCATAAAGACATCTTTAGAAAGTGATGCAAACACCTTTGGAATGCATCTGGGAATGCAGGGAAGCAGTATTACAGAGAACAGTATTGCTGGCAATAGTAATTGCCTGCAATAATACCGCTCCCTGTAATAGTTAATATTTAATTAATAAAGCAAATTTTCATTCTAAGAAAGCTATTTTCATTGTACAATAGCATAATTGAAACGAATAAATGCTTGTTTAATTAAATATACTGTTAATAAAAATATATAATAAATGTATATATATTAGTGATGGGCGAACATGCTCGTCCGAGCTTGGTACTCGATCGAGTATTAGGGTACTCGATGGTACTCGTTACTCGGATGAGCATCTTGCGATACTCGAGAAAATCTAATCATCCGTTTCCTGTAAGTTTAGGCGCTATTTCTCAGCAAATAAACATGTAGGAGACTCTTTGGTACATCCTGCGATCACGTGGGACCCATACATGTCGATAGCATTGGTTGGCCAGATCAGATGACCCTGCCATATAAAATTCGGCGCCGGCAGTGCTAGCTTCAGACGCATGCTGTGAGAGATCAGGGACAGAGCTGCTGCTGGTCAGGGAGAGTGTCAGTGTAGGATTTAGCGTTCCAGTAGGCAGGGAATACTAGCAATACAAACAAACAGCCCTTTTCAGGGCTTAAAAGCTTTTTTAATACTATTACTACAGACTGCTGGCTGGGACTTGCAGTGCTGCTACCACGATTTCACCAGCACACTGTTTTGATCGGCTGCTGGCAGAAAGGAGGAATTAGGTGTTGCACACAGACCCCTAAGAAGTGCAGCACTGCTCAGTGATTTTAGGGCTGGTGGTGCAGCTATATTACACGGTATAGCTGGTATTTATAGTACATCCTGCATACAACTACTTTACTGCTGATTTTGAAGGGGGTGTCATGGTGTGTATAGTTCACATCCATAACAGATTTAACCGTACAGCCCCCCCCTCCCCCCCAACTTGTGGGCACTACACGGTATTGCTGGGATTTATAATACATCCTGCATACAACTACTTCACTGCTGATTTTGAAGGGGGTGTCATAGTGTGTATAGTTCACGTCAATAACAGATTTAACCGTCCAGCACCCCCCCCCCCTCCTAAACTTGTGGGCACTACACGGTATTACTGGGATTTATAGTACATCCTGCATACAACTAGTTCACTGCTGATTTTGAAGGGGGTGTCATAGTGTGTATATTTGTTTAGTGTTATAGTGTTATATTTATTATATTTATTTATTTACAGTATACTTAATTGAACAAGCATTTATTTGTTTTAATTATGCTATTGTACAACGAAAATAGCTTTTTTAGGACGAAAATTTGCTTTATTAGTTAAATATTAAGTATTACATGGAGCTGTATTAATGCTGGTAATTACTATTGCTGGTAATACAGCTCATTTTAATAATTAATATTTTACTTTAATTAAAAAAGCAAATGTTTCTTCTAATTATGCTATTTTCTTTTTTTTATCACAATAGCAACATTAGAGACGGCACACTGAGCTCAGTGTGCTGGGGACCGGCAAAGAGAGAAAACAGAAGAGAGAAGACCTGGGAGGGTGAGTAGAAAGCACTTCCCCCTCCCCTGCACCCATCCCAGCAAGGAAGGGAGGGTCACTTAACCCCTTCCTTGCTGGTATGGGTACAGTCTGACATCAATCTGGCCCCCAAGGGGTTAAGTGGGGACTCTTGCTTAACCCCCTGGTTGCCAGATTGTTCAGTGTGGCACCCAAAGGCTTAAGAGGCATGCAATGCATCCTCCTTTTACCCCTTGCGTGCCACACTGTAAGCAGCGATCTGTAAAGATGCTGCATACTGTAAGGTGCACAACACTGCTCACAATGATGGGTGTTGTGCTCCTGTTTATGTGCTTTTTTGTGTGTTTCTCCCTTTTTGTTTTTCAGATATCGGTATCCTGTGGATTATGGTGGATTCGGTGGACTACATCGATGACCAGCGGTTGTTGGGATTTTTTTTTTTAAGAAAATGGTCAACAAGGGGTGTGGGGGTGTTTTTATTTGAATTAAAAAAAATTCACTCAAATCATGCTTAGTTCATAGTGTGGAAGTCGGGAGAGTTAGTCTGTTTACACCATAATGAGTCTATTTTGTTATGTACAGTAAGTTATTGTGGGAGCATTATTAGCTCGTAAAATATTGCATACATGTAAGGTTTATAGAAATACTAAAAGAATTAATGGAAAACAAAGGCGCACATCACCGTTTCATGCTCACTGACGCTAGTGGGCGTGAAATGGCTGTCCCAAGGGTGTACATGCCTGCGAGCCCACCTGTCCTCCCTTACCCCTCCTGATGTGATGTGCTGATTACAGAGAGACAAGCCTGAAGATTTGGTGAGTGTCCCTTTGTCTTTCATCTACATTGTCGAAACAATTTTATGCCTTCATAACCACGACTCCCATAATCTCTGATGGGGTGAATTGTCAGTGCCGACCAGCACCCGGTGTCCCAGAATCCTTTAGTGCTTACAGATCCAACGTATGATCTTCTTCTGCTATAAGGTTAATAGACAATATCATTTTGGGTTTTGTCGGTAAAAAAGTAGATTTCCAATTCCGAGCTAATGAATGAAGCACAGGCCCCAGCGGGTAGACATGGCAACTAATGTATAGAGGAATCACATGTCTCAGCATGTTTTATCTAGGGATGAGCGAACCGGCTTTGGTTCGGGTTCGTATGAACCTGAACTATCGGCTTCTGATTCCCGCTGTCTGCCCGCTCTGTGGAGAGGGTGAATACAGCCTTAAGGCCGCCTAGAAAACTGGGATACAGCCTATGGCTATGGCTGGATCCCAGGTTTCCAGGCGGTCCTCAAGGTTGTATCCACCCTCTCCAAGGAGCGGGCAGACAGCGGGATTCAGAAGCCGATAGTTCAGGTTCATACAAACCCAAACCTCAGCCAGTTCGCTCATCTCTAGTTTTATCACAGAATAATGTAACAGGGCTAGATGATACATTATACTACTATAAACCAGCATTAATATAGACAGGTGATAAGACAACTCCCCCATGCACACAGTTAGGAAAACACAGACAATCTACAGAAATTCCCTAGAGTATGAACAGAGTCTGAGCCCATGTCTGCAGGTGACCTGCAGGCTATACACACAGCAGCAGGAAGGAAGCATGCTACAGGCAGATAGTGTTGAGCGAACACCAGAAAAGTTTCCAGGTTCGGCCATGTGACATTCAGCCCCCGGCGTCTGTAGAAATTGGATGCCGCCCTAGGGCTGCCAGGAAAACAAATACAGCCTATGGCAGCCACTGGTAATCAAATGCAGAGTGTTCAGGTTGGGATAAAGCAGAACGTGCTCGAGGTTCACTCATCTCTACTCTGCAAACCCAAAGTAGCAGCACATGGAGGACATGCAACCCCATACTAAAATGACCTTCAGCCTCTTTGAAGTTTCGTACAGGGTCTTCACACACTGTTCATCTGCGTCTTTCAGCTTTAAATCATATATTTTTTTTCAAACGTTTTAATTTATTTTATCTATATTTAATTTTTTTTACCATTAATGTTTTCAATGTAGAATAATGGGACAAAACATCTATTAAATGGGTACTCCGGAGGAAAAAAATATTTTTTTAATCAACTGGTGGTGGAAAGTTATACAAATTATTTATATTTATATTTTTTAAAAAATCTCTAGTCTTCCAGTACTTATCAGCTGCTGTATGTCCTACAGGAAGTGGTGTATTCTTTACAGCCTGACACTGTGGTCTCTGCTGCCACCCCTGATGATGACAAGAACCGTCCAGAGAAGTAGCAGATCCCCATAGAAAACCTCTACTGCTCTGGACAGTTCCTAACATGGACAGAGGTGGCAGCAGAGAGCATCATGTCAGACTGCAAAGAATATTCCACTCCCTGCGGGACATACAGCACCTGATAAGTAATGGAAGATCTGAGGGTTTTTTTAATTAAAGGAGTTTACAAATTTATTTAACTTTCTGACACCAGATGATTTGAAAAAAATAAAATAATATAAGGCCTACTTACCACCCTTTCCCTTCTCCATGAACCCTAACAAACCCTTTACCCCCAATGCTTCTTCAGATTTCTACAATATTCTTTCTTTTGTTAAAACAACTACTGCCTTATGCCAATATTATTAGCCGAAACAATTGAACTCACCGTAGTCATAAACTCCTTAATATATTTAGAGACAAAAGTGTAAACTTTGCGATAAGAAAAAAATTTCAGCAGTGAAAAGACATATAACTGGACTTATCTGCATTCCAAATATAAGAGCGCTGAGCTTTCAATTTCACTCCGAGATCCAGCCCAGCTGATAACGGCCGCCATAGCCTCTCATATTGTCCTTCCCGTGTATGGCTGCAACATACGGCTCTTTGTAAATGAGGCTTTAAAAGGACGATGTATGTTTGTGAAATGTTTTCTTTATTGCTGTAGAAAAAAAAATTGGAGAATGTAATTACAAACTTTCAGTGTTCTACGTGGCCTGAAAATTGATTGGACATTTTGAAAATTAATTTTGTATTGACCGTGTTCTTGCAAAATGTGTTATCATTAAATAACCAAAATCAATATAAATCTTAATTGCAAAAAAAAAAAAAAAAGCTGCAGAGTCTTGGCCTCATGTATAACAGTGTGTGATGTGTGAGGTAATGTATTTTAGTTTATGTATTTTATTGCTGCTGATGATAAGCTGAAATCCTGACTACCATTATGGATTTCTTTTCTGTGAGCTGTAATTATTTTAGGCTATATTGGAAGATACTGGAAACCAATAAGAGGAGGTGTAAATATTTCTGGGTCTCTATGTAAAACCTCTAAAAAGGGCCACCAGATTATCAAGTTATCTACAAAGTACTGGGTTGTCTTATATAGGACAAGGGGGATTTTGCATTGCCACAGGCTTCGAAACCCAGTAATCAGACAAGCGTATTACTACAGTTATTTTTAGATAACCAAGAGTATTTTTCACGAAGGGCCTTATTACACGGGCCGAGAAGCATAGAATACAGTCCGCAAGCTTAGGCAGTGCTGTGCTCGACTGCAACTTTAACAGTGCAACTACAAAGGTTTAGCCTGAAGAAACGATCAGTCGATGAACATTTCATCGGCTGATTGTTCTCTCTGTTACACATAGCGAAAATTGGTCAAATCGGCCATTTATCGAACCGTGTAATAGGGCCCTTAGTCCCTTGGGAAAACAGAGGCAAAGCCCCAAGCACAAGACTAGTTTGGACCTTTTTTGGTTTTCCCAGGGTATTTGCGATGCCCTGGCCCCTAGGGGCCACTCCGCAGTGTAGATGGTTGTGAGGGTGCAGGAACCGGGGCAGCTGTAGGATAATGTGGTCACGGTGTAGGCACGAGGGTGATACAGCTGGAAACCGGGCTCCTGACCATGCAGGAATACTGGGCGTGCGATTCTTCGTTGTCCTTAGTCAGGGCACCAATTATCACGCCAATGCCAAGGTTCAGAAACAACGGTAGTTGTATATTTATTGTAACGGTGGTAACTAGTAGTAACAGTCTCTCCGGATGCAACCGGGAATAAGGCAATCTTGAACAAAGCAGAGTAATGGGTGATGCTGCAATAGGCTGTGAGAATAGCGTGCTGAATAATGGGAGTAGTAGTGAAACTGAAGATAAGATGCTGGGTGGAATGAGACTTGAATAAAATACTTGCTGTTGATGATTTGAGAAGATGATGATGAGATGAACTGAGGAATGACTGAAGAATTGACACCCAGATGAGAATCTTGAGACTTGAGGCAGGAACACAGCCAGCGGACTGAAGCAGCAGAGCACACGCAGGTCTCTCTCTTAGCAGGGAGAGAGGACAAACACACAACCTATTCCCTATGTGGCAGGGAATAGACTCTGAACTTGTCTCCTGAGGGTGGAGGACAAGACTGAGGTAGCACAGGAAGTCACATGGTAACCCCAGCCAAAAGCTCGATGACCATTGGTGTTACCATGGAAGCAGGGCACAGTCACGTGACATCCAGCCATTGCATCATCACACCATTAGGCATATGCAGAGGAATATACATGAGAAGTACCATCCTTGAACACTAGGAGGCGACATAATACCATTAGGCACTGATACCTGAATACACATGCAATAAATGACTGGAATGGCAGACCTGAATACTGCAGGGGTGACACAATACACGCAGTTTGCAGTGGACCATAGCTTTCCAGAACAGAACTAGTTATAATAAAAGTATGAGCATGAGAATGGCTGTTCTGGGACACTGCATATTGACTATGATATACTTTGGTAACACGCTGTTTCACCCTGTGATGCAACTTCTGTGGTAGCTCTATGATCAGTCTCCCTTTCTGCAAAGCTGCCCTTGTAATAGGCTGTCTCTTTCTGTAAAGCAGCACTTGTAATAGGCTGTCTCTTTCTGCAAAGCTGCCCTTGTAATAGGCTGTCTCTTTCTGTAAAGCAGCACTTGTAATAGGCTGTCTCTTTCTGTAAAGCAGCACTTGTAATAGGCTGTCTCTTTCTGCAAAGCAGCACTTGTGCAGGCTGTCTCCGTCTGAGGCTAGACAGCTACGCCACACACTATTACACCACTCAGTAGTAGTGAGGAAACTTCCCCAACCCAAACGCTCTACATTTGACTCCCAACGGCTGGAGAGGTTCAAAGTTGCCCTGGGGAGTCCTATAAAACAAGGACACAAGCAAGTGTGTATATATTGGGGGTGGGGATAAAGCCACATGCACGTTTCTAGAGAACAAAAAGCGCGGGCAGGTGAAATCCAGCAGGCCTTATCCTTCTTTTCCACAACATCTACCATCAAGGGAGAGTCAGGCGTCCAGTGTATGTACTAGAAACAGCAGGATGGTCCAACAATGATAGTGTGTAGGACTATCACACAAATTATATAAGTATCATAACAATGGCATGAGTCCACCCTAATCGACCCTAGAGCTTACCAGATCTATTGCCCCTTACAAAATAACCCTAATGGCTATTTATGTACCATGGAGGAGATTTATCAAACATGGTGTAAAGTGAAACTGGCTCAGCTGCCCCTAGCAACCAATCAGATTCCACCTTTCATTTTTCAAAGACTCTGTGAGGAATGAAAGGTGGAATCTGATTGGTCGCTAGGGGCAACTGAGCCAGTTTCCCTTTACACCATGTTTGATAAATTTCCCCCCATGTGTACATATTAGGGGTTATGTACCACAATTACGGACAAAGTCCGGACCCTTTCATTTCAATGGACCTGTTTATACATCACTATTCTTTAATAATAATAATAAATGTGTCAATGTGGATTGCGGACAACTACGGATATACATCTGGAGGGCTGTCAATAGCTACGGGTCCACAGCTACAGACAGCCCTGCAGAGTAAAGGCCGTATTACACGGCCCGACTGTGAGGAGCTAACAAGCGCTGTTAGCACTCATTTGCTCCACGTTCCCCGCGCGCTGCTGGTATTACATGCAGCAGCAGCGAGCAGGTGAGCTGCCCGGGTGATCGCTGATTGTCCGGGCAGCCCATAGGATATGGTGGCGGCAGCAGATCGCTGCTATACAAGTCATTTGTCTTTCAACATGTTTCAACAATCAGCCGACATGAACGATGTAAGCTGTCGTTGCCTCCTATTCCACGGGATGATTATCGGCCAATAGTCTTTCCGTGGAATAGGGCCTTCAGCGAATGTAGCCTAACTACTGAACAACTTTGTCTAGTAAAGACCTCTTTTTGCACAGAACCTCTAACACAGCACGAAAAGAGTATCTTTACATTCTTAAGAAACGACAGCATAAAACAACAAGTGTTGTGACAAATGTTGTATGTACTAATCATGCAAAACAAAATCCAAAAGGGGGGGGGTACCCATACTTATATCGTGTGAAGTAGAGCAGGCATATATTATCACCACTTGTGTATTAATTCTACGCATAATTTGGAGCCAGATCAATATGGTAAATGAAGGCTTCTGAAATAATCACAGCAAAGTGCAGAAGTCACTGCTGATTGTTCGGGATGCAAAGTTGGTGTCTGGTTTTTCAGTGAAGTCGGCGAGCAGGTGTCAGCTGAATGGCGGGTTCTGTCAATCAGACAGAAAAGGAAACACAAGGGCACGTCTATCTCCAGTTAATCAAGCACATTTATTAAAAGTTTCACTGCTGTAAATGGCAGCCTTGCCAGGACTTGCTGAAGTGCTCCATACTCAGAAATAGTCAGATTTCAACCTTTCTCAATCTTTGCTAGGAGAGATGACATTTAATAGAACTGAGACAACAAAAAAAAAAAAAAAAAACACGTTATTTACATGTTACTGATCTGGTGTTCTCATTTTCCTGTACCGCCCTTACTGAATTTTGCATTTACATACCGGGTGAGGTTTAAAAAGCCTTGTGGTGGAAACTCTTCTCGTCAACTCAACATAGAGAAAGAGCTGCGGCTGATGGACTTAGGCTCCCGAGGCTCAACGCGGATGTGCTTTGACAAAGACTGATGACTGTCTTTGCACTTATGGGGGATTTTTTTACACTGTGAAATAAGATGTTTTTTCTATCTACTGATGAACTGAAAATGAAAAATATATAATAGGCATTTTTGAAGAAAGATAAACCTGTGTCCTTGCTTTATTATTGCTGATTGAAGAATATATAGGGTAAAGTGAACCCTTTAAAGAACACTACATTATTATTAATTATTATTTTTGTATTATTATTATTATTATTATTATTATTATTATTATTATTATTATTATTATTATTATTATTATTATTATTATTTTTATTATTATTATTTTCCCTCCTGTTGAAGGCTGATTGTATTGATAATCTATTTCCAGTGGCACAATGTATTTCTATGAGAGCGCTCTCATAGAGATGCATTGGATTCCCTGAGTTCAGCTCTTTAAAATCAATGGGTAAAGAAGAGAGTCAGAAGAGTGGTGACACCACCCAAATGGCGCCATACCACTGGAATGATGCCGTGACACTAGAAACTGATTGTCAATGGTAAGTGAACAATCAGCCTGCAGAGGAGCAGAGGAGGAAATAAAAAAATCGCACTGCTTCTTTGATCAAGATTGCCATCTTGGAGGCAGCTTCTTTCTGCAGTCAGACCACCTTAAAAATTTGTTTGGTGACAAGCTGCTACAGCCCCAGACTGGTGCTTCAGCAAGCTCTTTAGAATAAGTGTTTGTCTGCTTCCTATATTCCTACCCTCAGAAATAACAGCAGCATGGAGGATATACAATATGCAGCAGTACCTGAGCAGAACTGCTTAGACTGTGAATTCAGTAACTCTGCAATCTGTACATGTGTCTACCTTTATCTCTGTACTACCCCTTCCCTTCCCTATCTGCCCCTCCTCTCACCATAGACTTCAATAAGGAGTGTAACTTGATCCCTCAGTAAAGCTAAAAATCAATCTTCACTCTGCTCTGAAAAATAGAGAAGGAGGAATTTATCTAATAAGATATCTTATAGAGTTTTTTTTACACTCACCTGTACTATTAATTTATTCACAGTTGTGTGAAATGCCAGTTAACCTGTTTCTGCACCGGCAATCTCACCCTGCGTCCTCCATAGTAATTCCCTGCAGCAAAAACACTGGAGTGAGAAAAACATATGCCACACTATACCATATTAGGCTACTCCAGGGCTGCCTCTGCCATGAGGCAAAGTGAGCACTTGGCCTCATGCAGTAGATTCTGGGTCCCTAAGGGGGCGTTAACTCGGCCTATCATTTTAGTGAAGTCAGTCTGATAGGGCTGACAACTCACTAAATGTTATGTTAGGTGCCCCTGGCGTGTGCAGCGGGAGGCAGCCTTCCTATTTACATATGTGTCTTCCTGTCAAACTTCCCCTGCACTTAGAATTATCACTATCAGGACCTGTGTGTGTTCTGTGCAGCTTCATCATCACACACAGGTCCTGAACCTGATCTGCTTTTAGAAGCTGGTGCTGTGTTTGCTGGGCTCTTGGTCCAGCTGCTGACCTGACAGGACCTTCCTCACAGTGCAGACTGCTGGTGTCCCCCTCCCCCCTAATTGACCACCGTGCTGCTGCTGCCCTTCTCCTCCTCAGTTATACTGCTGCCATGTTACAGAAGGGCACTTGACCAGTACACCAGTACATCGGGGTTGCACTTTAATCAGAGAACATAGTATGTGACACTATTAGGTTTAGGGGATGTGGTAGGGGGCACAGCATATGGCACTGTTCAGGGTACAAGTTGTGTGTGGCACTATTATAAAAAGGGGGTACGATATGTGGCAGCATTATGCTCTGGAGGCGCAGCATTTGGCAGTATTATATTCAGTTGGCACAGTGTGTGTCAACTACTACATCCTTACACGACATACAAATTTTACAAAGCTCAAAACTATTGTGTAGCCTATTAAGGAGTTAAACATGGCCGCTTTCTTCCAGAAGCAGCACCTTTTCTGTCCTCAGTTTCAGGGTACGTTCACACAGCAGAATCCGCATGGAGACTTCAAGCCGATTGCACCAGGCGGCCTCCGCTTGAAGTCCCACCCATTCCATAGGCTCAATCATATTTGCTGTCAGATTGGTGGTGCTGTTTTTTTTTTAAGAAAGTAGCTGTACTTTTCTAATTCTGGATAACCCCTTTAACTTCATGATGGTTGCCCACATATTTCTGTTTACATGGAAAATGGAAGCGACTACATGACCCAGACATACTATAGAAACAGAAAGGCAGCTGTTTTATCTGAAACCAGACTTACTTTATATTTGGAAATCCAGTTAATAAAATAATTAGAGATAAGTGACCAATTGAAGTTTTGCTGATTTGTTTATCAGTTTACTATTCTCCAGCCATTAGGGGGCACTGTGCTAATCTATTTCCCTTACTTTAAGATTACCTTCTGGTAAATTAGATGGGAATAATAGGCAAATTAATTCTTCCATTATGTTCTTTGAATTGGCAAATCTGTGAATCAAGCAAAATGATTCGCTCATCTCTAATAATAATTTACTTAAAGCAAGAAGGAAGGAAAGAGGCATTTATTTCAAGGTCTTCGCTTTCTTCAGCAAAATTAATTTCTTTATACTAAAGTACTTTTTGTACGTGAGTCAGGCAAAGTCAACAGAGAGCCCTGCAGTGAGTTGTCTTGTAAGAGCACAGTGCCCTCTGCTGTCCAGACATGAATCATCACACTTCCTTACTGCCAAATTGTCAGGGCTATAATGAAGCTAATAGCAGGATATATGCATAATGCCCTTGTTCTGTGTCTAATCTCAGGAAAGTCTAATATTGTTTAATAAGGCATAAAACGCTTTTAGAAACAAATCTAATATTATCCCTCCTTTATGCGTAATGAAGAATATAATCATCCGGATAAATCATTGAAAAGAGACTAAAATAGAGATCTGGGATTGAAACGTAGTAATAGTATGACTGTGCTGACAGGTGTAGAGTGCCATCCATCTCTTCTCTCCTGACAGAGCTGCCATTAGACTCTTCTCCTGACTGCTGCAGGATTTATTCTCCTGGTAAATATGTCAACTTTTTGGAGATGAGCTGTCTTTAGATATGCTACTCTTTCAGTACATCTGTGTTATGTGCTGTATCAAAGAACTCCTATGTCTACATATAAAGCTGCATAGACATTCACTAAACATATAGATAAAGGGTCATATGTGTCAGGAGGACATGTCATCATGAAAATAATCATGTATCCTGAGCAGTTCCTTACATATTTATTCTATCGTTGGCAGTAACTAAAGAGAATCTTTTGGATAGTGCATTAGTTATTTTGCCATACTGTAGGGGGGTGATTGAGGGACCACAGCAATTTATTAATAAAATAATAATTTTCACCATACTCATCGCTCCTGATCCAGCACTGGTGCTCCAGGCCTGACTTTACTTCCCTTGATTACCCATTCTCCTTGCAGGGGCGGACCTACCGCCGTAGCAGCCGTAGCGGCGGCTACGGGGCCCCTGGCACCTGGGCCTGGGCCTGGCCCCCCAGAGCTGACTGCCTAAAGCACCCGGGGGCCGAGCGGGCCTCCTGGGTGTTCAGTGTTGTGATTGACAGCGCGAGAAACCATAGGCTTCCCGCGCTGTCAATCACTTTTGTGACCGCAAGCAGCGTTTTGCTTGCGATCACAAGAGCTTCTGCCCGCCCCCCGCCCGATGAGCAGCTCCCTTCTGAAGTCCCGGGCAGTGCCATCACTGAGCTCAGTGTGCGTCACGGCGGCTGGGACTTCCAGTACAGGGAACGCAAACCGGAAGTCCCAGCCACCGCGCACACTGAGCTCAGTGATGGCGCTGCCCGGGACTTCATCGGAGAGCTGCGCAAAGAGGAGACCGGCGACCGACGGAGGAGCGTGTGGTTAGGTGAGTTGTCTTTTGTTTCTTTTTATCAGAGGGGGACATCATAAGGGGACTATATGGGGGGGGGGAGCTGGACAACAAAAGGGGGCTATATGGGGGAGCTGGACATCATAAAGGGGCTTTACGGGGGAGCTGGACAACATAAGGGGGCTATATGGGGGGCTGGAACACATAAGGGGGCTATATGGGGGGCTGGACAACATAAGGGGCTATATGGGGGGGTGGACAACATAAGGGGGCTATATGGGGGAGCTGGACAACAAAAGGGGGCTATATGGGGGAGCTGGACATCATAGGGGGCTATATGGGGGGGCTGGAACACATAAGGGGCTATATGGGGGGGCTGGACAACATAAGGGGGCTATATGGGGGAGCTGGACATCATAAGGGGCTATATGGGGGAGCTGGACAACATAAGGGGGCTATATGGGGGGCTGGAACACATAAGGGGACTATATGTGGGGCTGGACAACATCAGGGGGCTATATGGGGGATGCTGGACAACATAAGGGGGCTATGTGGGGGGGCTGGACAACATAAGGGGGCTATATGGGGGATGCTGGACAACATAAGGGGGCTATATGGGGGGGCTGGACAACATAAGGGGCTATATGGGAGGGCTGGACAACATAAGGGGGCTATATGGGGAGCTGGACAACATAAGGGGGCTGTATAGGGGCTGGGGATGGACAACATAAGGGGGCTATATGGGGGAATGGACAACATAAGGGGCTATATGGGGGAATAGACAACATAAGGGGTCATCTATAAGGGGACTACAAAGAGGTAATCTCGGCTCTCCAGTTGTTGCAAAACTACAGCTTTAGCTGTCCAGGCATGATGGGAGTTGTAGTTTTGCAACAGCTGGAGAGCCGAGGTTCCCTACTCCTGGTATGAAGGATGCACAGAGGTTGTCATCTACTATAAAGGGATTACACAGAGGGGGATCTCTACTATAGTAGATGCACATGGGGCCATCTATATGGAGGACTGAACAAGGGACCATCTATAAGGTGTCTACACAGAGGGGGGTATATACTATAAAGGATAGATATATTCATATACTACAACGAGTCAGGGCTACCCACTGAAAGAGGGCACAAAGGAGCCAAAACAGATGTGCAGTTTGTAGAGAGATGAGGATGGTGCCAGAGTGAGAAGCCTAATATGTTTCTCTGGCAGATTCTGTGGATTCATGGCTCTGAGAAGTTCTCATGATGGCCCAGGGCAGATGGAGAAGATGATGAAAAAGGAACAACTCTGATGAGAGAAGACGTCCCCTGTGAGTCACTTAACATAACTGCACTGTAATTTATATGGAGTACAGAGTCTGTGTAGATCTGGGTGTGTTGATGGCATAGTGGTCGGTCGGGGGTGGGGGTGGATTTGGGGTAGGGGGGGGCCCAATCAAAAGTTTGCTATGGGGCCCAGCCATTTCTAGTTGCGCCCCTGTCTCCTTGCTTTGGTGATCATGTTCCAATCCTGCTACAGCGTCACTGAGCATTTCCTGCTGGGAAGACATATTAGGCCAGGGATGCAAAACCTACGACACTCAGCTGTTGCAAAACTATAATTCCTATCATGAAAATTATAGAAAAAAGGTGTCCAGGCATGATGGGAAGAGGTGCGCAGCAAGGACCATATGCTGACATATCACCTCTAAAGGGAAACTGACAGCACAGATATGCATATATCCATGCTGGCAGTTTCCAATTGCCGATTACATGAGCGTTGTACCCACCGTGCGCTTCTTAAAGTGAATGCACCACAAGTACATCACTTTTTTTTTCATGAATAAACCAGCGGGGGAGTTTGTAAAAATCAAGACTATTGGCAGTCATCTTATACAATATAGCTTTTATTCCATCTCAGTTAAAAATTACATGCATCAGCGACATTTCGGCCAAGGACTGACCTCTTTCAAGCCATCAATCACATCACATAGCTGCTAATCTGCTATTATACATGTAGAGATAGGGACTCTCCTGTATGTTCTCACTTTCCTTTATGGTAGGAGAATGGGGTTAAGGGCTTGTGCAGGGGGCGGCAACTGGGAATTAAGCTTAGCTAGTGTTATGCAGAGGGAAAATCCAAGCCTGTGTGCATGCAAGCTAAGCCCTTCTGCCTCAACCAGAGGGTCCATGTTGTGTTATAAGGGGTCCACACTGTCTAACGGGTATATCAAGACTTTCCTTTTATCTTTGATCACTCATAAAGTTCTAAGAAACTGTCCTCGTGTATTTACTTGTTTCAACTTTGTACACAGTGCTGCCTCCTAAATGTAATTCCCTCTGCTAATTCACTGCTAAGTATTTACGCAGTCAAATGACTATAGTCTACCATTCCATATTAAGTCTATTGTTCCATATGAAGAGCGGTCATGATTCTAAAATAGTGATGGTGCCAACATCACCCGCATGCCAAAGTATTTTTCTTTTTGTCACAATTTTATAGCATCAGGCTGGGTTCACACTACGTATATTTCAGTCAGTATATGTATATTTCAGTCAGTATTGCAACCAATATTAAAAACACAGAAAGGATCTGTTCACACAATGTTGAAATTGAGTGGATGGCCGCCATTTAATGTCAAATATTTGCTTTTATTTTAGAACAACGGCTGTTATATTGAAATAATAGCTGTTATTTACCGTTATATGGCGGCCATCCACTCAATTTCAACATTGTGTGAACAGATCCTTTCTGTGTTTTTAACCCCTAGACGACCCAGGGCGTATAGTTACGCCATGGAAGTCTGTCACCAGACGACCCTGGACGTAACTCTACATCCTGGGTGTTTCTCCGGCTATGAAGCGCGCTCCGGAGCGGAGCACGCTTCACAGCAGGTGGGGGCCGGCTCCAATCAGCAGCCGGGACCTCAGCGGTAATGACACGCTGCAGCGATCGCGCTGCCACGTGTCATTAACCCCTTAAACGCCGCGATCGCGGTGTTTAAGTGTAAGTGACAGGGGGAGTCCCCTGTCACTTACCGATCGGGACCCCCGCAGTGTGACTGTGGGAGTCCCGATCGTTAAAACGGACCACCGGAGGTCTCTCACCTTCCTCTGTGCGGTCCATTCGGCGCTCTGCTGCACTGAGCCTGCACAGGCAGGCTCAATGAGCAGAGCGCCGATAACACTGATCAATGCTATGCCTATGGCATAGCATTCATCAGTGTAGAAATCCAAGTAGTGAATGTAAAAGTCCCCCAAGGTGACTACAAATGTGTAAAAAAAAAAAAAAAAAAGTTAAAATCACTTATACACTACCCCAAAGCCCCTCCCCCAATAAAAGTTGAAATCACCCCCCTTTCCCATTATATAAATAAAACATATAAAAATAAATAAATAGATAAACATATAATATACCGTAGCGTGCGTAATTGTCCGATCTATTAAAGTATAACAAGTGTCATTGCGAACGGAGAATGGCGTAGACGAAAAGAGGGAAAAAAGTGCGCGGATTACCCATTTTATGTTACATTATATACATTAAAAAAATTCATAAAAAGTGATCAAAACGTCCGATCTTCACAAATATGGTATTAATAAAAACTAGAGATCATGGCGGAAAAAAAGACACCCCATACAGCCCCGTAGGTGAAAAAATTTAAACCGTTATAAGCGTCACAATAAGGCCATTATATTATTAACTAATTGCCAAAAAAAAGGATTTCATTAAAAAAAATATATATAACATTAGAGAATCTGTGTAAACCTGCATATGGTTGTGTTCGGGCTGACCTATAGAGTAATAATATCATGTCGCTTTTACCATATAGTGCATTACGTAGACACAGGAACCTCCCAAACGTTACCATATTGCATTCTTTTTTACGATTTCACCTGTTTATATCTTCATAAATTATATATTTGGAATTCCATCATACATGTTATGGTAAAATTAATGACGCCGTTACACAGTACAACTATTCCTGTAACAAATAAGCCATTACATGGCCTTGTAGATAGAAAACTGAAAGTGCTGGAGCTCTTAGAAGGGGAGGAGGGGAAAACGAAAGCACAATGATCAAAATTTGCGCGGTCCACTGGGTCATTTTGGGCCTGGTCCTCAAAGGGTTAATCCACTCCTGGTTTTGGTTGCAATACTGACTGAAATATACTGACTGTGTGAACATAGCCTTAAGGGGTAAGCCAAGATAAAAGTTTAAAAAGATGGTTGTAGAAACTCTGCTATGTTCAGAAGTCCCATAGAGGGTGAATTGATTGGTGGTTGAGCTGTAGTACTCCATACACATACATAGACTTGCAATGTTCTCAGAACCCAATTGCTCTGCATTTGGCTCTATCCATTTTATCCATCTTTTCCAGGCAGCCCTAGGGCAGCATCCAACTTCTGCAGCTGCTGGGGGAGTCAAATAACGAGCTTTCAGGTTTGGAGATTGGCAAGTCCTCTCAACGCTTAATGCTGCGTTTACACGTAACGATTATCGTGCGAATTTGCGCGATAACAGTCTAATTGAAACGATAATCGTACGTGTAAACGCAGCGAACGATCGAACGACGCACGATAAATCTTACATCGTGATCTTTCATCAGGTCAGCAAATCGTCGTTCATCGTACGCAAAAAATTCGCAAATCGTTCTGTGTGAACAGTCGTTTGCCGATTTAACCAATGTGTGAGATAGGCTTAAACGATCGCAAAACGATCGCAGTGCGAATTTTCGTACGATATATCGTACCGTCTAAACGCTGATCGTTATAAAAAAAAAAATCGTAAATCCGACATCGCTAATCGTACGATCGGGCCAATAATCGTTACGTGTAAACGCAGCATAACACAGCTTGGCTTAACGCTATTCATAAGAAACAGTGTTGAAAGTGCGAGGACTAGAATTCCTATATCCAACATTGCATCCAGTGCGTTTACAGTAGAATATAAAATAAACCTGCTTTCTAAATAGTTTTCTTTAACTAAAGAGTATGCTATGGTGCTATGGTTTTCATTTCTGGAGCATATCTGCTGAATTACTGCTAAGCATATAGTAATCAAAATGGGAAACGCAATAAAACAAAAAAAAAAAAACTAATGCTTTACAGTTTCTATTCTGCACTGCTGCAAAAAAAAAAAAGATACCGGCAGCCAAGATAGGGTTAAAGTGTATATTTCGGTCTGACAAACAAACCTTGTCTTTGTTTCTGTGTAGCTTGATATTCCTTTCAGCATTTGCTTAGTTTTTCTAGTTTATCATATTGCATCCCACAATATCCTGGAGGTTTATCAATAAAGGATAATATACCCCAAGCTATAGAGTCTGAACATGTCATTGCTGAAGTATAAGAGCATTCAGGATTTATTCTGTACACAATCATAGCTACGGTAGAAAATCTATATGATATTCTGCTGGGACTGATATAACATCCCCACAGTCATATCGCTCACTTTTTTTTTTAGAAAGTAGAAACTTCCAAGATATTTATTTAGTTTCAAGGTGACAGGAGTTTGTGGACACTGCCCTGAAGTTAGCTGACAAGGACTGTTGACAGAATACAAACGTGCTAGAGATGAATTTTTTGTTTGTTTTTTTAAATTCCAAATGCATCATAACCATTTTCTCCAATTAATCTACAGTTAAGATTGAAAACGCCTATATATATATATATATATATATATATATATATATATATATTAGATCATAATTAATAATTTGTTTTTTATAGTTCCTCACACAAACAGAGGTGGCAGCAGAGAGCACTGTGTCACACTAGAAAGAATGCCCTTCCTGCAGGACATCCAGCAGGTGATAAGTACAGGAAGGCTTGTGTTTTCAAAGTAGAAGTGATTTACAGATTTGTATAACTCTCTGACACCTGTTAATTTAAAAACAATTATTTTCCCTGAAGTACCCCTATAATCATATTTACTGCATGTTTGTTATCCTGCTGCAAAAGAAAGATTTGGAACCAGACTCCTCCAGGATACAGTAGGTGACATCTTACTGTGCAGCTTTTTTCAGCACCTGCCTAAAACTTTAGCACAGCACTGTATATGAACATGAGTGGGGGCCAATAGCAGTCATAATGCAATCTCTAAAAATCAGCCATAATGAAACCCATAAAACCAGGCACAGTCTCCAATCAGTACAAGGCCACAAGACCCAGTTATTACAGTACCACTCACCATGCTCTCATTGATACCAGCCATGATGTTCACACCCCATGGCTATCAGTCATCATGCTCTTATGCTATGATATCCATTAAAATATTTATATATATATATCCACACTGACCAGCAATATACTGTAGGTGTATACTGCTCTGCTTAATCCCATTTAGTGAAACTCAGGGGAACTCAGCACCCAGACCCTGGCACATCAAAACTTTGGGTACAGTATTTCTTTATGACATGTCAAAAGTTTTTTTCTTTTTTTTCCCCCCCAAATAACAATTAGGCTGTGTTCACACTACGTAAAAGTATGGCCGTTGTTGCCGTTGTCACTTTATGCGCCTGTGAACACTGCCTCTACTTTAATGGGATCCCGGTCGGGGCGTATACACATCCCATGCGGACCCGCAAATAACTGACATGTCAGTTTTCTGCGGCCGTAGAAAAACCTGTCAGTTCACACAATGAAGTGAGCGGCTCCGGCTGCTTGCTTCATTGTGTGCAGTGGCAAGTTTTGATGCGGGCGTGCACTGATGGGCCCGCATCAGAACACAACGGCCAGAAAGATCATCCGCTCAGTACTACAGTACCGGTCACGGAACGGCCGGTCTCTTACAAAGTGTGAACATAGCCTTAAAAAGTGAGCGGCCAATCATCACTAGCAAATATGATGGAGTTGTTATTGAAAACATTACTTTTACTTTCTATTAGCCTTTCTGTATGACTGGCAATCATGTCTCATGGGTGTTGTGGCTTATCATGCTGGGAGGACACTGTATGTAATCTGTTGTGCTGTATTACTCATTTGCCCCCTACTTTAAAGTAGTGCTCAATGGGGGAAAATTGTGCACATTTGCTTTAAGTAAATGCAAAAAACCGTAACTGATAATAACTCTTGACACTAGAGATGAGCAAAGCGAATCTGACAAATTCTGATTTGCAGCAAATAGAGCATTAAATTTGCTTTGTATCGATTTGCGAATTCGCCAGATTTGCTTCGCAAATTTATTAAACGTGGCGGCTGCACATGTTAGTTTACAGAACTGTCTAGCAGGAGCATAGGATTACCCATAATCCTGTGCACCCATCCAATCAGATGCAAACCCCACTGTGATGTCAGCACCCCCCCCCTCAGCTTTTACATTAGGTGATTGGCTTCCTGGAGGCGGCCAGTCGGTTGTGTATAGTGGAGAGAATGTTGCAGGTAGTTAGAGCAGGGAGAGAAATACAGAGAGATAGGTAAAGAGAGGAGAGGATAGGAGAGTGGATTGTGGGTGGTTTTCTGTGGGAGCAGTATAATGTCCCTAATCGTGACGCCAAGAAAAATTACAATGTCCCTATTGGTGGTATTATTGTAATATGCTGAGCGTATTGTGTTGCTGGGTGGTGTAGTGCAACCTTAGGGCTCACCTTCTGAAACCTTCCTGTCACGGTGGGGTCTGAGGGTGCTGGGGCCCTTGTCTTCTTCAGCATACACACAGGGACATATAATTTTTAATAAAAGTCTTCACACAATAGCAGTGAAAGTATATCAAGACTTTACTTGAAGGATAACTATATACAATCCAATACAGGGGCATCTGATGATGGCAAACTGTTGGCTTGATCAGAGTCCTTTGCTTCGGGGGGGGGGGGGGGATGCCTTGGTTACTATAGCTTACACTTGGTGGATAAATAGGATTTCAAAGAGACAGACCTGTTCCAGAGACTTTATAGCTTTCCGCCTTTATAAGGTATGTGTGAATAGGTTCTTGAAGTTACTGAAGAGACTTGACGCTGTCAATGCTCGCTATCATGTAGGAGGAAGACGCATGGACACAGTAGTGGATTATAATAGGGGCCTTTTGGGCGGCAGCCCGGGGCCCTGAGCTCCTGGGGGGCCCATAACCACCCAAAAAGGCTTATACTTTCAGGGGTGTATTGTCTCCTGGCTACACTTCCCCCATGATTTGCAAAAAATCACTGTTTTTTTATGGCGATTTTGCACAAATCAGGACATCATGACATTATCTATCCTGTACTATGAACGCCAGGCTAGTGCTGCCATAGTTACAGTGGGGTGGGGGGGCCCAGGCTTGGTGAACAGCCCCGGGTCTATGGTAAAGTTAATCCGCCCCTGCATGGACACACTGACTTGGAAGCCAGGAAGATGTGAATGGTGAATGGGAAACCCTCTATCACTTCACCTATCCGACAGCAGGCACTAATAAATACAGAGGATGTCATGCTGAGACTTTGAAGACACATATTAGTCCTTATGGCTGACTGGAAACAGGTTAGTGGGTTGAAGATGGAGTCTGACAGGATTACTGAGGTGACGTATGAAGGTTAGATGCGACTCTGGCAATGCCAGACTACCAACTGGCAACTGACAAGACCGCACAGCCCTTCTGGGTAAAAGGTGGGCGGAGCTAGCTTTCCCCTGGCCAATCACTAGAGTGTGATAGGTTGCAGGGGAGGAGCACTGATCAAGCTCATCACTTGTATTATTAGCAATAATACATAACAACATATTAAATAAATGCACGGCAGAAAACAATACCACTCCAAGAGAGCTAAGGAAGAGCAGCAAATACATAGGTCCTAATACAGACTGCCTAAGGTTGCCAATAGCAACAATACATTTCCAGACGCCTGACAATAAATACCATTCTGAGCCATTACAGCAGTGAAGCCATAGTCCAGTATACCAAGTAACTGGATGACTGGTGTTTATAAAACCAAGTCACTGGGTGTACATTATAGGAAGTAATAGTGAATAGTGTCCATCTTAATACCTCACTGGGTGCTCCTTTACCAATGTCCACAGCTGTCCTGGGAGAACATTGAAATTACGCCGCTGATCCACCAACATCCACTACTGTCCATGGTGGAAACTGAATGATTGACAGACTGATTTACATTTTTAAAAATTGACATTTTCAAATTCTGACATTGTCACAGCAACAGCTGTTGAAAAAAAATCACTACTCTGTAATAGCCCCACTATTGTAGCTACTATAATTTGCCTGTTTTAATAAAAATTACTTGATACCATTGAGTCTTCTTGGTCTTCCAGGCTGCATCTAATGTATCTCTCTAGCCGATCAGTACCCTACCCTGTAATGACCCCAAAACAGGTGACTTTTCCTTTCAAAGTAGACACTAGTTTCGCTGAATGTCTATAATCTAAACACTTTAGGGCTATGATCCAAAAACAGTCAAAATGGTAGTGTGTGACCATAGCCTTGAGGAATCTATATTCAGTGTATTATTTACACCTAGTAGGTCTTCCAGTACTTATCAGCTGCTGTATGTCCTGCAGGAAGTGGTGTATTATTTCTAATCTTACACAGTGCTCTCTGCTGCCACCTCTGTCTGTGACCTGGACAGTTCTCCGGAGTACCTCTTTAGGAAGATAAGAGAAGATAATGTGTGGGGAAGGGGAATCAGGCGTCCACTGAGCTCTGAACTTACAGGTCTACAAACATTATATAAGGAACAATATATAAATCTACTAGACACATATTTGCAAAATATTTATGGTCTATATTTAGCTAACAACTGTAGCATGTTTAAGGCATACTTTACTAAGTAACTGTCCATATTTCCATAGTGTTCTTATGTCATCTGCATCCACAGAAGACTATAGCCCCATTTTGTGCTATTGTTTCGATGTAACTGTGAATTGCTGTTTTGATCCCTCCGATAACTGCATTGTTGATTAGTCAATTAGCCTGCATCTACAATCTATTATTCAATTACTAAGCACAGCATCCTCTATTGCCCTGGATCTTATTGTGCATATTACCTATCATCAGCAAGTAGTATTCTCTAATTCCTCTACCTGCAATGGCGTGCACACTCCGCTAACAAGCTACCTAATTAAAGTTTCAGACGTCAAATTTGACATGTCGGAGTGGGATTTTTGGTGTAAACCAGCCTCATTAACACATTGTTACACCGTACCATACCCGCCGATTGTGTGCTGACAGGTGCGAGAAGAAAATAGCTTAACACTGCTGATTTATTAATCTCCAGGAAAGTGCAAGAAATGAGCAGAATCCAGACAATCTACAGGAACATCATTAATAGTATTCAGTTTAAAACTTCTGTGAAAGCGAGAGTTCTTTCCATACATTGTAAGTTAGGATCACAATGGGAAAAATCCACGGTGCACATAGCTGGAGTTTTGGCCTTTTTGAGCTTGATTGTCAGCCAAATGCTAATAAATTTGCATAAACTGACAATGCAAAAGTTTCATTTCCTTAATAACAGACAATAAACAAACCTTGTACTATATAGTTTGACTCATACTCTTTCCTACTTTTTAGTAAAATGCTGTAACAGCGCCTGCTTGTCAGACTGTCATTCGCCCATAGCAGATGCATTTTCCTGGGTCCTATAAATGACTCTCAGTACTTAGGACTTAAAGGGGTTGTCTGGACAAAATTTGTTGATGATTTATCCTCAAGATAGGTCATCAATTTTATTATCAGTGGGGTGCCAACAGCCAACCCCCCAAAAAATGAGCTGTTTTCCAGAGCTGTCATGCTGCCATACACAGCAGGAAACAGATGGCTCTGTACGCTGTATAGTGGGTTACTGTAGCACAGCTCCCACCTCAAGTGAATAACTCAGTTGTAGTAACTCAGTTTGGCCACTATACAGTGTATAGAGCTGCCTCCTACTCTGTTTTAATGTACATACATGCGGCAATCAAGCAAACAGTGGTGTGGGTTTCACTGCCAGGTCAGCTAGTATGATGGCATAGTAGTTGAGTGGCTCTAGGGTCACTTGGGCACTTGTCACGGTAGCCTGGAGTGGTATAGGACCCACACTGGACAGTTAGGTGCCCCTCCGGCACGGAAAAAAAAGGTTTAACCGAATGTCAATGTGTATACGTGCGCAAGAAAGTTTTGTAGAAGACAGAGAAGAGGAGAGAGGGTGCCTAAAGGGCCTTGTCCAAATAGATGTGATCTCTGCCTCGAACAGTCCTGAGCTGGAGAGGATATAGAGAGAACACTCATACGCGTACGTTTAGACTCGTGTCTGACTGCCTTCTGCCTCACAGTTGCGAGCTACTCGTCCTGTCAGGGTAGCCTAGTCATCTGGGCTAAGCAGACTCCCAAGACTTCCCCAGTCGTCCTGCACTGCGCAGTGGAATACTTAGACTTCCTATGGTAATTTTATTCCACTGGGGTCAGTTCCTGTGACTGCTGAGGTAACTGCCCTGCACTTATAGAGAGGTTCCTGGCGAGGAAAAGGTGATCCTTCTGTGACTGCTCACCCCTTGGTACTTTCTAAAACTGCATTGTGGCTGTTTCTCATAAGAAGAATCTGTGGCTTGCTTGCTTGTGTGTGTCCTTGTCATGGGACCTGGCGGCTTTCTCTCACACTCTGTCTAGAGCCGACCAACTACTCACTACACTCCTCTCACCAGGAACTAACTCTTTCCTACAGGGGCTTGTCTAAACCTTCCTGTGATTGGTGGGCTGTGTGTGTGCAGAGAGAGAACAGAGGATAGGACAGAAACTGGAGGGAAACACCTGCACCTGTGAATGGATAAAACAAAAAATGTGACATACAGTATAAACAGTTAACCTTTGGTCTCCTTCAGCCATACGTAAAAACAACAAGTGTTTTAGTGACACCTAGTGGGAAAAACACTAACTGCAGTGGATACCTCATCCCACCTGTGTGAACCCGAGGGAGTTACCTTACTCGGGTGCAATAAAGACTTAGGGGCCCGTACCGGGTCACAACATACACATTTCACAGCTCTGGCAAACAGCAGATCAATGGGGCATCTGATATTGGTGACCTATCCTTAATATAGACCATCAGTTAATTTTGCCGGACATATACGTGTTAAACTCCGGCCGGGAATTTACGCAAGTTGCGGCCGGCTACGTACGGACCGCGAACTTACGCCTGTAGTCTATTTACGCTTTCCGAGCGCCCTACGTAGCGATCTGACAGCGGTCTTTTACTTGGAAATCTTCGCCTAGCCCCGGACACCCCACAGAACCTTTTGGATCGGCAAAGAAAAGTGGAAAAATAAAGAAATCGCCACTACGTACGGGACCGCATGTTACGCTACGGGCGTAAGTTACGGCATTTTCGTCCTCAAACAATGGTCTGGTTCATTTTCAGAGACTTACGTAGTGTGAACATAGCCTTAAAGTACAGCTAAAATTTGTAACAATAAGTCACAAGAACAAATATATGAAAGCAACTATCAATACTTGCAGGTAAAATATAATAAGAATAAAAAAAAATCACCAATAAGTGACCGAAACTGAGTGAAGATTTGTAATGGTGAGTGGACCTGTCAAACTGTTCGGGTTCTGCAACGTTCTCCGAACCTGAACACTCCACATTTGATTCCCCATGGCTGCAGAAGTTGGATGCCGCCCTAGGGCTGCCAGCTGCCAGGAAAACATGGATACAGTCTATGGCTATGTTCATACAATGTAAGAGACTGGCCGTTCCATGTCCGGTCTCAGAAAAGATCATCCTGGCTTGTACTGCACTACCGGCTGGATGATCTTTAGCACCGCAGAGTTCTGATGTGGGCGCATATGTGCCCGCCCACATCAGAACTCTCCACTGCACACTATGGAGCGTGCTGGCCGCACGGGAATAAAACGCCGAGCATTCAGGTTCAGAAAACGTTGCCAAACCCGAAGAGTTTCACAGATCCACTAACACTAATAATTAGCAGAAGTCAGGAACTAAAGTTGACAGGTGGTCAATAGAAACAAACTACAAAAACTGATCATGTATTCACAATATTACAAGCCTCGAATCCACACAGTTTCTGTACCCCAAGTACGCTTGTTCGCTTTGTTTTCTTTATACTTTTATTATATTTTTGCCTATTTGAAAGACAGTGTCAGCTGCAAGAAAAGAAACTGGTGACATGATGAATAGAAGCCATTGTAAGTATGTCAAAACAATTAAAGTAGGGTTGATTGGCAGTAATTTTATGCAGTCTTTTTCTACTGTTGACAATACATTTCCACATACTGAAATGCGTTGATTGTTTGTATATTTATCTAAGGCTTAAACCCGTCTGTTTGATACACATCGCTACTTCTAAAATGAAAAGTTATGCAATATAAAAAATGTTGTTTCAGTTGTTCTCCATTTTGAGATCTCTAATCGCTGTCAGAGAATTAAAACATTTATAATTTATGTACAGAGAGTGAGTCCATGTTAACTGTGCAGAATGCGTGACTTAGCAGCCTGGGCCAGGGACACCCCCTGGGCAAATGCTCCCTTTCTCATTCTGCTTACAAATCTCTGGGGGAGAGAGTGGCCTCTTGTGGCCGGAGACATATTGCTGCCTCCTGCCAGAAGAGTGATTTACAGTACGGGGAACCAATGGCTCCTTGCGTGTCAATCACATTGCTGCATTTAAATGTATGCGCATACAGTTAAAGGGTCAAAGATAGCACATGGCGGCAATTGCCAGTGTGCTGACCTAGGGTGCCAAGTGTTCAGTTGTTAATTCTGGACAAAAGTAGGACATATGATCTCAGGACCTATTTTCCAGAGTGGACTGCCTTCAGAAAAAAGGTGTCTGTAGCTAATAGAAGTCCATGGGTCCAGAAATGTTCCCGGATCTTCTGATAAGAAATCCTGATAAATTTCACGGACGTGTGCATACAGTCTTAGGCTAGGTTCACACTCTGTATCTGTGCGGCTGTATTGCGGGCGGTAAATCATAGGCCGGATTTTTCCGGTTCATGCGTACGCTGGAAAGTATACGATATACGGCTGCATAGTGCACACTATGTATGAATCTACGGCCCGATCGTAAACGGACCCGTAAAAAATGAACAAGACCATTGTTTGCTGCTGGAAATGCGGCCGTGGATTGACAGGCGGTCCGTACGGAGTACTTCAAAAATAGCCGGCCTCTAATGCCGATGCCTCTAATGCCGATGCCTCTAATAGTTAATATATTAAATTAATAAAACACATTTTCTTTGTAATAAAGTCCCTTTCGTTGTTCAATAATTTAATTGTAACGAATCCATCATTGTGCAATTAAATATACTGTTAAAATAAATATATATATAAATAAATGTATATTTATATATATTTATTTTTTGACAGTATATTTAATTGCACAATGATGGATTCGTTAGAATTAAATTATTGAACAACGAAACTGATTTTATTTCAACGAAAATGTGTTTTATTAATTAAATATTAATTAGTACAGGAAGCTCCAGTAAGCCGTTAATTCATATTGCCGGCAATAGAGCATTCTGTACTAATCATCACTTTACTTTAATTAAAACATCAAATGTTTCTTCTAATTATGTTATCACAATAGCATTGTTAGAAGAAACATTTAGAATTATATGTGCGCTCAGCTGATTGGCTGATCGGCTGAGCGTACATATAATTAGCGGGTCCGCAGCACAGTGACTTCATTGTGCTGCGGACCAGCGAAGAGGACACATCGGGGTGAGTATAGAGCTCTCCCCACCCCCTCCCCAGCACTGCACCCCTCCCAGCAAGGAAGGGGGGTCACTTAACCCCTTCCTTGCTGGGATGGGTGCAGTCTGACATCAGTCTGGCCCCCAAGGGGTTAAGGGGGATGAAATACATCCTCCCTTAACCCCTTGGGGGCCAGACTGTAAGCAGCGATCTGTAAAGATGCTGCATACTGTAAGGAGCACAACACCGCTCACAATGATGGGTATTGTGCTCCTGTTTGTGTGTTTTTTGTGTGTTTCTCCCTTTTTGTTTTTCAGATATCGGTATCCTGGGGATTACGTCGGATTCTGTGGACTACGTCGATGACCAGCGGTTGTTTGTTGTTGTTTTTTTTTAATAAAATGGTCAATGAGGGGTGTGGGGGTGTTTTTATTTGAATAAAAAATTTTTTTAACTTGTGTCTTGTCTTTGTTTCTTTACTTTAGTAGTGGAAGCCGTCTAATAGACGGAATCCATTACTAAGTTGGGGCCTAGTGTTAGCCGGTATAAAATGGCTAACACTAACCCCCCATTATTACCCCAGTACCCAATGCCACCAGGGGTACTGGGAAGAGCCGGGTGCCAGTGGTCCCAGAGCGTCAAAATTGGCGCTCCTGGACCGGGCGGCAGCAGGCTGGTAAGATTTAGGCTGGGGAGGGCCTAAACCAATGGCTCTTCCCACCCTGGTGTTACCAGGCTGCTGTCGTTTGGTTTTTAACCCGGCTGGTTATAAAAATAGGGGGGACCCTATGCGTTTTTTTTAATTATTTATTTATTTAAAAAAACAACGCATAGGGTCGCAGATACTCCGGAGTACAACGGTACCCTATATGTGGACATAAATCTCTGTATGGGCACACAGCCGGGCTCAGAAGGAAGGGAGCGCCAATTAGCATTTTCAGTGCAGATTTTGCTGAAGAAGTTTCTGAGCACCAGTTGCGTTTTCAGTGCCCCTATAGTGCAATCGGAGCATAAAAAAAAATAGGTCACCCCATTTTGGAAAGTGCACCCGTCAAATAATTCATTGTGGGGTGCAGTGAGCATTTTGACCCCACAGATATTAGAGGAAAGTATTCAAAATTGGGCATTAAAAATGAAAATCTCGAATTTTTCCAATAATATGTTCGTTTAGTTTGTTATTTCACAATTTTGCAAGGAACAAGAGAGAAAAAGCACCCCAAAATCTGTAACGCAGGTTCTCCCGAGTACAACGGTATCCCATATGTGGGCATAAACCACTGTATGGGCACACAGCAGGGTTCAGAAGGGAAGGAGTGCCAATTTGCTGGAGCAAAACCGCAGCTAGTAATAGTTATTAGAATAATGCAGTTACTAAATAAAATAAAAAAATGAGATTACAGGTAATCTGGAGGTGGTTACGGACAACCAGGGGTGGTTATGGGCAACCTGCAGTGGTTATGGGCAACCTGGGGTGTTTACGGACAACCTGCTGTGGTTACGGACAATCTGGGGTGGTCATGGGCAACCTGCTGTGGTAACGGCAACCTAAGGACGTTACGGGCAACCTGGGGTGGTTAAAGGAAACCTGGGGTGGTTACAGGCAACCTGGGTTTTGAAGGACAACCTGCTGTGGTTACGGACAATCTGGGGTGGTCACAGGCAACCTGCTGTGGTTACAGCATCCTGGGGAGGCTATAGGCAACCTGCTGTGGTTACGGGCAATGTGCGGTGCTTATAGACAATCTGGGGTGGTTACGGGCAACGTGGTGTGGTTACAGGCAGCATGGGGTGGTTACGGGCAACATGGGGTGGTTACGGGCATAGAGTGGTTACAGCAGCATGGGGTGGTTACGGGCAGCATGGGGTGGTCGGACACAGCAGCCCAGATTTTACTCATGCATGGAATAATGTTTTGATGTTTTATTTCCTTACCTTTTCCTTTGGAGTGCTGGTACCATTCACATTTTTTTTGTCTTCTTATAAAATGATCTCACACTAACATCTTTCATAATCAGAACCTCCAAGGCTTCTCTCGGCTGCACCAGTTCTCTGCAATTCATTTCCCAAAGATCTCAGACTCATTTTCAACACCCACTTTCCACAGTTTCAAGCGTGCCCTAAAGAATTATCTCTTTAAGTATGATTATAACAATCACTTGACTTGGCTCACTTCATCACCTATAGGCACTTTATGATTCTTTGTACAATGGTTAGACCATCGGCAAAAAAAAGCACTTGTTGCCTCTCGTGTCACCCTGTCCTCCTAGTCTGTAAGCTCTTGCGAGCAGGTCTCTCACTCACTTGAGCCACAATCTCTATATAGTAAAGCCCCCCTACTGTGCAGTATCCCCACATAGTAAAGCCCCCCATGCAGCATCCCCCTATAGAATAGAGCCCCCCCTCCCCCCAGCAAGCATCTTCATATAGTAAGGCTTCCCTGCTGTACAGCAATTCACTCATAGTAAAGCCCCAACCCCCAGCATCCTCTATATAGTATAGGCACCCATGTGAACATTACAAAACAAAATACTTACCTCTCACATTACTCCCCTGCAGTGTCTCTCTCATCCTGGAGCTCTAGGCTGCAGCTTTTCAGAGAGCTTCTGGTGCAGGAAACCTGATAAACAGCTGCCTGCACCAGAGGTTCCCTGCTCCAGCCCAGTGCTCCACTCCTCTCTTCTTCATCTCCGGACATGTGATGTTAGCCAAATATTGTAAAAGATGTGCCTGCACATGGTATGTATGCTACCAATGACATGGATTTTAAAGGGGCAGAGTATACGCCCCCTGCCCAGCCCACCCCTCCTTACAGAGAGGCACTGTCTGAGGTCACTTAAGTGCAATGAGCCGATGGCTTCTTGTGCTGTCAATTAAGTTGCCCTATTTAATTATAAGCATATCATTAGACATGCTTATAGTTAAAGGGGGTTTGCCTCACCTGGCGGTAGCCCCTGGCACTTCACCAAGTTCTTTGCCAAAGTTTGCCTGGGTGCTGGGTGCTCTTGCCCCCATTTGATTGATGGTCTGATGCACCCTGTGCGGTACGATGTTTTGGTCCCCACTGTGTGGCTGCTTCTGGGTTCGGGATTGTGATATCACAGATCCACCCATCCAATCAGCAGTGAGTTTAAGTCCCCCCCCCCCCTATTTACCTCTCTCCCATAATATGCATATAAGAATTGCCCTATGTAGACAACACCTTTAGGCTATGTTCACACAACGTATGTTATCATAAAAGTCCGGCCGTTGTTGCAATCGGCAACAACGGCTGTACTTTATATGAGAATATACGTTGCCTTGCTTTCTATGGGATCCCGGCCGGAGCGTACACACATGGTATACGCTCCGTCCGGGATCCCTGTGGCCGCAAGCTTCATTGTGTGCTGTGAGGAGTTCTAATGCGGGCGTGCTCAGATGCGCCTGCATCAGAACTTTGCGGCGTAAAAGATCATCCAGCCGATACTGCAGTAAACTGCGAACCATTACCATTAGGCACCAAGTGCCAAGTGAAAACCAAGGACCTAAAACAAGAAGAGAGGTCAACCAAGCAGCTAACTGTCTAATTGTCTACAGCAGCAAGCAATGCCAGAAAAACAGAGAAAGGAGGAGAGCTAAGTTGAGCTACAATAGCTGTTTTTCTCATTCTTCAGCCAGGACAACAAGTATCTTCACATCAAACAGAGCAGCAGAAACAACTCCAACTCGCTTCAAAGAATACTGCCCCCAGAGTGATGGGAACCACTTAGGTTTTCCCTAACAGGACAGCGTTGATAAGAATAACCTGCATAAACTTCCTGCATACAGACTATAGATGGCATAGTGTATTTGAAGCTAAACTTAACCTGTGTAAAGATAAAGTTAATCTCTGTAAATACCATTACCATTGCAGTATCACATCCTACAAAAGACTTGGAATGGAACTGCATTGCACATTTTTTGGTTTGGGACCACAAGGCACAATAAACAAAATAAAATAAGTAATAAAATACAAGATTAAATGAATTTGTAAGTATGTCTTTAGTTTTACCACTAGAGGGCACCAAATACCAACAATTCAAAGCCTTAAGCGTTCATGAAAGGATCAACTTCATAGATTTCACAGCATGAAGTTGCTTTGTCCTTATATTCTACTGATAATTCTAATTTCAATGACGGAAATGTTTCCCCTGAAAAGCTGCAATACCAAGTGCTGACATGTTTACAGAAGGGATCTGATAATACGGTAGATAATACAACCAGAAGCTAATAATCCATACATTCTGATAATCTGGCACTTATTTGCAGCACAGAACTGTATAATATATTTGAAGTTTTTCAAGATGTAAATTGGAAGCATATGTTGTAGTAGTACATTATACTGAGCAATCTCCATGGTGCTTTATATGTACTTTATATTTTATACACTTTCTATTGCCATTCTACTATTCTATTGGTCGGTGGTATGGACCTGTACTTTTCCCATATCAACACCTTAAAGTGACACTGTTCCCCCCCTTTTTGCATTATGACATCTCTACACAGGTGTAAATTTCGAAGTTTTCATACCTTATTTTATATCATACGTCATGCTGCTTGTTCCAGTAAAAAGTCATCTTTTATCATCTGTGATTGGGATATCTGGGTGGGGCTTCACGACCAAAGCGCCACTTAGCCATGCCCCCTCTGTAACGTCATCGTCACATAGGCCCCGCCCCCTCAAAGGCCATTGGAGGGGCTGGCCTAAAGGTTTAGGCCCCACCCCCACTAGATTTGGCCCACAACAATGGCCACTGATGGGGTGTGGCCTATGCGGTGATGGCGTCACAGAGGGGGCGTGACTAAGTGCCATTGGGTGCGTGGCTAAGTGGTGCTTTGGATGTGAAGCCACGCCCAGGTATTCCAATCCCAGATGATAAAAGATCACTTTTTACTGGAACAAGCATCATGAGGTATGATAGAAAATGAGGTATGACAACTGCTTAATTTACCCTTTACACCTGTGTAGAGCAGTCATAATGCAAAAAGGGGGAGAACAGTGTCAATTGAATCCCTGGTACGTCATGGTGGCGCAGGGGGATTTCAGAGAGGGCAGGTCCCATTGCCGCACCGGATAATTAAGCATTTCAAACCGGACAGCTGCATTAAAATGCTTTGTACTGCATGTCCCTGGTGTCTGTTGGAACAATTCTCCCCCCCCCCCCCCCAGCGATGGGATAGTGGGAAGGGGGGGCATCCGTTCCTCTGCAATGACGCTGATCCCGGCTCGGCAATACATTGCTCTGGCCTGCAGCAGGCCACAGCAATGTATCACAGATTACAATGATCATTGCGTTGTATATACACAGCATTGATCTCCATGAGAGATCAGTGCTATGTATATACATATACTTCTAGTTAATGTAAAAAAAAAGTAAAAAAGTGTTTTTATTAATAAAAAAAAATCCCCTCCCCTAATAAAAGTCCAAATCACCCCCCTTTTCCCATTGTATAAATATAAATAAATAAACAAATATACAAACATATTTGGTGCGTAATCGCCCAAACTATTAAGTCATCACATTCCTGATCTCGCACGGTATGGCATATGCGCAAAAAAAGTGTAAAATTGGTCACATTTTTGGTCGCATCAAATCCAGAAAAAATCCATCAAATCCAGAAATAAAAAGTGATCAAAAAGTCGCATATGCGCAAACAAGGTACCGATAGAAAATACAGATCACCTCAAACAGCCCCATAGACTAAAGTATAAAAGCGCTATAAGGCTATGTTCACACTGCGTATATGTCTGGCCGTATATTTTTGCAGCCGGACATATATGCGGTAAACTCCGGCCGGAGATTTACGCTACTTGCGGCCGGCTACGTACGGACCTCGAACTTACGCCTGTAGTCTACTTACGCTTCTCGAGCGCCCCACGTAGCGATCTGACAGCGGTCTTTTACTTGGAAAGCTTTGCCTAGCCTCGGACACCCCACAGAACCTTTTGGATCGGCACAAAAAGCTGCAAAAATGAAGAAATCACCACTACGTACGGGACCGCATGTAGCGCTACGGGCGTAAGTTATGGCATTTTCGTCCGCAAACAATGGTCTGGTTTATTTTTTACGGCGCCGCGTACGATCCGGGCGTAAGTTCGTACGTAGTGTGAACTGTGCAGCAGTACATCGTATACTTTTCCATTGTACGCAAACTATGTACTGTGCTTAAAAGGCCATAACACTTGCATTTTTTCACCTGGAGACACATATGAGCCCTTATCTTTTGCGCCACTAATTGTACTTTGCAATGCCAGACTTAATTTTTTCATAAACCATAAAAGAAATTATATGTGTGGTGAGGGGGAGGGGGGTAAAACTGGCATGTTATTCATGTTCCTCAAGTCAGTACGATTACAACGTTATGCAAATTGTGTAACTTTTATTTTATTTTGGTGGCTGCTTTAAAAAAAATTAAAACCTTTTTAAAAAAAAAAATAATTGTTCCTTAAAATTGCTCTATGACCATGCTTATAACAATTTTATTTTTTGATCTATGGGGCTGTATGTGGTGTCATTTTTTGCGCAAATGATCTGCACTTTCTATCGGTACCTTGATTGCATATATGCTACTTTTTAATCTTTTTTATTACAATTTTTCTGTATGGTAAAAGGGGGGTGATTCAAACTTTTATTAGGGGAGGGGATTTTTTTTTAGTAATTAGAAAAAAATTTTTTTTTTACACACATACTAGAAGTCCCTCTGGGGGACTACTAGTATTACAACTCTGATCTCTCATTGAGATCTATGCAGTATAGATATACTGCATAGATCCATGAGATCTGTGTTTTATTGCTCTCGGCTGCTGCAGCCGAGAACAATAGATTGCTGAGACGGGATCAGCACCATTACAGCACAGACCCCGACCGGCTCACATGCAGGGATTGCTCCTCCACGATTAATTTGTGTGTGGGGGTGGGTTTCCGCCACTAGACAACCACAAATGGGGAAAACTGCGATTTAAATATTTAAATGCAGCTGTCAGTCTTTTCCCTCCCTGTCAGCTAGGGAGCTTTCTGCTTAGTATCTAGGCCAAGCCAAAAGCCACTACTTGTGGTTACTAGAATTTTCCAAAGGTCCTTGTCCAACTTCCACTTTGAACCTAGAAAGATATGACACAGAGGCCTCTGCTACCTAATGTACTCATGTCCACTTGCTTTTGGGTTCCTGTCCTGAGGGTTCCCACTAACAGTAGAGGTACTGTTTGTTTCTGTAGAATGTAGTCCTAAAGAATTCTCTCTAACACTCTTACTTCCAGCTCCTCCTCCTTCTCCTTGATTTCTTTCCCCCTGTCAGCAGCAGACAGGCTGTCTGGCTGCCCAGGCCTCAACTGGCCTGCCCACAGAACGACTGAACCACTGAGCACTGAAGACCACATCCTATTGCAGCTAGTATTTTGTGTGGGGCTATTAGAATGCTCCACCTATCTTCTAGCTAGTTCTAGAAAGAGCTGGAGCCTCTACACTATCAAAAGCAGTTCCCACTAAAGACTGCAGGGGTCAGTGTTGCCTTACAGTTTAGTGTAGTGTTTGTAGTGAGGCAATGTAACCCATTCATTGCCTGCCCAGTTACACTGGTACAGAGAATACATATCATGAGAAACATATACCCAGTTGGTTGAACAGGTACCATCCCTGGCCCAGCCAAAGGAATTGCACTGGGGTACACTAAAACGGCTGTGTGTTATGTGATCTGGACAGCCACATAATGTAAGCCTATGAGACACAGAGCAGAGAGAGAAGTGCAGGAGTGTATGGCAATGCAGGCTTCTGCTGGCTCATTCTCATCGGTCACAATCTGAACACTCAGTCCCGACCAGTCAAAACTTTTGACATGTTTGACAAAAATTTTGTCTAATGACAAGTGTGCTTTAAATACTGAATTTTTTTTTATTTGTTAATACATAACTACCAGTTATTAGGTGCTGCATATAGAGTACAGTGCACATTTTATAGTCAGATGTGGAGAATGCTGTAGAGTAAAAATGCTTTCAACAATAGATGTTTTAATTGGTATTTGTATCAATCAACAATATGCAAAGGGAATGAACAAAATAGAAATTACTATTTGGTGTGCCCAACTTTTGCCTTCAAAACAACATTAATTCTTCAAGGTACACTTGTACAGTCAGGGGTTTTGTAGGATTATAGTCAGGTATATGATAAACCATTTATTCTAAACAGGTGATAATGATCACTATATTATTATTATTATTATTATTATTATTATTATTATTATTATTATTATTATTATTATTATATTTATTTTTGTGGGGTGAAACACTGTTATTAAGTAAAACAGATATTGCCAGGGTGAAGAACAGCCAAACTCTGCTAAAAAGGTGAGGTTCTGGAAGACAGTTTTATGTCACATTGCATACACTATGGTAAGACTGATCACAAGGTTATACTGCATCACCAAGGTCTCTCTCTAAAGGCCCTATTACATGAAACAATTATTGGCCGCATTCAAACGATATTGACCGTTACAGACGATAATTGTCTTGTGTAATAGAAGGCAACGATCGACCGACATGAACGATGTCGGCTGATCATTGCTGTTGTTTCTCTTTCAACATGTTGAAAGACAAACGACCAGGATAGCAGCAAAATGCTGCCGTCGGCGGCAGCAGCAGACCGATGCGAACCTCTATGGGCTGCCCGGACGATCTAGTGATCACCCGGGCACCCCCCCTGCAGCTCCCCGCGCATGTAATAGAGCAGGCTGCCAGCGCTTGTTTACTCCTTAATATCACCCCATGTAATAGGTGCTTAGGATTTCAAAGAACACTTAAAGAAGCACAAATAAATAGGCAATGTTGGGGACTGTAGATACAGTGGTCAACCAAGAAAAACAGATGAAAGACACGTTACTCTTATCCCATGAGAGAATTGCATGCAAAAAGTAATACCTTCAACATGAAAACAGGGCCAAATGACTCAACTATACAATATAACATTCCGACTAGTAGGTGCAACTCGGCACTGCAGCTATTATGTTAGTAGTCACTATATAGACACATTCAGTACACGTCCGTATGGTGCTCTATGATAAACAGACTTAGTCCAATAAATATACAGTGAGGAAAAAGATCAGGCACTCACCCATCAACGTGTCAATTTTCTTCTTTATTATTCATAGAAAAAATCATAAAAACGCAGGGAGAGGGAGCATGGCAAACAGGTCTCAGCATCTGCTGAGACCTGTTTGCCATGCTCCCTCTCCCTGCGTTTTTATGATTTTTTCTATGAATAATAAAGAAGAAAACTGACACGTTGATGGGTGAGTGCCTCATCTTTTTCCTCACTGTATATTTATACAATATAACATATTTACTGCAATCTCAACCCCAAATCTCTGCTGTTTAAAGTCATCAATTTTCCACTTTTTATTTCCTATTGTAAAGCATCTGTGTAAAGTAGAGATGACTTTGTCATTTGTTTTTTTTTGTTTTTTTTACAGTTCTCTGATCACTTAGTTTTTTATTACTGGGAACTTTTTCCAATTTTCTAAGCAGGATTGCAAGTCAGCATTTGCTTGTTGTATTACACTATACACTATGTCTCCACCTAGTGGCCACTTGTATTACTACGCATTCATTTGATTCCATGATAGACATGCTATAAGGTAATAATATACCAGAGAAAAATGTACTGTTATTTACAGTCTGCTGCCAAAATTTACAGTCTTCATATTAAAAGTGATGCATTTGTAGAAAAGATTACAATAACCCTTAGTACAGCAGTCCAGAAATGACTTTCGCGTACAATGAGATGAGCATTGCCACAGGTTTCACATCCAGACATCTCAATTAAACCAGAACAATGAACCTGTGTTCTCTTCTATAACTGAGGTGACTGAGGGCAGAAGGCAGCGGCATTTCCTTTCTGGTATCAGTAACTCCCTAATGACAAGGCCCTATCTGATACCTTTGTGAAGATGTCTTTCTCGGAAGCTTGTAGATACACTATTAAGGGGAAAGCAGTCAGAGACATGCTGGAAAAGTTAACACCTTTACTTTGTGAATATATAGAGGCGAAAAAAAAACAAAAAAAAACATAGTCTAGCCTAGTCATTGATGGTGGCTATAGCTATGCTCTGGCGTGTTAGTCTCGTGTTAGCGTGTCACTGTTACGTGTCAGAAGTTTAAAAAAAATTATAGTTACACTTTAAGGAGGCTTTGGAGGAGATCAAGGGTATTAGAGGTACAAAAAAGGCAAATCCTATAGTAGTCTAATCGAGAGATGATAAGGGCTTGTACCAGCAGTTTTGCACACTGATGTCTTACAAAACCTACACAGACTTCTTCTATGAGGGAACTTGTTCATTCCTCTGGTTTAGTTCTTGTCTCTCAGCTTAGTACAGCACAATGCACACCATTGTGCCTCAGCCACACTCTGCTCACTTCCAGGAGAACAGCTCTCTCTCCATATATAATTCTATTACAACAGTGACATCTACTGACGGCAGAGAATACAGCAATTCTGACCTTCAGTCACTCAGCTACTTTTAAACAAAGTCTGGCCACAGTATTGCACAGCACAATACAATCCATTATAAACATAGCCAATGGTCCATAGATGACAAATAAGAGACAGCACAAACATGATTAGATTGTGAGAATTCATGTGGGAAATACATGATTTTCATTGGCAAATCCCTTTAATAGTTTTCCTTACAAGTGTACTGCACCATATACTGTAGCAATACTATTGTTGTAACACTGGACATGTGAAGTTAATCCAAACATTGCTATGTCTGGTATTAAAGGGGAAGTCTGGTACTGCCCCCCAAAAGTTATACAAATTACTATCATACATTTATTACGGGAAATACTCATAAAGTGCTTTTTTCCCTGCACTTACTACTGCATTAAGGCTTTACTTCCTGGATAAAATGGTGATGTCACTTCCTGGATAAAATGGTGATGTCACGCCCCGACTCCCAGAGCTGTGTGAGCTGTGGCTGCTGGAGAGGATGATGGCAGAGGGATGCTCAGTGTCCCTCCAGTGCCCTGTGTCCCTCAGTGTCCCTCTGCCATCATCCTCTCCAGCAGCCACAGCCCACACAGCTCTGGGAGTCGGGTCGTGACATCACCATTTTAGCCAGGAAGTGACATCACCATGTTATCCAGGAAGTGAAGCCTTGATGCAGTAGTAAGTGCAGGGAAAAAAAGCACTTTATTAGCATTTCCCGTAGTAAGTGTATATTGGAGATTTGTATAACTTTTGCGGGGCAATACAATACTTTAATAAAAAACAATTTGCCGGACTTCTCCTTTAAGGATTATAGCGGTTGTTGATGGATCCCTCCTGCTTTGCTCCATAAGAACAGCTCATGCCTTACAGATGTTAAATGACTCAGAAAACTACACAAACTCCCCTAATCCCAATGACCAGCATGAGATTTTCATGGGACAAAACGAGACAACACAGAGAATCCCCTGCAGTAAGTATTCCTATATTGTATCAACAGTGGTCAGTGCTGTTTATACAGAGCGCGGCATCAGGAACAGAATGATTCATCACTTTAGTTGATGGCTGTCACTGTGAGCTGTAATTGGGAGATGTGAGTCATACAGGATCAATCCTCTCATCTTCACTTTGACATTTACAAATGAATAACATAAGATATGTTTGACATGAACATTCACGGCTTTAATGAAAATCACTTGACTATTAGGTGATATCATCTAAATGCAACTTTTACAATTCCAGTATTCACTTTTGTAGATGGCGTCTGAGAATGATATGCCAGGAATATTACTTTTGCTCTGATAGGGACGATATATGTAGAGATTCACCTCCAAGATAGTTGGACTATATGGTAAAATCTCAATATCAGTGCTAAGATGACTTGATAGTGGGGAGCTATAGCCTTATAGGAAGTAGAAAAATGGATCACCCAGGTGCCGATTCCCAATCCCAAAATGTACCTGTCATTAAAATAACTTTTGAGACGTATCAAACCAAAAAAGTCCAACAGTACTTGGGACCAGGTCTGGATATATGGCTTAAGCAGGTAGAAGGGTGAAGGGCTAGCTTTTTTCCCCATGCTGACTGGTAGACATGATGTGAAAAAGAAGTCCAACAGCAACCTGCAACCTCCAAGATGGAAAAGTTTATTCCATCACTGAGACACATACAGCAGCATTTCGACCCATTGGGGCTCGACAAAGACCCAATGGATCGAAATGTTACTGTATCTGCCTCGGTGATGGAATAAACTTTCACATCTTGGAACTTGCTGTCTTTACCAAACAATTTCCAAACCCATATGTGGCCATTGTTGTGCCGACATTTCCAGGATGCAACAGACCAGCTCAGCCATGCGTTATCTGAGGCAGGAGGACACCTTTAAAGCCACTGGATGGCTGAGCGGGCCTGCTGTGATACATCCCCTGAACTTGGAAATAAGTGTATGTTATATTTTTACAGTCACACCCTCTACAGGCATAGCACAGAAAGGGATCCAGGCCAGACAACCCCTTTAAAGCAAATGTACCAGCGGTAATCACTTTTTTGTTTTTCCCATGAATATACCAGCATGGGGAGGGGATGCCGGTCCTGTGGTTCTTTTGTTGAATTGCGACCTTGTTCCCGCGCACAGCGCCAGTCTATTGCCGAGTGCTTGCCCGGCCTGAAGCACTGGGGGCGGGACAGCCCACCTCCAGTGGGAGGAAACCCCCTTCCCTCTATGACGCGGCTCTATTAGAATTAATGGAGCTGTGTCATAGAGGGAAGGGGGTTTCCTCCCACTGGAGGGTGACTGGCCTGCCTCCAGCACTTCAGGCCGGGCCGGTGCTTCGCAACAGACTGGTGCTGTGCGCAGGAACCCCAGTGCCTCCCCGTGCCAGCGACGGTCTATTCATGGTAAAAACGGAAAAGTGATCTACCTCACACATCATGTGCACACATGACAAAGTGCTCTCTGATATAGCAATTTGGTGTATTAGCTTCATCTCCTTGAAATTTTCTCTTTAATTTGTATCTTCTAGAAGGCCAGTCCCATTCTACCAATGTATGTACACAACCCTGTTTAGGTCTTAAATCTCTACATTCCAAACCTACTTTAATATACTGTGCAAAAAAGTCCCAACCTTAATATGAAATGCAGCAGGAAGGAGTTACTGTCACAAGGAGTTACGTGGTAACCCTTGAGACATGGATGGCGATTTCACAAGCCTTAATCTCCTATTCAGTGATAATTTGTATGCTTGCAAAGCAATGCTTGTCATGGGTTTCACTAGATCTTACCGCTCGTATGACATGAGAATGGCTGACATAAGTGGCGGGGGAAAAAAACGTTAGGGCAAGGTGCGGTGCCCTGGCCTTACGACTAGTGTCAGGGGGATTAGTGTACATCATTCTGCTTCAGCACAATTAGGTCAGAAACACAAGACTGCAACGGCATAAGAGTTAACTTTTAATATGTAGCCTCCCGCAGGGCTTCCTTATACCGCAGTCTCTGCCACGCCAACATAAATGATTCCTTACTCATCAGGAAATGTGTCTGCAAACACAGGGCTGTTCAGTACACAGTGTCAGGTACTTTACATTTTTCTTTGCAAGGTGTGACTTTATTCTTTTAAGGTTTACACGGCACAAAGAATCCTGGATTTTATTAAAGTGCAAGTTCTTATGACATCCTGATAAGAGAATATTGATCAGCACCTGATCGGACCACCCTTAATTTCTGACTTTAAAATTCAAACACTTTTCTGCCCCCTACTCTCAATATCACATGAGGAACCCGAACATATGTCTGAGCTGCCAGACCACACCCCAGCTAACGCAAGACCTGGTTACAGAAGAACAGCAGGTTTACGGATGCTGACAGACTGTTGTGAAAGCTGATTATGTGAAATTTAAGGATATGTTAATTATCTCAGGAGAGCAACAAAGCCCAGCTGGATTCTTCTGGAGACGAATGCTCAGTAAAAGCTACTGGTTCTGCACATACACCACAATGTATAGCTCTACACTATGCACATTCTTTGCAAATGGTGCAACTATGGGGCTGGTGACATTGCACTTAAAGGGAACCTGTCACCCCAGTTGCCGGGGCAGAGCCCACCCGACCCCCAGTGGAGCCCCATATACTTACCCCTTCCACGAAGTCCCGCTTCTGGACCCGGTCCCGCCGCCGAGGAGTCGCTGTTGGAAGCCCTGTGCATGCGTTATGCTGATTACCAGAGATTAGTCCGACGTCCATAGAGAATGACTGGAGCACCGGGGGGTCGGGTGGGCTCTGCACCGGCAAGCGGGGTGACAGGTCCTCTTTAAGCCTGTCTGCCTGAGATCGCCCAATGGACACTTTATCACATGAAAAGTATTTATTTTCTGCATTGAAGCATCTCTGCATTCTGTATGTTTCACTGTTGGGTTTGTATTGGGCAGGTGATGAGCAGTGCCTGGTTTTCTCCAAACATGCCGCTTAGAAATAACACCAGAAGTTCAATCTTCTTCTCATCAGACCAGAGAATCTTATCTCTCATAGTCTGGGAGTCCTTCATGTGTTTTTTGGTAAACTGTATGCAGGCTTTCATATGTCTTGCACTGAGGAGAGGCTTCAGTTGGCACACTCTTCCATAAAGCCCTGACTGGTGGAGAGCTGCAGTTGACTTTGTGGAACTTTCTCCCATCTCCTACTGCATTTGTGGAGCTCAGCCACAGAGGTCTTGGGGTTCTTCTTTACCTCTCAAGTACAGATATATCCTAGATGAAAACCTCTCCAGAGTGCTCTGGACCTCAGATTGGGCGGAAGGTTCATCTTGCAACAAGACAATATCCCTAAGCATACAGCTAAAATAACAAAGCAGTGACTTCAGAACAATTCTGTGACCATTCCAGACTGATCCAGCCAGAGCCCTGACCTAAACCCAATTGAACATCTCTGGAGAGCATAAAACTGGCGTCCACCAACATTCACCATCCAACCTGAGGGAACTGGAGAGGATCTGCAAGGAAGAATGGTAGAGGATCCCCAAATCTAGGTGTGAAAAACTTGTATCATTCCCAAGAAAACTCATGGCTGTAATAGCTCTAAAGGGAGGGGGTTCTAGTCAATACTTAGCAAATGGCTGCAATGAAACAAAGAGTGAAAGACTTAAAGTGTCAATGTCGTTATAATTTTCAAAATCTAAATCAATAGTAGATGTGAAATAAAGCAAGTTTGCAATATACATTCATTATTTTTTTGTTGTTATCATGCTATCATGAAAAAAACAGACTAAACACAGGAATTATGGCCAATACAGAGAGTCACGGCTCAATATGTCCATCAATCACATGACTGCCTTCTCTCTGTGAGCGCTCAGATGACCTGGGATACACAGGACTTCCTGTTTTCTGACTGTTTCCTGTTTATTGAGAGGGAAAAAAAACGGTCAGAAAACAGGAAGTTCCATGTTTTCCATGATGATGAAAAACAAACAAACATTGAATGTAAATGCAAATTTGCTTTATATCACATCTACTGTTGATTTAGATTTTAAAAGTGAAAATGACAGTGACCCTTTAAGATTTGAATACTTTCCAAACCCGCTGTATTTCTGTACTGCTTCCAGACCCTATGCTTGAGTCAACACTTCTGGTTAAAGAAGCTATCCTACTGTAGATTAGAAAAACACAGCTGCTTTTTTTCCCCCAAAACACCATCTTACCTGTACTCAGGTCACGTGCAATATTATGTGTGTGTAATATTATGTGTAATTCTGGATAACCCCTTTAAATAGAACATTTATAAGAATCTCACCCTTAGAATTAAAGGAGATGGGACCAACTAGCCCTGGGCCCCCTCTAATCATGAGCCCCCTAGTAGCTGCATGGATAGCTGCATTGTAACCCATTATACTTGTAATGTTACATAAAGACCTTAATTTGATAAATGACGTTCAATTACAATAATAATTGGAATGTTGGTGGGAAAATCCTGATTATTGATGTGTTGATGGGTTATTATTGTTATTGTGCATCAACGTGAAGAATACAATCAACTGTAGGAGGGCAAAACAGATCAGGACTAGGACTACGGAAAGCTGAAGTCTATGTTATGGATTTGTTTATGCAACTCATCAGTCATCCAGACAGAAATTCATATAAAAACTACTTGTGATACAGTAACAACATTACAAACAGGGGCGTGCATAGTCATTGTGTCGCCTGAGGCAGCATCCGTAAAGACGCCCTTCTCATACCACACACTATGTATCAGAAACTTTTGGGAAACAAACACGGTAGATTATAAAATGCAAATGCTTATTATCCGGTTTATCCCTAGACCAATCAATATAAGGAGATTGGGTTACAAGGAAAAATTATTTTCTAACAGTAGAGGGCGCTAAAACTCCATTAAATTACATCCACGTTTATTGTTTATAGTGTTATACAGAAATGGTAGCAAACACTGTACTAAGTGATGTCTGTACTTTTACTATATAGTTTATATAAACCTTGATTTCTATGCATAACATTGTTCAGCAAATCAGTAGAATTCTTGTCATCATTTATTCTATATATATATATATATATATATATATATATATATATATATACATCCAACGAAGAGTCATCCTGAAAAAAAAAAAGAAAAACATCATACAGGGCCCATGTGTAAGGTCTAATAAAAATAGGTTGGTTATGTTGCTAAAATACCACCTTATAGTAAGCCAGTAATACCACCAGTTTTATTCATTGTAGTAGATTCTTTAATTCACAAAACATATACAAATATACATATATGCACCCATATCCACATTCTTACACTATTACCATACATTCAAACCCATATACAGACTGTAACATAGAAAGAATGAGTACAGACTTACAAACTAAAAAAAGAAGAAGTAATAGCATCCAGGCGATTTAAAGTGCAAAAGGAGAAAAGGGCTTTTATTACCTCATGGCACATATACAACAGCGACGTTTCGACCTACATGGTCTTATTCCAGCTTGAAAAAGACCATGTAGGTCGAAACGTCGCTGTTGTATATGTGCCATGAGGTAATAAAAGCACTTTTGCCTTTTGCACTTTAAATCGCCTGGATGCTATTACTTCTTCTTTTTTTATGCACATTGGTTCTGTTGGACTACGGAACTGGTAACTTTGCTTCATCCTATTTTGTTTTTTCCTTTTTTGTGTTGTTTTGAGTTCTGTTTTGAACCGATTGGAGTGCTGTGGAAATTTTGAACTTTTTTACAGACTTACACACTGTCATATACATGCACCTACATATATACATGCACATATATTCACACACTGTAATATACATACACCGACATACATACATGCACATACAGGTACACACTGTGAAACATATAGAGCAGGGTCAGAAGCTCAGCCTTTTCTATATGTGGGTGCTGGCTGTAACTACCAGCTGATATCTCCTTGCAACTACCTAGAGAAGAGTTCAGTTCGATGCTAGCTGGTTAATACGCTACATGCTGCGATTAGAGGAGAGCGAACCCGAGCGTGCAGCTTTTGATTATCGGTGGCTGAAGAAGTTGGATTGCAGCCCTAGGAAGTCCTGGAAAACAAATAAATTAGGTAAAACTGAATAAAATGCAAGGAACAAGTCTCATATGCCCTAAACTGGCACTATGGATAAGTCCAGATCACAGCCATTACACTCATCATACAGCTCCAGTAGCGAAATTTGATGGGGGGCAGAGGGGGCGGCCGCCCCCGGGCCCACTCTGGCAGGGGCCCACTGTGATCTCCAGAGATTATAATTTGACGCCGCTGCCCGCCGCTGTCCGCCGCTGCCCGCCGCTGTCCGCCGCTGTCCGCCGCTGCCCGCCGCTGTCCGCCGCTGCCCGCCATTGGATGGGTGAGTGCAGCCCCCCCCCTCTGTTACCGGCAGCCCGATGCAGCCCGGCCCCGGAGGCTCACAGCTCCAGACCCGCGGCGCCTGCATCTCTCTCCCCTCCTGCTCGTCGGCAGACGTGTGACGTCATCCGTTGCTGCCCGCCCGAGCAGGAGGGGAGAGAGATGCAGGCGCCGCGGGTCTGGAGCTGTGAGCCTCCGGGGCCGGGCTGCATCGGGCTGCCGGTAACAGAATATGTAAGCAGCTAACGGCACCGGACCACAGAGGACCTGCTGGATCCACCAGAGGTGAGTATACTTTTGTTTTTTTGTTTTTTACATGAATGCTCATGTGGGAGCTTCACTTGGGGCCTATAACATGTGGTTACAGAGGGGGCCCTATACTATGTGGGGGCTGTACAGGGGAAAAATGCAATGTGGGGGGCTACAGAGGGATGCTTTTACTGTGTGGGGGGCTTCAGGGGGGGATAATATGTTGTGATTTTTCTATGTGGGGGCTGGCTGCACAGGGACCTATACTATGTGGGGGGGCTACACAGGGGGGGGGGGAGAATATGTGGGGGCTGGCTGCACAGGGACCTATACTATGTGGGGGGGGGGCTACACTGGGGGGGGGGGATAATATGTTATGGCTATACTATCGGGGGAGGGAAATATGTGGGGGCTGGCTACACAGTGAGTGACATCCCCGTATACTGTGCATATACTGAGTGACATCCCTGTATACTGTGCATATACTGAGTGACATCCCCCTATACTGTGCATATAGTGAGTGACATCCCTGTATACTGTGCATATACTGAGTGACATCCCCCTATACTGTGCATATAGTGAGTGACATCCCTGTATACTGTGCATATACTGAGTGACATCCCTGTATACTGTGCATATAGTGAGTGACATCCCTGTATACTGTGCATATACTGAGTGACATCCCTGTATACTGTGCATATAGTGAGTGACATCCCTGTATACTGTGCATATAGTGAGTGACATCCCTGTATACTGTGCATATAGTGAGTGACATCCCCCTATACTGTGCATATAGTGAGTGACATCCCTGTATACTGTGCATATACTGAGTGACATCCCCGTATACTGTGCATATACTGAGTGACATCCCCCTATACTGTGCATATAGTGAGTGACATCCCTGTATACTGTGCATATACTGAGTGACATCCCCCTATACTGTGCATATAGTGAGTGACATCCCTGTATACTGTGCATATACTGAGTGACATCCCCGTATACTGTGCATATACTGAGTGACATCCCCCTATACTGTGCATATAGTGAGTGACATCCCTGTATACTGTGCATATACTGAGTGACATCCCCCTATACTGTGCATATAGTGAGTGACATCCCTGTATACTGTGCATATACTGAGTGACATCCCTGTATACTGTGCATATAGTGAGTGACATCCCTGTATACTGTGCATATACTGAGTGACATCCCTGTATACTGTGCATATACTGAGTGACATCCCCGTATACTGTGCATATAGTGAGTGACATCCCCGTATACTGTGCATATACTGAGTGACATCCCTGTATACTGTGCATATACTGAGTGACATCCCTGTATACTGTGCATATAGTGAGTGACATCCCTGTATACTGTGCATATAGTGACATCCCCGTATACTGTGCATATACTGAGTGACATCCCTGTATGTTGTGACTTTACTATGTGGGGGCTGGCTACACAGGGACCTATACTATTTGGGGGATACAAGAAGGGGGGAATAATATGTTGTGGCTATACTATGCGGGGGCTACAAAGGGGGATATACTATGGGCGCTACACAGGGGGAAGGGCTATACTATGTGGGGGGCCTATATTATGTGGGACTGCACAGGGCATCTATATTATGTGTGGGGGGCTATATGCCTGACTACTATTTGGAGGCACATATTGGGCCTGACTGCTTATGTGGAAGCACAGAGGGGGCACTGTTACTGTGTAAAGCAATGGGGAATATAAGGTTATAATGAGGTATAAGGTTAGGATGATGCTAGAACGTGGAGCCTAAAGTGTTTGTCTCGCAGATTCTGGGGAGACGAGTCATGGCTGGAGAAATCTTCATGATGGGATGAGCCAGATGAAAAGAAAAGGAAAAAACAGACAGCTTTCACTACCAAGAACGTCACTTATGATTCATGTAGGAAGACGCCTCCTGTAAGTCACTGGAAGTAACTGCACAATCATGCATAATCACTTTTTTGGTGCATTCACACGTACAGTATCTGCAGCAGATTTGATATCGGGTTCCGTCATTGAGTAATAGAACAGGAAAAGAGTTGTCAGCTCACCCACTCAAGTCTTGCTTCACCTGATGTGTGGATCTCCGTGATGTGGAAGCTCGCGGGTACTAATATTGGAGACCGCAGCCCGAATCATCCATGATAAGAAAAAATGTGTTCATCCGCAGCTTCATAAAATTCAATGGCTTTATTCAACGTCACAAAACATAAAATAACAGGTGATTTAAAAGACACGCCGACGCGTTGCAGGGTGAGAACCCCTTAATCATGGGGATGATTAAGGGGTTCTCACCCTGCAACGCGTCGGCGTGTCTTTTAAATCACCTGTTATTTTATGTTTTGTGACGTTGAATAAAGCCATTGAATTTTATGAAGCTGCGGATGAACACATTTTTTCCGTCATTGAGTAACAAAGCTATCTGCAGCATCAAATCTGGTGCATATCCTTTATGTGTGAACACACTCTTAAAGGGGTAGTTCACCCAAAAATTTTTTCTTTCAAATCAACTGCTGCCATGAAGTGCCAGAGATTTGTTAGTTACTTCTATTAAAAAATCTCAAGCCTTCCAGTACTTATCAGCTGCTGTATGCCCAACAGGAAGTTGTATTATTTCCAGTCTGGAGAGCAGGAGATGTTTTCTATGGGGATTTGCTGCTGCTCTGGACATTTCCTGACATGGACAGAGGAGGCAACAGAGAGCACTTTGTCAGACAGGAAAGAAAACACCACTTCGTGCTGGACACACAGCAGCTGATAAGTACTGGAAGACTTAAGATTTTTTAATAGAAGTGAATTACAAATCTCTGGCACTTCATGGCACCAGTTGATTTGAAAGAAATTATTTTTTGGTGGACTGCCCCTTTAAGGTCTGTAGATCCTTTGTATAGCTGGATCTCTACCTCTATTTGGTCACTGCTAGAGATGAGTGACCTTACAGTAAGTTCAGGTTCACATGAACCCAAATTCTCTGAACTTCATCTCTAGTCAATGCTGAGGTAGAATATTGCATTTTATATACTGGTGTTATAAAGGGAATATTATTTATAGACAGTACAGCAGTATTATCCAGTCACTGTATGGTGATGATGGCAGTGGTCATGGTATTATTTGTCCTGTGTATACTCCTTTTATTGGTATTACTTGTGTTCGTGTAGTGGATTTTATTCAGTGACAGTATAGTGGTATTAGTCATGTTGTTGTAATGATGGTAGTGGCCATAGTGTTGAGGTATTATCTGTTACTTGTATACTGTAATAATGGTAGTATCAGTCTCTTTATAATAGATTGGCCAGTAACAGTAATGATGATATTCGCTTCCTGTATACTGGTGTTTTTTGGTAACTATAATAGCTATTTAGAGATATACAGTATTATCATGCATAGAAAATTGTCTTACCAGTGCTAATATTATACAGGAAATGTGTAATATTATTTTACATATCCTACAAATTTCCCTAGGACCCTACTTATATATATTATCACTGCTGTAACCTGTTGTTGCATAATAGATAGATAGATAGATAGGAGATAGATAGATACAGTAGATAGATAGATAGATAGATAGATAGATAGATAGATAGATAGATAGATAGGAGATAGATAGATAGATAGAAGATAGATAGATACAGTAGATAGATAGATAAATAGATAGATAGATAGGAGATAGATAGATGGATAGATAGATAGATGATAGATGATAGATAGATAGATAGATAGATAGATAGATAGATAGATAGATAGATAGATAGATAGATAGGAGATAGATAGATAGATAGATAGGAGATAGATAGATAGATAGATAGATAGATAGATAGATAGATAGATAGATAGATAGGAGATAGATAGGAGATAGATAGATAGATAGGAGATAGATAGATAGATAGACTTGGCACCATTTCTGTAAATAAAAATGAGTTGAAATACAACACAACACGACCTAAGTGTGTTATGGTATGTGGGCTGGAGGGGTGTGAGTGCCAGGGCTGATTTTCAGTCCCAGTCCGGCCCTGCCCCCCCATGTCACTCCGCCGCGGCCGCCGCCATCTTAAGCTGATCGGGTGCACTGAGGTTGCGTATGGCCTCAGCGCACCACTGCTGGTACGTGCGCCGCCCACCTGTCAATCACCTCCGGCGCGGCGCTGTCCCTCTGGGTTCCGTCTCCCGCGCTCGCACCAGGTCAGTCACTTGCTGAACAGCATAGGAGCCGGACGGCCGCCTATGACTGCTGCTGCTGCACACAGAACAGGGGAAGGCCGACCTGGACAGGTGGAAAACGGGGTGAGGCTGGACATGTGGAAAACAGAGGTGTGCTGGACATGTGGAAAAGGGGGGGTGGTGCTGGACATGTGGAAAAGGGGGGGTGGTGCTGGACATGTGGAAAAGGGGGGTGGGGTGCTGGACATGTGGAAAAGGGGGGGTGCTGGACATGTGGAAAAGGGGGGTGCTGAACATGTGGAAAAGGGGGGAGCTGAACATGTGGAAACAGGGGGAGCTGGACATGTGGAAACAGGGGGAGCTGGACATGTGGAAAACTGGGGGAGCTGGACATGTGGAAACAGGGGGAGCTGGACATGTGGAAAACTGGGGGAGCTGGACATGTGGAAAAGGGGGGAGCTGAACATGTGGAAACTGGGGGGGCTGGACATGTGGAAACAGGGGGAGCTGGACATGTGGAAAACTGGGGGAGCTGGACATGTGGAAAACTGGGGGAGCTGGACATGTGGAAACTGGGGGAGCTGGACATGTGGAAACAGGGGGAGCTGGACATGTGAAAACAGGGGGAGCTGGACATGTGGAAACTGAGGGAGCTGGACATGTGGAAACTGGGGGAGCTGAACATGTGTAAACTGGGGGAGCTGGACATGTGGAAAACTGGGGGAGCTGGACATGTGGAAAACTGGGGGAGCTGGACATGTGGAAACAGGGGGGGCTGGACATGTGGAAACAGGGGGAGCTGGACATGTGGAAACAGGGGGAGCTGGACATGTGGAAACAGGGGGAGCTGGACATGTGGAAACAGGGGGAGCTGGACATGTGGAAACAGGGGGAGCTGGACATGTGGAAACATGTGGAAAGCAACCGAGCTTCAATACCACACACACACACACACACAAGATAAAGACAGGGGTGGTGTTTTTTTTTTTTCTAGAAGAGAGCAATCATGTTTTTCTTATCCTGAAGAACCTCTTTCATTTTATGTGTCTATATATGTAAATGTAGAAGCCTCTAACACTGCTCTTTATCTTAATTCACTATGAGTAATGGAGCAGAATATACCCTTTATTATTTAGAAAGCATTGTTGTTAAGTGAGGTTCCCTTTGGGTAACATAATCGGTTGGGGGCCCACTCAGACTTGCTCGCCCCCCCTAGGCTGAACCCCTAGCTACGCCCCTGTACAGCTCTATAGGCTTATTGAAAAAAAAAGGTCATGGAGGAATGGGGTAAGTGCACAACATGAACGTACAAATGACAGACCTGTACGGAGGGAAAGAGGATCCTGTCTGACAGGGGTTACAATCTTCAATGGAAGGGGAAGGAAACAGTTGGAGAGAAAAAATAAAGCTTTTTTTTTCTCTCCAAATGTTTCCTTCCCCTTCCATTGAAGATTGTAAATATATATATATATATATATATATATATATATATATATATATATTGGAACCTGGGATATTGTAGATAAAGATAAATTTCCTAGATTCCGCTTCTGTGAATCTGACTGCCAGATTTCTTTCAGATTCTGATTTCAAAAAGCCATGTCCCAGAACAGGTGTACCATTGCTGTTGTGTTCTTCTATGTAGGTCGGTACTCACTAGTATGTATTCTTGGCTGAAGGTGTAGTACTGCACTTCCACTTCTAGATGTCTGACTTTACTGCCTGGCTTTACTATTGCCAGGCAAAGCTGAGGGAACAGTGTTAATGGGTTAAATGTATATGTGACCAAATTAAAGTACTGTATTATGTATTGCCAGAGAGTGGTTAACATCCAACCCCTGTCGAGGGTACCGCACAGTAGTCCCTCCACTATTCAGTAAGCCAAGATCATTCTATGTCTTTTCCACCAATCAGTTAGCTCCTTGAGGCCTTTATGTAGTGGTGGAGTAGTCCAAACAAAGAGAGAAAGATGAGGGCACTCACCCATATGTGGCACTACGACTTCTTTATTCACAACATGTGCAGTTAAAAGTCCATGAAGACATGAAGACATCAAGACACGCGGGCAGACGCCATACACCACATATGGGTGAGTGCCCTCATCTTTCTCTCTTTGTTTGGACTGTTCATATACGATTATATGAGGAGCACTCCATGGACGACTGAGACATAGTCTATAGTGCCTGGAAATATTCCACAAGTAAGTCGCCGATAGAGAGTGGTGCCGGTGATCTCTACACAGGTGGAGCAGAGTAGTCACAGGGGTCCAGAGTTCTGGTTTAGTCAGAGAAAGAGAAATCATTCACCACTGAGAGACTTTCCAGGGTCTGGCAATGAGGCCAGGACCCACCCGTGGGGCACTACCTTGAGTCAAAGAGTGCATGCAGATACTTTATTCAGAGCACTTCTGCAACCTAGCTATGGTATGCTACTGAAACCTGCAGTAAGGCTACTATGGACGGGGACCAAGGTCTTATCCACGCTATTGCGCTATTCTTTTCAGGTGGCCTGACAACTTCCACAGGAATTGCCTTAGAATATTAGCAGTTTAGAAAGATCAACTAAAGCCGTGTAACTCTGCTGCAATGCCATCTGATCTAAGGAGAACTCTGACAGCTAGCTTACCCACAAGGTGGGGCCTGTGCTCCTGTATTTGTGTCACTCAGTGCCGTTGACAGCAATAGACAGATCCTCATGGCCGTGGATACAGGTAAAGCTGAGTATCCAGTTTCTGGATAGACACCCTCTTAAGGTAGCCCACTGTTGTCAAAGTAAAGTTTGTGAAGTTTGCTCAAACCAGTACACCTGCTGGAGCAGTGATTCTAGATCTACTAAAGTAACAAAAGACTTTATTTAGAAACCACAAGTACCTCATCCAGGTCCAGTTTTCTGAAAGCAGATTTTCAGTCTTGTGGTGGTTGACAAAAAAGATACTAAAGGCAGGAAGTCCAGCCAGTACAGACAGTCACAGCTTATTGTGTTCATCAATCACATGGCTGCCTTCTCTGTGAGAGCACAGATGACCTGGAAAACAATAACTAAAAATAAAAATAATAATAAACTAAAATTGCAAATTTATATCATATCTTCTGTTGATTCAGGTTTTGAAAGTTATAACAACGGTGACATTTTTGGAAGAAATTTACCAAGGGCTTTATAATGCTTTTATTTGTATAGCGCACACATATTCCACAGCACTTCACCTATCTGTATGTTTTTGGGTGTGGGAGGAAACCGGAGTACCCGGAGGAAACCCACGCAAATACAGAGAGAACATGCAAACTCTTTGCAGATGTTGTCCTTGGTGGGATTTGAACCCAGGACTCCAATGCTGTAAGGCTACAGTGCTAACCACTGAGAGCTTTGTGCCTATTTTTAGGTGATTTTTTTTTTTTTTTTTTTTGCTCATTTCTAATTATGAATCAGTACTTGACGGGTAAATATTTTCTATATGCAACTTTTAAAATTAATCTGCCTGTTTTGAGTATTCACCAAAAAGTTTGCCTAATCTGGGACTAGCGCCCAATTTATAATTTGGAAATTTGCAAATTTGCAAAGTCTGCTGCACGCTTACCTTTGGTCAGTACCAGGTGAAATTGTTTACAATGTTTTTACTTTTTGGTGACAATTTCGTTTTTGGGGTTTTTTTTTGCTACTTTTTACTTAGATGCATTCACTATGGCAGTGCTTCCTTTTTAAAGTGTCACTGTTGTTTCCCAAAACTTTTGACATGTCATAGAGACATGTCAAAAGTTTTCATTAGTCCGCGTCTCAGTAGACAGAGCCCTACCGATCGGGAGATAGAGCCAGGAGAAGACCACACTAAGCGCAATAGTGGTGCAGTGGTACCACAACATCTGCCCTTGCAAATACCATCTAGCACCCCTTGGATCATCACAAAAGTACCTCTGCTGCCCTGCAATAGGCCATGAAATGTATGGACATGAGCAGAAACCCCTGTCACAAACAGGATTCCTTGCTGCTGTAAAATTTACTGAGCGTTGGACTGGGTAAAGTAGGGCATATGGCTGTATCTATGTTTGTCCAGACTCCCTAGGCCTGCATCCAACTTCTTCAGCCACCGGTAATCAAATGCTGAACCATCGGACTCAAGCATTCTCGAGTCGAAAACTCTAATACAGAGATGTCAATGGAAATTTCCCGTTGACGTGTACTTTATATGTATGTTTTGCAATCATAAGGATTGATGCATTGTGGATAAGGATTTTATTTAGTGTATAAACATATGGATGATCATAAAGAAAATGAACAATTGTTCTAGAAGATTTAGAGGAACTAGGGAGGTTCTGCATACCTTGGTGTCAGGTTCCTTGCCTTTATACAAAAGAAAGTTTAATTACTGCTAATTATAAGGCGTATATAATTAAATATTACAGTAGAGTATTATTACACTTTAATAATATTGTTCAGGCTGAAATTACGATATACTTAGGAAGAGGATCCATCAATCATCATACTATGAAGTGGTGAGTAAAAAAAAATATCAAAGGACATAAAAGGTGTATGGTTTCAGCAAATAAAGTTTAATCACTGTATGTATAAAAGTTATACAATTTTCCAGTAAACTTTCTGAACCAATTTCTCACGGTTTTCAAGATCTCTACCTACTGTCATGCAGTAGTCTGTCTCTGTTGTGTGACACAGAGCAGTGAGAGAATGCACTCCAGCATGGTCTCCGGGATCGATCTAGCGATTAGCTGGGGTCTTAACACTTTGACCACAACTGATCAAAACTTTTGGAATACACCAACAGCATGTTAAAAGTCACAGTGCCCATTTAAAGGGGTTGGACACTTTATAGTAAAATTGTTCATTATACAGTATTAGTAAATGTATGCCCTATATTTACTGACAGAAGCTCCCTGTGTACCCCATAGAGCTAAGATAATGTAGTTACCCAGTGATGCTAAATGTTATTTGAAAGGGTTAGATGGTGTGTTACCACTGCAGCCCTTAACAACAAAAAAAAGAAGGAGAAAAAGCTCTGCACATCCAAAAATTATATATAAGTGAGCATTTTATTATACAAAAGTTAAGAACACACACAGAAAAAAAGAAGAAAGGCTGTATACAGCAATAAAACGTAACTCTAAGGGGGGAGAATACGATAAATCACCCCACCAACTGGGATCCTCCACATGGATAAATGTGACATGCATGGAAATCTAACATCCCTCACAAATATGCAGATGTAAAAGTATAACATACAATGACTATAATAAAATGACACAGTGCATAAATCATGTATACAAAAATAATGCTGAATACATACACTGTTGTACAAACCAAAATAGAGAGCTGTGAGAAAATGAGAGTGACCCCGGTACTAACCCTACCCCACACGTTCCGTCAGCAAAGTGCTGACTTCATCAGGGGTCTGTCAGCCCTTGTCACAGGGCTCGGAGTGGTATAAGCCCTCCCCAGATCCCAACACACACACACAGTAAAGGTGTTTACCCCATATTCCTGCAGTGTGGTGTTCAGGATAAGAAAGCCACTGAGTACTTGATCAGGATAACGTTTAACTTGTATTGTTCTTAAAGACAAAGTACAACATAATTCAAAGTCCTTAAACACAAGATTGAGTACTTGACTTTTCAGGATCCCTGTTAATTCTTGAAATACCTAAATTGCTGCTTTTAGCAGTTATACTGACAATACTTTTTATGCTTTTTGGAAAGTCTCTTTACAGGAGGTTACTGGTTAGGTTTGTAGCTAGAGAACTAGGTGGGCTACCTTAAGGGGACCTATCCTGATTGTACTGTGCTCTGCTGGAGGGGCTCTAACCACTTTGGAGTAAGCCGCGATATACAGTACTTTAAGACACAACCTGTACTGTGACTTTAAGGCATAGAGTGACATGTCCAGTAGTACAAGCTACAGTTAAGGGTGAGACAGCCATTAGGGGTTACTCTTTAGGTCCTGTCCAGTTTTAGCAGGATATGTCAGCTTAGTTGCTTCTTCTCCAATCCACTGGCTTGAAACTAAAGCCTCTGGTGAACTCAGGCCTCAGAGAGTATAGGATAGCCTATCAGTGTGGATAGGTAGCAGTTCTTTGTGGTAGCCTGACCCTAGGTGTACTAGCCCGGCATAGCTAGTATCCAGGAACACTCATAGAAGGCCAGATTTCTTTTCAGAACCAGCATGGGGCCCTGGACAGATAGGAAGGCACTCAGCAGAAAACACTTTCACTGACTAGACTACTGACTAAAGACTAAAAACTGAGTACATGGCCCACTCCACCTATACTTGTAGACTTTCTGCTAGATTTCTGTTGGTTAAGAGGAACCTCAGGAGATACTGTAGGAAAGTAACTGTTGGGTGACCTTTTCAGAGATTGGTTCTTATATAACAAAAGAACTTTAAATATTGCATTAGCTGTATGCAGTTTACCACTAAAAAGTCATAGGGTTGGTGCTACTCTCAGAAGTTGTATTGGCCTGTCCCTAAATATGGCCAGTCTGGCTTAATTGACATCCTTCAGGCCTGGATATACAGTATCATAAAGTGAGTTACGCTGGCCTTGACTCCACCTGCACACAACATATGCCACTGGAACTGGTTTGTGATCACACTTCTTGTATTTAAGAACCTCAGCTAGAGATACTTTGCTTAATGGTGCGTTCACACCTACAGGATCTGCAGCTGATTTTCTGCAGCAGAAATCATTTAAATAACTGAACACAGCATCAAATCTGCTGCAGATCTGCTGCAGATCCTGTAGGTGTGAACGCACCCTAAGGCTGGGTTCACACTATGTATATTTGAGGCTGTATTTGTGAGGCTGTATAGCAACCAAAACCAGGAGTGAATTGAAAACACAGAAAGGCTCTGTTCACATAATGTTGTAATTGAGTGGATGGCCATCATTTAATGGCAAATATTTGCTGTTATTTTAAAACAACGGCTGTGGTATTGAAATAATGGCAGTTATTTACTGTTATATGGCGGCCATCCACTCAATTTCAACATTGTGTGAACAGATCCTTTCTGTGTTTTCAATCCACTCCTGGTTTTGGTTGCTATGAGGACCTGACATGAGGACCAAATACAGCCTCAAATATACATAGTGTGAACCCAGACTAAAGGAGTATTTGGAAAGCAGAAAAGGTCCTACCTGTTCTGCTCTATGGCTCTGTACTTCCTCCCTCTGGCCATCTCAGATGATAACTTCCAAGACAAGAGGGGAATGGGAGCATATTGTGGCCATTGCATATGAGAGAAACCACACTCGCACCACTAAGTGGCACGGAAATACTTTATAAAATGTGTCTTTCTGCTTTAAAGTGATATTGTCACCCCCCTTTCCACATAAGGAGTTCTCACCACCATTTTTAAGCTTATATTCTGGACATTTTATATCTTCCTGTATAAAGAATTTCTATAAAGTGGTCACTCTGCTGAAAAATGCATGTTATATTTAGCGGACAGTGCCATCTGAGTGGGGCTTTACTTCCACCGTTCCCCCATTTTTCCTGCCTACGTTGGCGCCATGGGCCCCGCCCCTCTGTGAGGTCACGGCCACATGGACCACACTCCTCCCTGACGTCATCAGAATGGTCCAACCTGCTGGCCTATGCCATGTCCCCTCCCACATGCAGTGAACTTACTGAAATCCTCCTACAGATGGCAAGTTTTGTTGATATCACAGAAGGGATGGGGCCTCAATTCAGTATAAGGCAATGGTGGCAAAACAATAATGATATGGTCCCTTCAAATGTCAACAGAGGGGCTGCAACATCACAAACCAAGAACCCAGAATGTGCTACACTGTGGGGGCAGAGTGGTCCTATAGTGCTGACAGCATGGAAACCAAAGAGGTGAGTGTAGTTTATTGTCTGCAATCATCTCTTCCTGGGAGAATATAGTTATAAAGTCTCCTTTTAACGGTGCATTTACACAGAGAGTTATCTGACAGATTTTTTAAGCCAAAGCCAGATACAGACTATTCAAATTTATTCCTGGCTTTCGCTTAAAAAATCTGTTACATAAATCTGTCTGTGTAAACGCACCATAAGGATCCAAGATTTAGTTAAAGGTGAGCTCAGGGAAGTCTGGTTAAAAAAAAAAAATGCAAACAGTGAAAGGTTCTTACCTATATTTCCCCGGTATGTGGTTGTACATTAGTCCTGCTCTTCTGATGCAGTTTTCTGTCTGCTCTGTCTCTCTTGCTGTTCTCCTTTCCATGAGCTGCTATTAAACTATATTTCACAGTAGTCTTTGCAGTGCACATTTAGAAAGTCCAGTTTTCCCCACCCCTGTAACCCTCCGGGCCTCACATCAATGTCTCAGTCCTTTCAGTCCATGCCACTCCCCATCTCCATGCATGCCCTGTCCCCTATCATGTCTGCATCCTCAGTCTGTACTCAGCAAACAAACTCAATGTGAGGCAGAGGTCACATGATCTCTGTCTCCTAAGGAAGGGGGAGGGCAGCAGAAGGAGCAGGAGACAGAGTGGATTGCACAGAGGCCAGTTTTCTTTCCTTCCTGGATGACAATCAGAACAGCATAGAGGCAGTATTATAATATTTATGCAATTAAGAAAATGTTTAGGGTATTTCAGATTAATATAAAATACTGGAAAATATACAATTTAAACAATTCTATATGTTAATTACATCCCATTTATGGTAACCACAGGAGTGCTGTATAATGACAAATGTAGACTATGCAATATAGCCACCAATGGTGTTTTAACACCTCCATACACCTCATCTTGCCACAACTCAGAACATTTGGCATCTCAGAATGAATCACCATGCCAGCAGTGCATGACATGCTTCATGGTGGAGATTTATTAGCCACAGAAGTTATAAAACATTCAACAGCCTGTTAATTGTTTCCTTAATTCATTGGACTGCAAGCATGATGAAACCTTAATAAATATTAATAGATGTAACAATAATTCATTTACTTCTAATGGTAATGTTATTAAGCAGATAGAGAGCCTATCTTCAAACATCTTTTCCACTTCACCTGTCGGCCTTTTGCCAATTTACTTCTGCTTACCACATCATAAAAGCTCATTTATTCGATCTTAAAACCAAATGGCAATTTTTTTTATCATTTAGTATTGGAATGTTTCTATGGTAATAATGTTGTTTTTGGACCTGGTTGCTTCCCCCAGCCACCCCTATTCCAGAGGTGTGCCTACTGGGATTGCTAAAGGAGAAACACTAAAGCCATGCAATCACAACTATTTGAAAGGAGACAATTCTTCTTTTTCTTTTCTTTTTAGCAAGAAAAGCAATTGGTCCTCAGTGGATGGGGAATTGGCTGCCATATACTGCTTGTAATGAACAACATAACTGTGTCAGAAAATGCCTAAATCAATCAATCAATCAATCAATCAATCAATCAATCAATGTCATTACTGGAAGAATGCTAGGTACCAGGGTATTCTCAGTGTCTAGCATAGGTCCACTCTTCACATCACTCTTCACCCTTCCGCGTTCCCAGTGTTCTTGTTTCTGGTTACAATAAATACATACAGTACCTTTTTTGTCTGTGTTTGTTTTTTTTTACTTTCATAAAAATGCCTTTATTCTGCTTATGAATAGTGTCAGGAAGGCGGGGCCCATTGTTCCCTGGACCCTAGCACTGTTATGACTCACCATGCAGCATGTACAGTGCTTGCTCCTGATTATGCACAGAACAGTGAGGTGTAGCTGTACTAGTGCCCAGGAGATGATAGGCTCCGCCTCTTTGACACTATTCATGGTCCAAATAAAAGTGTTTCTATAATAATAAAGAAAAAACACAGTCGTAGGCACCAAAGGTATGCTCTGAATGCTTTGATATCTATCCAGCAGTGTTGCCAACTGTTTTCTTTTTTCAACCTCTTTTCAATACTAGACTCTAGTGCTTAGATAGATAGATAGATAGATAGATAGATAGATAGATAGATAGATAGATAGATAGATAGATAGGAGATATGTTGTAAACTGGGGTAGCTGTGTAGTGTTGAGGCTGTTGTGTGGGTGTAGGGTCACTTGGACATTGTCAAGAAGTGTTGTTGGAACCCACCCCCGGACAAACAGGCACCATGTTCGAGATTCGGATAGCCCAAGTGTAACCTGGTGTATAGGTGTGGGCACGAGAAATGACTGACCAGAGTCCAATGACTTAACCAGGAGAACTTGGTTTACAGATATAAACTTCAGTGCAATACAAGTCAAGTACACTTTGGTAACTGCAGGTGCAGGCAGGAGGTAGTAAGAAGAAGGTTGTGACAGTAGTACATCTACAGTATATCCCTGGCGTGGACAAGGTTTTCCTCAGAGGACATCACTCCCTTCTAAGGTTTCTAGCAAAGTTTTCTAGTAGTAGTCAGGGCCTGGTTTTACTGCAGCAGGAACTGTTCTCTCTGTGTCGGTACCACTACTACTAACACCAAAAAGCCCTACCATCAGGAACTAGCTCCTTTTCATAGGAACAACTTAGCTAGCCTGTGATTGGTGGGGCTGTGTATGGTTAAGCGAAAATAAAGAGGATAGGCAGAAAAGTGAGGGAAACAAGCCTGCACCTGTGACAGAAGGAAATGTAACATGTGACAAACAGCAGTTAACCCGTGAGACCTTCAGCTGTGCTCAGTGCAATACATAAAATAAGTACAACAGTGACACCTAGTGGGGAAAAACACATAACACAGACTCCTTCATCCCCTTTTAGAACCTAGTGGCACACCTGTGCTGGGAAAGTAAGAATAGATAGGAGATAGACAAATAGATAGATAGATAGATAGATAGATAGATAGATAGATAGATAGATAGATATGAGATAGATAGATAGATAGATAGATAGATAGATAGATAGATAGATAGATAGATAGATAGATAGATAGATAGATTCAAAAAATTATGTGCTGCTTGCAATACTTTTTGCATAGATAGATAGATAGATAGATAGATAGATAGATAGATACGAGATAGACAGACAGATATATAGACAGACAGACAGACGGATAGATTTTTCCCTTTGGTTGGCACAAGAGGTTTATTTTCCTTGTTTTTCCCGTGCCACAAGGTCATTGAGTCTCATTTGGTGCAGGTGTGAACTACGGATTTGTAATATAAATCAGTCTTTCCCGCACCACTAGGACTATACACCACGGCAAATATTAGACAAGATTTTTGAACACACTGTAAACACACTGCCTTAATGCTGACTTAATTTGACTGGAAATGTCACTGGATTTATAACACTTTATTTTACTGGCATCATTTTCCGAGGGTGATGGGTGTGGGGGTTGGAGGTGGAAAGGGAGCAGATTCTGCTGAAATATCATTATTAAAAAGGCATGCTGAAAAGTCAAGTAGGCCAGAGGGAGGTATTTAATGAAAGTGAGGTGCTGTATTCTGCAATGATGCCGTGGGGAGCAGGATTTTCTTATTTATTTGGCTTGCACGCTTAGCAGTCGTTAGCAATGCATCTGTTAAACTTCCACTTCATAAATTGCTCCTATTTGCTAGGAGACACAAAAAGGCAAAAATATATTGTTTACTCAGAGAAAAAAAAAATAGCGCTCAGGGATAATGAGTAAGATGTTGATCTCAGGCAGTGACCTAGGCTTTGTTTCCTAGAAGGGCGTGAACATTTCCAGAGGATGCTGATTCCATTGGTATCATAAAATATTAAATATCTGTGCTAAGCAGAACCATATCAGGCCATCTTTCAGGAAACCATATTAGTACATGCATCATTGAAAATTTCCATAAGGAGTATATTGTCAGTCGTTGTACCAGGGCACTGGTGCTTTAGGATGCCAAAAGGTCCCTCTCTGCCACATAGCATATTTTTAGTGTTGTACAAACTTGCAGAAATACAGCTTATGGCCTCGTTCACACTCTGTATGTTTTCAATAAATAATGGCCATTGTTGCAATATGCAACAGTGGACGCTATTTATTGAAAGGGCAAATTCACATTGTTTCCTATGGAATCCTGAGTGTATAGACACTGTATAATCTCCAGTCGGGATTCCATGCGGCCACACAGAAAACTGACACATCGATTTTGTGCAGCCACTATTAATTGAGTAGCAGCCGCACAAAATTGACTGTGCAGACAATCTAAAGTGTGTTTCCGGCCGGACCTTACATTGTCTGCTATGGTGAATAGGAACTCGAGCACACCCGAATGTGCGCGCATTCCAAAAGAAGTGATGTTCATTGCAGTACCGGCTGGGGTGAACTTCACAGACAGCGGCCGCTCTGTGACACTGCAGAATGGCCGCTGTCTTACAGCGTCTCAACATGGCCTATGGCTGTATCCATGTTTCCCTTTCAGCCCTAGGGCAGCATTTAACTTCTCCTGACGCTGGGAGTCAAATGCCAAGTGTTCCAGTTCAGACAAACATTCTTGGACCCAAACTCTCAGCAAATTCAACACTACATATTACCGATATTATTCATTGAACATGGTAAGCCGTCATGCACTGTTAAAGACTTTGCATTGCTGCCCAAAAGCTTCAAGATACGTTACTGTATATACCTCAGCAAACTAGTCTATTCCATTGTCTAGCCTCTAATGGTCTGTAACATGACATTCTGCTTCGGGGACAATATAGGACCATGTAATTATTCTTCTATGTTGGTGATGGACACCTTTTGCCCATGAGGCTTATTATATTATTATATCCACTCATGTATTATTCTTTGGTATCATACAAAATATGCTTTTAGATGTTTAATATTATTTTCCATACTATGATTGTATCTGCCACCTGGTAGGCTTTGTGCTACTGTACACTATTATGTCATATTAGATTTGTGCTCATAAAGCTAACACCCCACGTACGGTATGTCCACCCACTTTTTTTATGACCTTGAGAAAATTCAAAATCCATACTATACCTCTCATAGATTAAAGGGGTTATCCAGCACTACAAAAACATGGGCACTTGCCCCCCTACCATTGTCTCCAGTTCAGGTGCGGTTTGCAATTAAGCTCCATTAAGTTCAATGGAACTAAGTTTCAAAACCTGCACCCTAACTGGAGACAAGAGAGGGGGAAAAGTGGCCATGGTTTTGTAGCACTGAATAACCCCTTAAAGAAAATTGTGGCTTAAAGGTGTTGTCCAGCAGTATAAAAAAAAGAAAACTAGTTTCAACTATGAAATATATAAACATCTATCGGTAAATAAAATAATTTGACTATTTTCTATGGTCTTTCATGCCTTCCTTCTAATGCAAACTGCCTGTTGTTATCTTCAGTCCGACATCCTATCTGGAGTACATCCCCTAATGGATCTTCTATTCTTGTGTATAGGACACTCTAGCAAGGAATTCAGCTAATTACTGTATTTTTCCCTCCCACTACATTTCGACGATAATCTCTCCCACAAAGTGTTATCAAGATAGAGGTGGCTCAATCCCTGACTAGAGTGTCCTATACACAGGTACTTGAGGTTGTAACAGCAACTTTATTTACCAATACATGTTCATATATTAGATAGCTATAATATATATCATCTAAATAAATAAATATATCAACTAAATAAACTAAATACCAGTCTTCAAATAACATATATCAACTAAATAATATTTCCATACCACCAAACAAGTCTAAAATATTACACCGAGGAAGCGTGCAACAGCGAAACGTACGTAGGAACGGCTTGTGCGGTGTCAGACAATATGGGTATGTGCAATATTTTCTAAATGCTATAGTGGCCACTTGGCTGTCTTTGTTTATATGTGGAATGATATTGGGTCAGTACTAGAATAGTATATGATTTTATGCACTTTATAGCTATATTCCCATTTTAGAAAATTGTTATGGGTATAATACCGCATTGCTGACACCATTCTTATATGTATTTTTATTGGGGTCAAAAATTTTTAAAATAACTTCATTTTATATCGGTTACAATTGTTTGTGTATTGGTACCTATTATATACAATAAAAATTCTTTATATATTTTTATGAATTAAGCCCATTGTGTTTTTCTATTCGTATACAATTTTATTTGTGGGTAAGTTCTAATTGATAGAGTGACATCTAGTGGTGTAGGCAGGTACTACATCCTCTATTTTTTAAGATCATCTCTCATCTCTATCACAAACCAGTGTGTGTAATAAAATATTACACTGTATAGTACCGTCACAACAGTGTAGGACAATACCTCTGTGCCCCCCGATGATCTCCAAATTGCTACCTCCGGCTCCTTTGTGCCACAGTCGCGTGCCAACCTGCGGCTCTATTAATTTGTTAAGGAGCTTCTGCAAAGAGCTGAGTACTGCAATAAATAAGTTACAGGGTGTGACCACCCCATAGATTATTCTTGTTTTTCCCCTTAAGTTATTGGATCAGACTGAGATCTGGGGAGTTTTAAAGCCAAATCAACAAAATTTCTCAATCCATTCCTGAGAATATTTTTTTACGGTGTGACAGGCATATTATCCTTCTTAAAATGAAGGGGTGTGCTTGGTTTACAATAATGCTATCTTGGGTCCAAGTGATGTAAAAGAAAACATTACCCCTATAATCAGGCCACCATCGCCCATTGCTCCAGTTTCTAATGCTCAGGAGTTTATTAGAAGAGAAAAGAAAAATTGTCCATTGTAGCCAATTTTGGTAGTGACCTGGGGTTAGCATGGGCATTCTGACCCGTCATGGGCTGTGCAGCTCCATAGGCACCCAAACTTTTTTGACACTTTGGGATCCAGTACCTTTCCTCTGAGATTAGAAAAAATAGAATGGATCAGTCTTAATTTCTCAGAGAAATTGCTGAGGCTTAGGTGCCCATGATACTGTGAAAACTTAATATTGGATCCTCTGCACACTACGAGCACCCCACAACACCTGCCATCCTGGAGACACCAATTCAACAGCTACTAATAAAGACAGAAGCACAACATGACATTTGCAATTTACCCAAATTACTGTCATAAAATGTGTGTGCAACATATCTATTTATTACTAACACTCAAGTATATTCCACTAAGAGACATATATAGAGTTTACTCATAGAAACCTAGACTTCCTAGAAGGGTGTGAGCATTTCCATAACATGCCGATATAATTGGTACCACCCAAAATGTAATATCTGTGTCAAGCTGTATCATCCTACTAAGTAGCTATAGCAGTATAAGTAGCGTACCTGCATCATGGCAACATTCCAGGGGCAAATCTATAGGTAATACAGAAAAAGAATCCCTACCTGAGCAATGGTACTTCGGTTACCAAAAAGCTCCTCTGCCATAACAGTTGTTATGACTGCACCTGTAGAGACTCTGACATGGTCCTCGGTTCATAAGATACAACCAAGACCACATTGTCTGCTATTTAATTGTGTCTGTTCTGTGCTTTATTTCAACTCTGTCTGAACTCTGTCCTATTTGTGGGAATAGAAAAGACTGAGCTAGCCTTTTTGTCTCGTAGACATTGATGAGGTTTGGGAGCTCATGATCATTTAACAGTTCACCATTTTTTCCTTGCTTTGACCTATTTTGGTAAGTACTAACCGTGCATACTAGGAACACCCTACAACACCTGGCATCCTTAAAGTGTAACTGTTGTTATATAAGGCTGGGTTCACACTACGTATATTTCAGTCAGTATTGTGGTCCTCATATTGCAACCAAAACCAGGAGTGGATTGAAAACACAGAAAGGATCTGTTCACACAATGTTGAAATTGAGTGGATGGCCGCCATTTAATGGCAAATATTTGCTGTTATTTTAAAACAACGGCTGTTATATTGAAGTAATGGCCGTTATTTACTGTTATATGGCGGCCATCCACTCAATTTCATCATTGTGTGAACAGAGCCTTTCTGTGTTTTTAATTCACTCCTGGTTTTGGTTGCAATACTGACTGAAATATATGTAGTGTGAACCCAGCCTCAAGGTGTAAATCAACAGTAGATGTGAAATGAAGTAAGTTTGCAATATACATTCATTATTTTTTGTTGTTATGCTGTAAAACAAAGCTGTACTTACCAGAAATCCAGGTCCAGTGTCCTGAAGGCAGATTTTCTGACTTGTGCTGGTTGAAAAAAACAGACTAAACACAGGAATTCCAGCCAGTACAGAGAATCACGGCTCAGTGTGTCCATTAATCACATGACTGCCTTCTCTCTGTTAGCGCTTAGATGGCCTGGGATACACAGAACTTCCTGTTTTCTGACTCTTTAAGAAAAAAAAAAGTCAGAAAACAGGAAGTGCCCTGTCCTCCATGATAACTAAAAAAAAGTAATGAATGTATATTGCAAACTTTATTTTTATCATATCTATTTTTGGTTTAGACTTTGAAAGTTATAACGACAGGTACACTTTAAGATGTTCTGATCTAAGTTTCATTTTTTTCTGCTTCTGGCATATCAACATTCCTTGCTGCCTCATGCTTTATGTTCAGAATTTACATGGGCCCTTATGTTTTCTTACAGATGCATCCTCGTGGCATGACATAGTCTGAGATAATTGATGTGACATGACACCCTAGGTTAAAAAAATATATTTTATTGTTTAATATACAGTTGTGATAGATGTGTCTGATGGATGCCAAAGATCATAAATAGAGGAATCATTCTCCAAGCTCTGTGTAGTGCTGGGAGGGCCCCAACATCTAGAGTAGTTAGGACCCAGAAATAAACAAAGGTTATGTTGTCACAAAGTTCCGAGGTATGTAAAAGACCCAAAAGCCATAATTTTCTATTGAATTCAATGAGAAAATATGTCCCAACTAAAATGTATGCCATTAATTGTTAAATATGTAAAGTTAAAGGAGAAGTCCGGCCAAAATACATTTTTGATATGTTGTTACTTATGAAAAGTTATACAAATTTCTAATGTACATTAATTATGGGAGATGCTCATATACTGCTATTTCCCTTAATTTAGTAGATCAGGAAGTGTTAGAATTCTCTCAGATCCAGTGACGTCATGACCAAATGTGTAATTCCTATGGAGTGTCCAGCAGTGTCTATATATAGAAGTCTATGGGACTTTATTGTGTCTATAGATGTCTATGTAAAGTAATGTAATGTAGTGTAGTGTACAGTATGCTTTATTGAATGAATACATCTATGGAATACTTTGGGGAGCAAGGGTACTTGCGCCCCAAAGTATTGCATAAATGTATTCATTCAATATATTAGGATATCACAGTAAGCCTGACGATCCGCCGCATTCCCGCTGCCCGCCGATCCGCCGCATTCCCGCCGATCCGGACTATATACACTGAACACCCTGGTGTCTGCACTGATGCATCGGGTGCCAGTATATGAGAGCGGAGAGCGGCGGCCAGTCGGGGAGTCAGCAGTGGTATAGGGAGAAGGTATCCCAGAAGAAGGAGGGGGGAGCGCTCCTGTGTACTGAGCGGCTCCCCCCTGCACCCGGGGGCATCAGCGGCGGCAGGCAAGTCATAGCCATAACCCAGCTACAGCTCCCATCACCTGTTCATACTATAAGCAGATGATGGGAGCTGTAGTTCAGTGTATATAGTCCGGATTGGCGGGAATGCGGCGGATCGGCGGGCAGCGGAAATGCGGCGGATCGGCGGATGGCGGGAATGCGGCGGATCGGCGGGCTTACTGTGATATCCTAATATATTGAATGAATACATTTATGCAATACTTTGGGGAGCAAGTACCCTTGCTCCCCAAAGTATTCCATAGATGTATTCATTCAATAAAGCATACTGTACACTACACTACATTACATTACATAGACATCTATAGACACAATAAAGTCCCATAAACTTCTATATATAGAGCGCCCTCTGCTGGACACTCCATAGGAATTACACCTTTGGTCGTGACGTCACTGGATCTGAGAGAATTCTAACACTTCCTGATCTACTAAATTAAGGGAAATAGCCCTATATGTGCATTTCCCATAATTAATATACATTAGAAATTTGTATAACTTTCCATAAGTAACAACATATCAAAAATTAATTTTGGCCGGACTTCTCCTTTAAGTGCACAGAACCTCTTTTGGACCATATATGTTACAAATACCATCCCCATCTTTGAGGCTCATACATTTTTTTTCCCAGCCAAAATGAGTGGGAACACAGCACAAGATATTAGAGCAGAGAGCAGTATAGGGCCCCTCCCCTGAAGGTGTCTGACGATACTGTACCTTGCCGATACCTTGCCAGGTACATTGTTTGTCTAATATCTGGTGGGTTTTAGAAAAGAAAATCATACAAAATGATGTAAGTAATCAAATGATCTTGTATGTTTTTTGCACATTACATCAACAACAATATGACAACAGGGCTATCATAAGAGAAATTCTTTGTAACTCCATTGGCCTGTACAATCAAGGGGTAACAAGTTGTCTAAGTGTCTATTAAAAGCTGATTCCCTGGAACTGGTATTCCAGAATTCATAATAAGTCAGGATTTTCCTTTGCTAAGTGGAAGCAGCCAAATGATATAGACTTCTAGTCATAAACTGGACAATGTGCGTACATAGCTGAGCTGATTTTCATGCCAATTTAGATTCTAACGGGAAATTAAGAAAATAAAAACAAAATATAAGGGATGCCGATGATGGAAAACTATGGAAACCATGGTGAAACCCTGAAGGACGCCATGAAAGTATCCGGCACCACAGTCATTTTTGCTTTTAAAGGTCATATGGTGGAAAATATAAATACCGATGTGAACAGAGCCTAAGTGTAAACTAGAGATGAGCAAGTAGTGAAATATTCGACTTTCGAGAATTCAAATCGAATAGGCACCGAGATTCGACTATTCGAACGAATATTCAATCCCATCATAGTCTATGGGAAAAAAATTCTCGCCACTTGGAAATCCAAATTCGACCACTTGGAGGTCACCAAGTCCCCCATGAAACCTCCCTAAACGATGCCAACACCTCCGGAATGACACTGTGACATCAGGGGGAGCATGCCTGGGAGCACCCAACAAGGCAAAATCGCAGTATAATACCACTCTCCGCAGTTGCGAATGAAAAATATTTGTGAACGCTTTAGGAATGTTTACGGCAATGTTCACACATTTCCTTCGTATTTCTTGCGCAGCGTTACATACATGATTCCAATGTGCGTCGGTAGAGCGTCACGTTATTCGCACATATCACGCATCATGCTGTACAAATGTTACTGGAACAGTATGTATGACGTGCCTTTTACTAGGCCTCTGGAACAATAGCTACACGTGCCTTTTACTAGGCTACTAGAACAATAGGTATCACATGCCTTTTACTGGGCAACTGGCACAATAGGTATTACATGCCTTTTACTGGGCAACTGGCACAATAGGTATCACTTGCCTTTTACTGGGCAACTGGCACAATAGGTATCACGTGCCTTTTGCTGGGCAACTGGCACAATAGGTATAATGTTTACGTGCCCTTAGTGGGCTAAACCAGGGACACTATAAGTCACTTGTACACACAGGGTACTGAAATGAATACAGCTGCTTATGGTGCTGATGCTGGTGCTGATGATGCTGCTGCTGTTATATCATCTATGTCTTAGCACTGAGAAGTGCTTTGGATTCAAAGATGACTTTTTCACTGGATATTAGCCCTGAAAAGGACTTTTGGGTTCAGAAGTAAGCCTGCCTAACCAAAACGCTACTAAAACCTATCTCTCCCTGCTCCAAACTCTTTCCCTGACTAGGTTGAAAGCGCATCTGCGGTCGAGAGGCGGAAGTCAATTATTAAATATTCGAGGTCATGTGGTTCAGTCATCCAATGAGGGTAGACGCCGTTTCTTGCGCTGCGTGCATACTCTCAGGGTCCCTCACGGCCTCCCTGCATGGTGATTGGATTAAAAAAAGTGCCAACTGCAATGGGAGGGCTTTCGAATGTTTCCCGCGTATTCGTCACACTACTCGATTGAATTTGAATCTTTCCAATACCACAATATTTGATCGAATACCATCTCGATCGAAACGTATTTGGTCATCTCTATTGTATACCATTAAATGTTTTGCTCTTTTATAATCTTTTGGTCTCATGTAATTATTTATATGTTTGCCCCACCATATGTAATCACATACTGCCCATCCCCCATAACTGCTGCCCCCTGCCTTTGCTCCCTGGGCTATATTACTATTGGAGCACATCTTGTGCTATAAATCAGATTAGTTTATAGCTGGAGAACTTATTTCATATTTTATTAAAATTCCTATTTGTTTGCCTAGGCTGGATTATATGTGGTCTGTACAGACAGGTTCTGCTTACATCATGCTGAGCTCTATGTTCTAGTGGGACATGGCTCTACACATAGGTGACTATATGCTTATTTACTGTAGTGGTACACATCTGCCATTCACTTCTATTGTTGAAAATAGTATAATGTATAATTTGATATCTAATCCACTGTTCCTTTGCACAAAGTTTGATAAATCTCCTCTTATGGGTTCATTAGACTTATACTGTACATGAGCAGCACTTCTCAGTGTCCTTGTACCAGCATCTTAGTGTAGAATGGTTGTGTGGCTGAGGAATACCCTTTTATAAGGCTATGTTCACACTACGTATATTTCAGTCAGTATTGTGGTCCTCATATTGCAACCAAAACCAGGAGTGGATTAAAAACACAGAAAGGCTCTGTTCACACAATGTTGAAATTGAGTGGATGGTCGCCATATAACAGTAAATAACGGCCATTATTTCAATACAACAGCCATTGTTTTAGAATAACAGCAAATATTTGCCATTAATTGGCGGCCACCCACTCAATTTGAACATTGTGTGAACAGATCCTTTCTATGTTTTTAATCCACTCCTGGTTTTGGTTGCAATATGAGGACCACAATACTGACTGAAATATACGTAGTGTGAACATAGCCTTAAACATCTTAAAGGGATTATCCAGCGCTACAAAAATATGGCCACTTTCTACCAGAGACAGCACCACTCTTGTCTCCAGTTCAGGTGTGGTTTGCAATTAAGCTCCATTCACTTCAATAGAACTGAGCTGAACCCCCCCCCCCCGCACTTACCTGCTTGCTGTTGGTGCGTGTAATAGCACCGCCAGCAAATAGATAAAGAGAAGCAAGCGAGTGTTGACCTGAAAGATCAGAGCTTGCTTGCTCCCAGAGAACGCCCCATGTAATAGGGACTTAAGGCTACATTCACACGATGTATAACATCGCCCGCTGTTTTACAAGTTCATACAGATGATACTGCATTATCGGCCGGATGAACAATATTTTACAATTATTGAAACCAGGCAGCCATTGATTTGCCGGCACACTACGGCCGACATGACAGCCACACAGTGTGTAGACTGTCAATTATTTGTAGCCGCTGTTTACGAAGAACGGCATGTTACTTATTTGTGCGACCATAGCAAACAGCGCCCGTTATTCAATACACTGTGTGAACGACCGCTGTTTGCCTTGATTTTAATGTTGCTCATTATGTGGTGACCACTGGGAGTAAGATCAGTGGTATGATACAGCTCATCCAAGGATGGTAAATGTCATGACGCCAGTTTTAGTCCAGCACACAGGTGTGATGTTGGTACCTGCTTTGTAGAGTGTCTGACTGTATCCCCTGGTGCTGGGGCGGAGTAAGATATGACTTCTGGTGATAAAAAAAAGAACAGCTTTACTGTACAGTCTCTGAATAATATAAAGCACTTTGGCAGCAAATAGATAATCTTTGTGTAGATGTTAGGGCTTAGCTTTGTTTGTGCTGCGGAGATACTTGGAAGTGTTGAATATAGTAGAGGTAGTTGTAGCGGTGCTTGTAGAGATTAAAGTAGAGTGGAGCAGTGTAGAGGAGAGGAGTTTGTCAAGGGATTCCCAACCCAATGTAGTACTTGTGCTCTGCCGAAACTTTTGAGATACTTGAGAGTGAGAGATACTTGTACCCCTGTTTAGACTAGTGTCTGAACACCTTCTGCTCTACAGTATCGAGGTACATGTCCTACTAGGGTGATACAAGCCCCAGCCTTGGTTACCTGGGTGAAGCTAAGTGTCTGAGACTTCCCGGGGTTACTTGCACTACGAGATAGGATACCTAGACTCTATGATTGATTTGTCCTATCCAGGGCCGATTCAAGGGTTTCTGCCGCCTGAGGCAAACCTCAGGCGGCCGCCCCGAGTGATAACCGGCATCTCCCACAAGAATCTGAGTAAGACTGACACAACATTTCCTCCCACCAAGTGACTACTTCCTACAGGGGTGTGTAAAAGATCCTGTGAGTGGTGGAAAGGAAGGTGTGCAAAGAAAAAAAGAGAAATGATAGGTCAGAAAGGAAGAGTATCTCCATTGGACAATAGAAGTGCATAATACATAACAAACACTAATCCTTTGCTTACTTCAGCTATGCAATCCATAAGAGCTTACATACAAAACACTAACATCTAGTGGTAAAACTATAAAATGCTACCTTCATCATCACTTAACCTAGAGAAGAAGCTTTTGTGACAGGTGTGAAACACAAAATACCCATGGTGGGACACCACAATTACTTTATGACAAGAATGGTGGCTGTTTAATTTGCTAACAATGGCCGTTCTTGTCATAAAAAATATGTTGTGTGAACATAGCCCTAGGCTGTCTCTATGTTTTCCAGGACTCCCTATAGTTGCATGCATGTTCTCCAGCCGTTTAGAGTCAAATGTAACTTTGCTCATATCTATGAGCTGGAAGACGGGTGTGTTACTTCACAAACTTAGGTGTGCACCCTGTGTTTTAGTCAAAGCTGTTGTGTATCCATAGACTTATATGCCAGATGTTGATACAAAAGATCGAAGCAACAGAACAGAACGGCTGTCATATGTCATTATTATTGTTATTCCTCCTACCGTCACTACCTTACAATCCATATGTTTTATATTTGCTAACAAACATGAACTAGAACTCGGGTATAGTCGGCTTCCGCGTGTCGTCGCTAACATGTGCACATCATCATTGCAGTTCTAATATCCTATTAAAATCTACAAGCAGTATGTTTGCGAAGCTGGAAAGGTCAGCGTGGGTTTTATTCGGTGCCCCCCCCCCTTCTGCTCCAAAGTACTAAATCCCGAGACGAAGATGGGGGGACAGAACGCGGAGCGAGCGAGATTTACATTTTCGCTTTGGTAACGTATAGCAGGGATTAAGGGGAAGGCGGAAAGCGCTGTGTAATATTTCTCTGCTGACTTGTTTTATTAGCTTGCTTTAAACATGTTACATTACTGCATTTACTTGAATTGGCAGTCTGATAAATACCTCTCCTGGTCGTGATTGCGATTGCTCAGGGCATTAATATTATTACATTCTGTCAGTGGGAAACGTCTGAGAGATGACTTACTGTAAAGATTACACGCTGAAATAAATCACGTTTCGTTCATTGTTACCGTTTATGGCCTCTTGGAATGGAGTCAATCTCCTTTTAAGTTGCATTTCTTTTTTTTTTTCTCCCTTACTCTCAGCCTGTTACATTATGTATCGCTGTCAGATTGGAACAGATGAGGTGTCAAACATGAGCCTTTTTGAATAATTTCCACCCTCGGGTTGTTTTTATGAAGGACAAGTACAAAACCGCAGAAAGCATTAGAGAGGAGGGGGATGGGGCTACTGAGCTGATATGGCTGGAAATGGGTCAGAGGTAGACTGGGAACTGTTTCTATTCTCTACTTTATAATGCTGAATACTGTAATGGCTTCTGTAACATTGGGTATAGCTAGCTAGAAGGGGAACGGGGAGGTTTTATGCACAGCCACAAGCAAAGGAGAAAGGACAGAGCAGGGGAAGAGGTTTTCACTGGAGATTTACAAATCGCACATGATTAACCCTATATGCTAATGTTTGGGCTATATCCTCCACCATTACCACCATCACCATATTCTACACAATAAATCTAAAGACACTAAGGACTTACTGGATGTACTATATGCTTTTGCTAGGATTCAGATAGTCAAAATTTTCTCTTTTAATGGTATATCTATTGTAAACTGGAATACTAACCGCTACTACTAACGCTACATCACAGAAGGGTCTACTGTACATGCTACTGGTAGCTCTCCCTTAGGCTTAGGGGCAGGGACACTTATTGCCTGTCTCCCTGCCTCTTCTACAATTACAATCTACAGGGTGCGGATGTTCAATTTCCCATCACATGAAAGTCATGCTGCACTAGGCCTGACTCGAAGCCCTGAAAGGTCCTAAATAATATGCTGCTACTTGTATACCTTGTCCCCAAAGAATTGGTTTCTTTCTTTTCTCTTTTTTTGCATTGAGGTGTGGACTAAGATAGAACATCAGGACATATTAGGGCACATTTATCAAAGATGGGTCCCTGGCATACACCAAGGAAAAGGCGCAGATTCTTATTTTTTCTGTGGGATTGGCCAACCTTAAGCCCTTTTCACCTGAGGAGCGAGAGGGGGGCAAAGTATGGAGGAGGCACTGCCTCCTTCCATGCCTAATTTATCATGGTTTATTCTCCCCCTTAAAGAGCAAGGCAGCCCAGAATACTAATACATCCTACCTCAAGGATAGGCAAAAATCAACTCCCTCAACTTCCTTCTTATTCTTTTAGAAGGGACATAGGTGTAATATAATACACTAGAAGGGTATCGATCACAATTACTATCCATTGGCCATTTTAGTGCATATGGACATCATATACTGTACAGTAAGGTGATCCCCTTTTTTGAGCAAGAGTGCTTTGGCCGACCCAACATGCTTTCTTTAGATGTAAAGGCACATATGGCTATCATCTGAGCTGGACCCTAACATGCAAACAAAGGTGGACCCTTAGCTATAGCCTATATGTGCTAGAGAAGCATCACATAATACAAAGCTTACCTTTTTAAAGCAAGCTGTAATGTAGGAAGAACATCCAGTCCCAGAACCTACGACACGGACATCAGATTTGGTAGTAAGCCAGAGCGTTGAAAATGTTCGTATGGTTAGTAGTTTCAAGCCTTCATCTAAACACATGGTACAGCATCTGCAGGCTGATGTCATACTGGTATCCAATAAAGGTCAGTCAAACATATTATCTGCTCACAATGCTGTTTATCCCCCTAAGTCTGTAACCTTCAGTTCACCCAAGTACAATATACACTGATACAGCCATATATTACAGGCACACATTTGTAACTTGACATCAAACCATCTATGATTAATAATAATCCTTCAGGGGACTCTGCTCCAGTGCCAACATATCTCTTAGGAGATTGTGACATTAAGCCACCTTCTGAGCTAAACCCACGTGCAACTCCATATATCTTTCCAATGTCCAATATTGGTAAACCACATATATCACTGAGAACAATGATCAAGAATCACCTGTGGACATACTGGCAGATGTCAAAGAGTACAAGGTACACAACCTGTTGTGACCTCATTAACAATTGTCTAACAAAGGTTGATGGCTACCCAGAGAACTGGGGACAACATTGAGAGTTTTACAACAGGGTGCTTAGGATGTAGATAAAAGGTCGAGGTCAGGCATGTGTAGAGCCTATGAAGTTGATAAGAAAAGCTAGGAGAAACAATCAGTTATTATTGTCAGTCACTTAGAATGGAACCATCTTCAATGGAACCATCTGGCATGCCACTCTGTACAACCTTAAAGGGGTTGTCCAGCAAAAATATTTTTCTTTCAAATAAACTGGTGTCAGAAAGTTATTTACATTTGTAATTTACATCTATTTAAAAATCTCCAGTCTTCCCATACTTATTAGCTCGTATATGTCATGCAGGGAATCTTTTATTTTCAGTCTCACACAGTGCTCTCTGCTGACTTCTCTGACTGAGACAGCAACTCTGTCTCGGTTTTCTATGAAGCCCCATAGAAAACCTCTCCTGCTCTGGACAGTTCCTGTCTCGGCCAGAGATGTCAGCAGAGAGCACTGTGTCAGACTGGAAAGAATACACTACTTCCTGCAGGACATACAGCAGCTAATAAGTATGGGAAGACTTGAGATTTTTTAATAGATGTAAATTTCAAAACTATATAACTTTTTGAAACCAGTTGATTTTAAAGAAAAAGATTTTTGCTGGACAAACCCTTTAATGGTACAAATACACAGGCCGAATCCACATCGGATTTCTCGCTGCGAATTTGCTGTGGGTCCCTTGCCTGTAGTATGTATGGGAAAACATATGTCAATCCCACTGCGAGTATGTAAGGAGACCACACTGTTAACCCCCCCGGCGGCCGGAGCATATTGTACCTGCTCTATGCTCCAGCTTGCTTCGGGGGTTCCCAGCTGGATGTCCCTGTCAGCCAATCGGTGCGCTGCCCCGCCGCAGTGCACTGATTGACTGAGCAGGATGTCCACACGCCGGGAGCCCTTGAAACAAGCCGGAACATGGAGCAAGTGCAGTATGCTCTGGCCGGCGAAGGGTTAACAGGGCTGTCAGTTACATACTCACTGCAAATATGTCTTCCCATACAAACTACAGGCAAGGGACCTGCAGCAGAATTTGCTGCAAATTCGCAGCGAGAAATTCGCTGCGTATCTGGCCTGTGTGTTTGTATCCTAAAGGGGATTCTAATCCCATTCAAAAGGGCCATGGCTGCCATGGCAACATATTAGCAGCCCATAATTGTCAGATAACAGCCTAGATGCCTAGTTGCTATTGCCTGCAGCATCTAAGGGATTAAACAACTTGCGGCTGGTCATCAGCTACAGTTGGCATTCGGCATCCTCTGGGTATGAAGCAGGCTCAGGTCCTGAGTCCTCTTCATACTTCTTCAATGCCTGTACATTTATGTAATTGGGTATTTACAGATTAAGGTTAGGTTCACACTATGTATCTGTGCGGCTGTATTGCGGGCGGTAAATCATCGGCCGGATTTTTCCGGTTCATGCGTACGCTGGAAAGTATACGATATACGGCTGCACAGTGCACACTATGTATGAACCTACGGCCCTATCTTAAACGGAGCCGTAAAAAATTAACAAGACCATTGTTTGCGGCTGGAACTGTGCAAATTCACGGCCGTGGATTGACAGGCGGTCCGTACGGAGTACTTCAAAAATAGCCGGCAATAATGCCAAATGCCGATGCCTCTAATAGTTAATATATTAAATTATTAAAACACATTTTCTTTGTAATAAAGTCCCTTTCGTTGTTCAATAATTTAATTCTAACGAATCCATCATTGTGCAATTAAATATACTGTTAAAATAAATATATATATATATATATATATATATATATATATATATATATAAATAAATATATATTTATATATATATTTATTTTTGGACAGTATATTTAATTGCACAATGATGGATTCGTTAGAATTAAATTATTGAACAACGAAACTGATTTTATTACAACAAAAATGTGTTTTATTAATTAAATATTAATTAGTACAGGAAGCTCCATTAAGCCGTTAAATTATATTCCGGTAATAGAACATTCTGTACTAATCATCACTTTACTTTAATGAAAACATCAAATGTTTCTTCTAATTATGTTATGACAATAGCATTATTAGAAGAAACATTTAGAATTATATGTGCGCTCAGCTGATTGGCTGATCGGCTGAGCGCACATATAATTAGCGGGTCCACAGCACAGTGACCTCATTGTGCTGCGGACCAGCGAAGAGACAACATTGGGGTGAGTATACAGCTCTCCCCACCCCCTCCCCTGCACTGCACCCCTCCCAGCAAGGAAGGGGGGTCACTTAACCCCTTCCTTGCTGGGATGGGTGCAGTCTGACATCAGTCTTGCCCCCAAGGGGTTGAGGGGGATGCAATACATCCTCCCTTAACCCCTAGGGGGCCAGACTGTAAGCAACGATCTGTAAAAATGCTGCATACTGTAAGGAGCACAACACCGCTCACAATGATGGGTGTTGTGCTCCTGTTTGTGTGTTTTTTGTGTGTTTCTCCCTTTTTGTTTTTCAGATATCGGTATCCTGTGGATTACGTCAGATTCGGTGAACTACGTCGATGAACAGCGGTTGTTTGGTGTGTTTTTTTAATAAAATGGTCAATGAGGGGTGTGGGGGTGTTTTTATTTGAATAAAAAAAAATTTCACTTGTGTGTTGTCTTTATTTCTGTACTTTATAGGCTTAGTAGTGGAAGCCGTCAAATAGACGGAATCCATTACTAAGTCAGGGCCAGTGTTAGCCGGTATAAAATGGCTAACACTAACCCCCCCCCCCAACAAAAAGGGAGAAACACACAAAAAACACACAAACAGGAGCACAACACCCTTCATTTTGAGCGGTGTTGTGCACCTTACAGTATGCAGCATCTTTGCAGATCGCTGCTTACAGTCTGGCCCCCAAGGGGTTAAGGGAGGATGTATTGCATCCCCCTTAACCCCTTGTTGGCCAGACTGATGTCAGACTGCACCCATCCCAGCAAGGAAGGGGTTAAGTGACCCCCCCCTTCCTTGCTGGGATGGGTGCAGTGCTGGGGAGGGGGTGGGGAGAGCTTTATACTCACCCCGATGTGTCCTCTTCGCTGGTCCGCAGCACAATGAAGTCACTGTACTGCGGACCGGCTTTTTATATGTGCGCTCAGCCGATCAGCCAATCAGCTGAGCGCACATATATTTCAAAATGTTTCTTCTAATAATGCTATTGTGATAACATAATTAGAAGAAACATTTGATGTTTTCATTAAAGTAAAGTGATGATTAGTACAGAATGCTCTATTGCCGGCAATATGAATTAACGGCTTAATGGAGCTTCCTGTACTAATTAATATTTAATTAATAAAACACATTTTTGTTGTAATAAAATCAGTTTTGTTGTTCAATAATTTAATTTAAACAAATCCATCATTGTGCAATTAAATATACTGTCAAAAAATAAATATATATATAAATATACATTTATTTATATATATATATATATATATATATATTTATTTTAACAGTATATTTAATTGAAAAATGATGGATTCGTTTAAATTTAATTATTGAACAACAAAAGCGACTTTATTACAAAGAAAATGTGTTTTATTAATTAAATATATTAACCATGAGAGGCATTGGCATTACTGCAGAAGATCGCAAACCCCGGTAATAGCGATTCATGTAAACTGTTTCCCTGCTTTCCCAGATGCATCCAGAGGTGTTTGCATCACTTTCTAAAGATTTTATTTGTTATTTTTAGTTGAACCAGATTTCCAAGTAAATGGCCGCACATTTCCAGCCGCATAAAAAATACAGCCGCACACATACATTGTGTGAACATAGCCTAAGGCTATGTTCACACATCGTATGAGACCGGCAGTTCCGTGACCAGGCTGGGTCACGGAACGGGCGGTCTCTGGCCGGATCATCCCGGACGATACTTAAGTACCGGCCGGATGATCTTTCCGGGGATCCCATTGAAAATAAAGCATTGTTCCACCCCGCTAAAAGTACTATGGACTATGAAATTAGATGGTTTTTATTGCTTCTAGATTCTTTGCTATAGGATTTGAGTAACCCACTGCTAAATCTTTAAGTGTTGGTCCCTCTTCTAGCTGCCATAATAAACACATACCCCTCCTTCTTCAGACCCCAAGGCTCCAGTTATTTTGGCTCTAGCTATACTTCTTAATGAAAGACTGGACTAGTTCCCAATAAACCTGGGTCCTTTAATACCAGTGATCTTTATAAGACCCAAAGAACATTTGGCCCATTGCTTCTGGACTGAATAAAAAAAATATATATCTCAACCATTTGCAAGGAAACAGAATGCGGCAAAAGCATAAAACAAACCATCAAGTTGTGGATTTGGCTTTGGTTAAAGGCAGCAATACACTGCCAATGAAGTTGTCACCTCCAAAGATTGTTAGGTTGATAGGGTAGAAGTAAGGGTTGCATGGCAGAGAAGGGCAAAGGCTTTGACTTGGTCTATTACTGATATTGTACTACTGGTACCATAAAACAGTAATACCAATCCAGTGTTACCAATTCCGGAACATAAATATCACTTGAGATTTATGATGCTACAAGAAGTGTATATTTCTGTACCCTGGGAAGGTGTGACAAATGATTATGCATTTATATAACTGGGTTGCTGTAAACATCTAAGCTGATTAGATGAAATGCTATGAGACGTCAATGTAAAGGACAGGATTTTCCTGCTCGGTCCTGACCTCTAGAAGGGTATAGCCTATATAGTAAGGGCTGATTACTAATTAGTTATGGAGTCTAAACATGGCTTGATAATCATTCAGTAAGGGCTAAATATATATTGGTAGAGATGTCTATGCAGCCCTTGCCTTAAGTGTAAAAGAATAAACTTTATACATACCTGTCCAGGCTCCCTGGAGTTCTTCTAGCTTCTGTCCTCTGCCTGCTGCCTGCATGGGAGTCGCTGTCTGAAGTGACAGGCCGTTCAGCCAATCACTGGCCGAGACAGTACAGTGCCGGGGCCAGAGATTGGCTAAGAAATTTAAGAAATTTCAGCAGCGGCTGCAGGGAGCAGGGAGAAGCTAGAAGAACACTAGGGAGCGTGGGCAGGTAGGTATGAATATATATATTTATATATATATATATATACAGTATATATATATATATATATATATATATATATATATATATATATATTTATATATATATATATTTTTTTTTTTACACATTCATCTGCCATCGGCCACACATCGTTATTACATGTAGCAATGTGCGCCCAATGGCCGATGATTGTAAGGGTAGCTTCACACGTACTGTATCGCAGCTGATTTTCTGCTGCGGATCCGGATCCGCAGCAGATTTGGCTAATTGAATGAACATAGCATTAAATCCGCACTGTAAAATCCGCTGCGGATATGCTGCGGATCTGCAGCGGATTTTGCAGTGCGGATTTAATTTTGTGTTCATTCATTTAGTCAAATCTGGGATCTGCAGCAGAAAATCAGCTGTGATGCGGTACGTGTGAAGCTACCCTTAAGCAGGATTAAACAACACGATGAGCCTATGATCATTTTATCGGCTGATCGTTGTCTTTATTACACGGAGAAATATTCTGCCAAATGAGCCTGATTTGGCAGATTATCGCTCTGTATGATAGGGCCCCAAGGCAGTAGCTGTTACTTAATAATGGTCTTGTTTGTGACAGAAGGAAATGGGCTGACAATGGGTCTGCACTGTTGAAGAGTTATAGCCATGAGTGGAAATTGTGATGGAGGGAAGCCATAATACCCTATATGTACTGTATACACTGATTTGCCTTGTGCATATTCTAACCACCAAGCTAGTTGAATAGTAAAAAAAAATTCTTAAATTTGATTTAACTGCATGTCGTCATTGCTTTACCATTTACTCTTGCAGGGAGGTTGTTGAGGTGTGGGATTTGTTGAGGTCACAAAAAGAAGCAATGTCACTCAGTCATAGCAAAAAAAAAATTCTTCTTCTTTATTTTAACCCCTTAAGGACAGAGCCTGAAATGGCCTTAATGACAGAGACATATTTTATGAATATGACCAGTGTCACTTTATTCATTAATAACTTCGGGATGCTTTTACCTATCCGGCTGATTCTGAGATTGTTTTCTCGTGACATATTGTACTTTACATTTCTGGTAAATTGGAGTCTATACTCATAACAAATCTTTATGAAAAAAAAACAAATAATGTGAAAAAATGTGAAAAAATGCATTTTTCCAACTTTGAAACTTTTTTGCGTATACAGAAAGTGGTTATACCACATAAATTATATATTAAATAGCATTAGCAACATGTCTACTTTATGTTGGCGGCATTTATTAAACTATCTTTCATTTTTTTTAGACGATAGGAAGCTTAAAACATTAGCAGCAAATTTCCAAAATTTCAGTAAAATTTCAAAATCAGATATTTTTAGGGACCTGTTCAGGTTTACTGGGTTCACACTACATATATTTGAGGCTGTATATTTGAGGCTGTATAGCAACCAAAACCAGGAGTGGATTGAAAACACAGAAAGGCTCTGTTCACACAATGTTGTAATTGAGTGGATGGCGGCCATTTAATGGCAAATATTTGCTGTTATTTTAAAACAACGGCTGTTATATTGAAATAATGGCAGTTATTTACTGTTATATGGCGGCCATCCACTCAATTTCACCATTATGTGAACAGATCCTTTCTGTGTTTTCAATCCACTCCTGGTTTTGGTTGCTATGAGGACCTGACAAGAGGACCAAATACTGCCTTAAATATACATAGTGTGAACCCAGCCTCTGAGTCAAAGTGTATTTGAGGGGCCTGTATTTTAGAAAGCCCCACAAAGCACCGCATTTCAGAAACTGCACCCCCCAAACTCTGCAAAAGCATATCCAGAAAGTGTTTTAACCCTTTAGGGGAGTCACAGAAATAAAAGCTAAGTGTGTAAGGAATTTGAAAATTTTAATTTTCTGTGCAGAGATTTTATTGTAATCCAATATTTTTCATAATTATAAACCTATTACCAGAGAAATGCACCCCAATAATTATTGTCCCGTTTATGCAGTTTATAGAAATACCCCATATGTGACCCTATTGCGCTATTTGACGCAACCACAAGCCTCAGATATAAAGGAGCGCCTAGTGAATTTCAACGCCTCCGTTATATTTGGTCATTTTTGACTGTACCACTTCAGGTTGGCAGAGGCTCTGGGGTGCCAAAACCTTAAAAACACCCCTAAAGGGATACCATTTAGAAAACTACACCCCTCAAGGAATGTAACAAGGGGTGCGGTGAGCATTTGGACCCCACAGGTGCTTCACAGATTTTCCGAACAATATGGCGTGAAAAAAGAAAAATTTATTTTTTACACTAAAACGTTGTTCTAGCCTTCAATTTTTCATTTTCTTAAAGGGATAAGAGGCAAAAAAAGACACAAAACGTGTAGCGCAGTTTCTCCCGAGTACGGAAATACTCCACATGTGAACATAAAGTGCCAAGGGGGCGCAGGACGAGCCTCCAAAGGGAAGGAGCGCCAATTGGCTTTTGGAAGCTGAATTTCACTGAAAAGGATTTCAAGGGCCATGTCGCATTTACAGAGCCCTCGTGCTGCCAAGACACTGGAAACCCCCCACAAGTGAACCCATTCTGGAAACTACACCCCTCAAGGAATCTAACAAGGGGGGCAGTGAGCATATGGACCCCACTGGTGATGGGCACAAATGTGGAACAATGTGACGTAAAAGTAAAAAAATTCATTTTTTCACTTTCATGGCACAAATGTGCCAGTCATCAAGGGGTCCATATCCTCACTGCACCACTTGTTAGATTCCTTGAGGGGTGCAGTTTCCAGAATGGGGTCACTTGTGGGGGGTTTCCAGTGTTTTGGCAGCACGAGGGCTCTGTAAATGCGACATGGCGTTCATCATCCATTCTAGCCAAATCCAACCTCCAAAATCCAAATGGCGCTCCTTCCCTTGGGAGGCTTGCCCTGCGCCCACATGGCGCTTTATGTCCACATGTGGGGTATTTACGGACTCGGGGGAAATTGCTCTACACATTTTGTTTTTTTTTCCTCTTTTAACCCCTTGTGAAAATGATAAATTCAAGGCTAAACCAACATTATAGTGTAAAAAATGTAATATTTCATTTTCACGCCACATTGTTCCACATTTGTGCCCGTCACCAGTGGGGTCCATATGCTCACTACACCCCTTGTTACATTCCCTGAGGGGTGCAGTTTCCATAATGGGGTCACTTGTGGGGGGTTTCAACTGTCTTGGCAACACAGGGGCCTTTTGAATGCAACATGGCCCCTCGAAATCCATTCCATCCAAATCCAGCCTCCAAAAACCAAATGGCGCTCCTTCCCTTCGGAGGCTTACCCTGCACCCGAATGGCGCTTTATGTACACATGTGGGGTATTTCCGTACTCAGGGGAAATTGCGCTACACATTAAATGTTTTTTTTTTATCTTTTAACCCCTTGTGAAAATGAAAAAATCATGACAAGATTAATGATTTAGAGTAAAAATTTTACAAAAATTAAACTAAATGTTGGTCTAGCCTTGATTTTTTTCCATTTCCACAAGGGGTTAAAAAAGAAAATGAACACAAAACGTGTAGTACGAAAATACCCCACATGTGGGCATAATGTGCCATATGGGCACAGGGCAAGCCACCAAAGGGACAGAGCGCCATTTAGAGGCTGGAATGGAGGATGGAGGTCATGTCGCAATTACAAAGCCTGTGCTGCCAGGACAGTAGAAACCCCCGACAAGTGACCCCATTCTGGAAACTACACCCCATAAGGAATCTAACAAGGAGTGCAGTGAGCAAATGGACCCCACTGGTGACGGGCACTTACGTAGAACATGTGCCGAGAAAATAAAAAAAATTTTTTTTTTCATTTTCACGTCCCAAATGTGGCCGTCACCAGGGGGCCATATCCCCGCTGCCCCCCTTGTTAGATTCCTTATCAGGTGTAGTTTCCAGAATGGTGTCACTTGTGGGGGGTTTCTACTGTCCTGGCCGCACAGAGGCTTTGTAATTGCATCATGGCATCCTCTAATGGGAATGGCGGCCATACCTACTTAGCTGGGGAAAAGGGACCATTATTAATTTATTTGGGGGTATTAGGCCAATTATTAGTTTGAAGGTTGAAAATGACAGGTGTCCATCAAACTCAACCTGTGTTGATCCAGAGGAAGGCAAAAACCCCTCGTGAGGCAGACGACAGTAGCCTCATCACAGGGGAAAAATTCCTTCCCGACTCCATAATGGCGATCAGAATAATCCCTGGATCAATGTGACCCCTGAAATAGAAATAAGGGACAGAATTTAGATAATGTAGAACTCCAATGACGTGTGGTACGCCTTGGAGCGATCCAGTATGCAGAGGACAGGTGTCACACTGGAAAATGGTGTCCTTCCTGATCCCCCTGTTACGCCACACTCTACACTTTTTCTGGGGTCTCCCTTTCTCCAGTGTGGGGGACGTCACCTGGAAAATGTTGTCCTGGTGCAATACGGGGTCCTTCATATCCAGAAGCACTGGGTCCACTCCATGGCTGCTAAATATTAGGGCTCTATTACTGCTTCTGATATGTTCGGATCGTGCCGCAAGCTACAGTAGCTCGGGCAGTGAGGGACCGGAAGAGGGGGTGCTGGTATAAAAGTTATCCCCGTACAGGTGGTGACCTTTATCCAGCAGTGGGAAGATCAGTTCCCGGACGATCTTCCCACTTGTTCTGAGAATGGGGGTGGGGGGGGAGGAGGCATCTGGGGGCTGCATTCGGGTGTCCCTTCCTACATACACTCTAAGGGTACGTGCACACTGCGGAATCGCGACAGATAACCCTTCGTGCATTCCGCAGTTGGCACCCGCCGGCGGACTGATGCAGGCGCACGTCTCCACACGTGTCATAGACTCCATTCTATGCATGGGCGGATTCCGCTCTCCGTCCAACGTGTTCATTCTTTGGATGGACGACGGATTCCGCCCGTGCATAGAATGGAGTCTATGACACGGGTGGAGACACGCGCCTCCATCAGTCCGCCGGCGGGTGCCAGCTGCGGAATGCACGAAGAGTTATCCTTCGCCATTCCGCAGTGTGCACGTACCCTAAATCTGTAAGTGTACCCTGAGGTACGCTCACACAGTTTGTAGAATTTCACACCGTACCGTCATCTCTTATTGGGACGGTACTGGAGGAAAAGACGTGTCTGGGGGGCAGCGTACGCTACGCTACCCCCAGACACGTCACTTGATGATGAGGATGAATGGAGGAAAGAAGGATCCCCCCATTCATCCTTACTGGCTGTTTCGGTGTCGGAGGCAATAATAATGTATCCCTCCGACACCGAAAACACCCTGGGGGCCATCTTTATATGGGGATTGGTATATGGGGTAAGTAGTGGTGTAGTGTCAAACTTTATTCAATGTAGTGTGGTGTAATGTAGTGTTTTTTACGTGTTTTTTTACAGTAAGTATAAAAAAAAAAAACTACGCTAACAAAGGAGTTGCTGATAAATGCCGCACTTATGTGCGGCACTTATAAGCAGACCGTGGCAGTAGAATATAGAAAAAAAACACCCTACGCCAAAAAGGAGGAGTTGCTGATTAGCAGCGCACTTTCGTGCGATGCTGATCAACACTCAGCGGCGATAGGATGCGGAAAATAGAAAAAAAAAATTGAAAAAAAAAACAAAAAAACTTTTTCTACATTCTGAACATCCCTGTAGCTGCTGATAAGTGTATTACACATATCAGCCGCTAGAGGGCAGCAGAGCGCAAAATACGGAAAAAGCCGACGCTGGAGCCGAAAATAGCCGAGAGAAGCCGAACGTGACGTCACGGAGGAAGCCGAAGACCCGAACGAACCCGGAAGACGCCGATCAGGAGCCCGGGACAGGTGAGTAATGTACAAATACCTGCTCTGGACCCCTCGGCTACCTAGCTGAGGGGTCCAGGGCAGGTATTTACTATTTTGTGGGACTCTGATCGCCGTGCCACCGGCCCGATCGCCGTGAACGGCCGGCCGGTACCGGACAGCCGTTCACAGCGATCGGGCCGGTGGCACGGTGACCACAATTACTTTTTACAGTAATGGCGGTCGGTGCCGTCCTCGTCCTCACCGATGACCCGGAAAGTTTCCGATCGCCGCTATTGGCTGATCTGAATTGATCAGCCTACAGCGGCGATCGTAAGCACGGGGGGTGTTAACCACCCCCCGTGCCGTGAAGCTAAGATGGCCTGCTATGATTTATAGCAGGCCATCTTCTCCATCTTCACAGTGTGCGAACACGCAGCGATCGGGGAAACATCGGGCGTTAATTTACGCCCTGATGCGCCAAGTACCAGGGCGCGAGGGCGTAAGTTTACGCCCGATGTCGTTAAGGGGTTAAGCAAAATAACAAAACAAATAATATACAGCAGATCAGGGTTTGTTGCAGCTGCCTTGGTATCAAGCAGCACCCTGCTTTCCCAGCTCACATACTCTGAGCCAGACTCTCTCCAAACCTAGGGATTCCAGGTGTCTTTATACCCAATTTACCCAAAATGCAACACTCTTAAAGAAATATACACATCAGTCTAGATTCAAACATAAAAGTGCTACAAACTTGTCCTTTTCTTACACAGCATAAAATTATAATACATATTGTGAAAATAAATAACATAGAAATACAAAAAATAACCAGGAATACAAAACCCACTGTAGCTGCATAGCTCCAGCTCAGCCTCACCTGGCAGTAATCAGGTCAGTGCTCCATATAAACCCAGCACCCCCTCCCTTCTGGTTCCACCTGGTAAGCTGTGGTGCTGTTTGTATGCTGGTGGATGTGTGTGCTGGTGGGAAATGCTGCACTTGTCTGTCTGCAGAAATAATAGTGGATAGAAAGAGGTTTTGCTGGCCAGCAGAGAAAAAAGTAAGAGAAAGACACAGACACAAACAGACAAACGTATACATCATTCACCCCCCAACAGAGGTCATCGATCATTTGGTCCATGCTTATTGATTTTCTCTTTCTTTACTTGATTTCTGTTAAAGGGATTGTTAGGAATGAATGCTTAAATAGCCATGCTGCTGGGCTGTGGGGGACATGACAGTAATGTATACTTACCTGTCCAGCCCGGCTGTAGCTACCGCTGCCCAGGTGACCCGCTCTGCATTGGACAGTGGCACAGGGCAGGTGGCCTGGGAATTGGCACCTGTGAAGAAGCTGGACAGGTAAGTATACAGTACTGTCATGTCATGGCCCCAGCAGCATGGCAATTTAAGTATTTATCCCCAACAATCCCTTTAACAGAAATCAAGTAAAGAAAGAGAAATTCAATTAGCATGAACCAAATTAGCGATAACCACCCAGCAAGACACAGTATTTTACTATACAGGCATAAAACATGTTTTACCTTAAATGAATGCAGTCCAACCATACCATACTTTACCAAATAACCAAGGTAGTACCTCTTCCTACAGTATGTCATTCTGTGTAATCCAGCTGTAATCATGCGCACCAGCAGCCTTTTGATTGGCTGTAGCCCCAGATGTCTTCTGTTATGCTCAGCTAATCCATTCAGCTGTGCTAGGTATAGGAAATTGAGTGAGACATCTAGTGGTGGAAGGGCAGAATATACAACCCTTATCCCAGAGTAAACCTGATAGCAGTACTGACCTACAGGTGTACTGACCTACACCTGCTCTGGGATACTGCAATTATGCAAAGGGACAGGAATACAGCACAGTGAGGCATAGTGATGCTAGGTCTCAGGGACCAATAAACCCTGCCTCCTTGACATTTTTCATGACCTGCCAGCTTAGGAGGTTGGGGGGGATCACTATAAGCTTTGCTCCTTAAGCACTATGGGTGACTAAGGAATAACAGAAAGAAAAAATACTGCATGACCACAGGTCAATGAGCTGCTAGGTGGTTACAGTACGATGTAATGTTACATTATACCAAGTCTCATAAACTCAACTATCTTTTACTATGCATATGTATATTGTATCCCTTGTCTCATGAGAAACCTCGAATAAAGTGAAATAAATATGAAACTAACATATAAATAAATTAAGAGCGAAGAACCAAATGAAGACATTACCATTCCATACACAGTACCCCAAAAACTCAAATTTGGACTATTTTTTTCAAAGCCGACCCAGAGATGTAAGGAACTGTCTTTTCTTAAAGAAGAAGATTTTTTTAAATTTGTCAGCAGGAAGGGTCAGGGGACCCCCGTAGATCTCCTTGGACTGGAACGTCTCGACCCGTTGATTGACTGCCCGCTTAGCCAATCAGTGACTGAGATGGGACACCGCTGCAGTCACTGATTGACTGACGGGGCAATCCATCAGCCAGGTAAGGTATTTTCCCCCGAGTCATACTGACTTTGGAACTTGATGGAAAATGCCTTCTGGCGGGGGTCCCAGAGCCTTTGGGGGCACAGGGAGAGGTAAGTAGTGATTCAGTCTTCACCACTAAAAGACCATTGATAGATATTAATTTCAGGATAGGTAACACAAAAACTAGCCAAAATGTGCCCAAGGAGCTTGCTGTTCATGGTCATTTAACAGCTCTGAACACAATTTTTAAACCAGTCAACAACACTAGATTATTTTTTACTACAATATTATGCAAACTGCATGCTCTTGCATTTGTATGTATTCATAGAAATATTTTATGACTGCGTATTCATGTAAGATAATCACTTCACATGCCCATATCAAAGGGAATATACAGCTTGTATATGTTGGAAAAAAATCAAAGAGAAGCTCTAACATTGTAGATTATGTCATAATGCAATATATATAGGACTATATGTAATAGACCGTAATACTGGGCACTGTGCACTTGCATGCATCTCATCATACTCATGAGATTAGGATCCAACCATGTCCTTGTTTAAAGTCGTGGAAAAGGTTGAGGCCGCCATGTGGTTTCCATTTCCTAGCCCTGACAAACACAAAATCCGTCTTTGCACTTCCAATGTCAAACATGATATTCATCGCAGCTGGGGCCAGATCTGTTATTCCAACCAAATCTCATTTAATCTTCGTTTGTCAGAGTGAACAAAGGCTGATTGGGTTTGAGCTGTTTTCTCAGTGTAACTATTGCAGGAATTCTCTATAATTCTGCATACCCTTTTGTGGGTTTCCAACCAAATGAGATTTGTCATGGTAGCAATGCTTAGACCTACAGCTTTCTAATAGTAGGGAGATCACCAGACAGGATCATTTCTTATAAAGAGATGCAGTAATAAATACTCATTGTAACATATATGAATTCAGACATACCATCACATTCTCTGTGCTTACTACAGCATCTACATATGTTATGAATGATCAAATACCATGTCCACCTTCACCAGATATTTGTATTAATATTGCTTTAACAATAGCAATTTTATTCTTACTAAAATACATTTTTTAGGGTCAATACATGTCTACAGTGGGGAAAAAAAGTATTTAGTCAGTCACCAATGGTGAAAGTTCTCCCACTCAAAAAGATGAGAGGCGTCTGTAATTTACATCATAGGTAGACCTCAACTATGAGAGACAAAATGAGAAAACAAATCCCGAAAATCACATTGTCTGATTTTGTAAGAATTTATTTGCAAATTCAGGTGGAAAATAAGTATTTGGTCACCTACCAACAATAAAGATTTCTGGCTCTCACAGACCTGTAACTTCTTCTTTAAGAGTCTCCTCTTTCCTCCACTCATTACCTGTAGTAATGGCACCTGTTTAAACTTGTTATCAGTATAAAAAGACACCTGTGCACACCCTCAAACAGTCAGACTCCAAACTCCACTATGGTGAAGACCAAAGAGCTGTCAAAGGACACCAGAAACAAAATTGTAGTCCTGCACCAGGCTGGAAAGACTGAATCTGCAATAGGCAACCAGCTTGGAGCGAAGAAATCAACTGTGGGAGCAATAATTAGAAAATGGAAGACATACAAGACCACTGATAATCTCCCTCGATCTGGGGCTCCACGCAAAATCTCACTCCGTGGGGTCAAAATGGTCACAAGAACGGTGAGCAAAAATCCCAGAACCACGCGGGGGGACCTAGTGAATGAACTGCAGAGAGCTGGGACCAATGTAACAAAGCCTACCATCAGTAACACACTACGCCGCCAGGGACACAGATCCTGCAGTGCCAGACGTGTCCCACTGCTTAAGCCAGTACATGTCCGGGCCCGTCTGAACTTTGCTAGAGAGCATTTGGATGATCCATAAGAGTATTGGGAGAATGTCCTATGGTCTGATGAAACCAAAGTGGAACTGTTTGGTAGAAACACAACTTGTCGTGTTTGGAGGAAAAAGAATACTGAGTTGCATCCATCAAACACCATACCTACTGTAAAGCATGGGGATGGAAACATCATGCTTTGGGGCTGTTTCTCTGCAAAGGGGCCAGGACGACTGATCCGGGTACATGAAAGAATGAATGGGGCCAAGTATCGTGAGATTTTGAGTGCAAACCTCCTTCCATCAGCAAGGGCATTGAAGATGAAACGTGGCTGGGTCTTTTAACATGACAATGATCCAAAGCACACCGCCAGGGCAATGAAGGAGTGGCTTCGTAAGAAGCATTTCAAGGTCCTGGAGTGGCCTAGCCAGTCTCCAGATCTCAACCCTATAGAAAACCTTTGGAGGGAGTTAAAAGTCTGTGTTGCAAAGCGACAGCCCCAAAACACCACTGCTCTAAAGGGGATCTGCATGGAGGAATAGGCCAACGTACCAACAACAGTGTGTGCCAACCTTGTGAAAACTTACAGAAAACGTTTGACCTCAAACGACCTCAACAAAGGATATATAACAAAGTATTGAGATGAAATTTTGTTACTGACCAAATACTTATTTTCCACCATAATTTGCAAATAAAGTCTCTCAAAATCAGACAATGTGATTTTCTGGATTTGTTTTCTCATTTTGTCTCCCATATGGTGTATGGTCTACATATGGTGTCAATTACAGGCCTCTCTCATCTTTTTAAGTGGTGGAACTTGACTAAATACTTTTTTCCATACTGTACCTGCTTTTTTGTTGTTGTTTGTTTGTTTTTATCTTTTCCAGATCCAGTGCCAAGGATCAGAAGTTCGGGAGTAGCTAAAGCAGTTGGCTGATTCTGAGTAAAGATGATCAAACAGCGCTGATTTTCAGGTTTGTACGAACTCGAACCATCGGTATTTGACTTCCCCAGTCTTCCCGTTCCATGGGGAAGGTGGAGACAGCCCGAGTCCCGCCTAGAAATAAGAAAAACAGCCTGTGCCATAGGTTGTATTCCTGTTTTCCAGACGGGACTCGGGCTGTCTCCACCTTCCTCATGGAACAGGAAGACTGTGGGAGTCAAATACTGATAGTTTGAGTTCGAACAAACCTGAATATCAGCGCTGTTTCATCATCTCTACTTCTGATTGCAAGACAACACATCACATCCTCCACTTGACCGAACATCAACAGAAGCCTTGCTAGATCCAGTCATGGCTCCCCTACTTACTATGACCAGTGTTTTAAGGTGGCCAAGCAACTGGCGCCCATTGGTGCTGTCAAGGTCTAGCAGCATATTTAACCTTGATAACCTTGCCTGAATCTACTTTTGTGCTATTGTCTATCCATATTTATCCTTATATATTGTAATATCCATTTTTTTGCCTGATTACATATGAAAAGTTAGTTTTAAAGGGATTGGCCACTTTATAGAAAAATTGTTCAGTGTATAGCATTAGTAAGTGTATTCACATTACTTAGTGACAGCAGATCCCTGTGTAGCCCATAGAGCTAAAAATGGACTTCCCTCCTTCAGGCTGTGCTGTCCTCTGTAGTAAGTCTGTACATAAGATGGCTGACATGGATAAACATGCCCCGCCCCCAGTGTCCACCACGGAACCTGTATATGCCTATGGAGGACACTGGGGTCGGGCATGGTCACATGCTCCTCCATGTTGGCCATCTAATGGACAGACTCACTACAGAGCAGGGCAGCCCAGCCTGGAGGAGGGGAGTCTGATTTTAACTCTATGAAGTACACAGGGAGCTGCTGTCAGTATATACAGTGAGTACACTTACTAAAACTGTACACTGAACAATTTTACTATAAAGTGGCCACCCCCTTTAATGACATTGGCTATGTTCACATATAGCGTTTAATTAGCTCTATTTTACTGAGAATTGCGCAGTTTGCAGTGAAACAGCAACATTTTTGCAAAAAAAAAAATAATAATTGGCAAAATAGTACAAATTAAACGCTATATGTGAACATCTAACTTTCCAGGATAAAGCCCCACTTGAAAGGCAGCTGGCTCAACTGTGTGTGGAAGTTATACAGAGAAAGATCCAAGAACAAAATCAAATACTATGTGAGTCCAGCATGCTTGTAGTACTTTAAAAACCTTCACGCTCTATTTCATTGTGTTTAAAATAGATATACCATAGTAAAGGAAAACAGCGTGCAAACACGTTTGTATATTCATCTATACAAAAACAGAAATAAATTACTGATCCGCATGGTCTTTAGTCATAATCAGATTCAGACCAACAATATTACTAAAGACCATGTGAGATTGAAACGTATGAGTTTATGGCGGTGTGCATGTGTCTACATGAGGAGAAGCACTATTTCTGGCCTTTGCAGACTTTGTCAGACTCTGACCCCTTTGCAGACTGTTAATGATAAGAGAATAGTGAGATATTCGAATATTCGAATATTCGATCCAATTAAAGTCTATAGGAACAAGTATTCGATTAGTGAAAAACATCTATTTGACCATTTGGAGGGTGAAACCGGAAGCTGGGGGATTTGAACGCTTATCTAATATTTGTCGAATATTCGCGGGATATTCGTACGAATATCGAATATCTCACTATTCGATCGAATATCTATTCGATCGAACAGTATTCGCTCATCACTACAGACTGTGTCAGTGTCTGCTTTCCCAGAGTTTTGCTCTAGAATGGAGGGAGATTATTCTCTTTAATAGCTCCCATACACTGCATACAGAAAGAATAGTGGATCCTGCTCTCCTATCTCTTTGTAGAAAATTCTCAGAAGCAGCAGCAGCAGCATAAAGAACATAATAAAGCAGCACCTAAGTTGTAAATCAATTTCTGGACTGAGTATGCCTGTAGTGTCTTTCTCCCTGTACTTGCACTCATCCTCCCCACCCCACCCACCCTTCCTCTATCTATAGACGTCTATGGGCATAGTGACCTGATCTATGTAGGTGACCTCCATCCTGAAAATTTCCACTTTTGGGGTCATCTCTCTGGCTGCTTGGGCATCAAAACCGGTTAAAAACAATTGAATGGCTATGAGCATCTTTGCATTGGATCTAAGGCCTTGTCACATACAGCATAAGTTCAAAAGGGCCAATCACACCAAGTAGTGCCGTCAGCTATGGAAAACTATTTAGCCAGTTTAATAGCAGTCAGCCAGACACTATACGCTGAACAATATGAATGTAGATTTATTAGTAGCAGATGCCTCCTGGCAGTAGGGATAAAGTCAACTTGAAACTGAGGTGGGGTCTGTTGAATTCATGCAAATTATTAAGGGTCAGAGAAGGATTCATCTTCTGACAGCTCTGGATTCTAAGCATTCTGCCACATCCCCTCCTTTTTGCCTTCATCTCACAGCGGGGCCTGTTTCCAGAATTTATTTATTAATCTCCAATGTAGAGTCCGGCAGCCTTTCACATAGTATGCTTCATGTGCACACCAGATGGGGGGATCGGTGCATTTGTCAAAGTCCAAAAAGCCAGAGTTCCATCCATTTCCACTTTGGCAATGTCATCAGGTAAATGCCTATGAAATGAAGTGTGTCTGCTGCAACCTTCTCTGTTGACGCAATGAGCTGTACAGGTGTTTCCTCCATAGCATTATCTGTTTCCCATAACATTCAAGCAGAGTTATGTGAGGCTGACAGCGAGATCTTGCATCATGTTTTTTATTACGGAAGAAAAACATGCGCTGACTGATTTGCACCGCTCTATATACATCAAGAGACAGAGAGAATTTATTGTCTCTCTCATTCTGGATGTACATTCCAAGGTATCTGCCATTCATCAAGTCAGCAAATCAGGGCTACACGTGCAGGACATATGCCACCAGCTATATAGTATCCAGATGGCCAGGTACTGCGAGTGGGGAGTGATGGAGAGCAGTGCATCGCAAGGCTATTTGTTACTGATTGAAAATATTGGAGTCACTTGTAGGTTGCCATGTTTTAAACTCACATCAAGGATTAGCCTGACTTCTGGTGAACTTGGTGATGCATCATGTAAATATCCTGAGTTTCATCACTAGTCCGGATAATACAATAGTATTCGTACCAATGGAACTTATCTATACTCGTACTGTAGCATCGATGTACTGTAGCATCGAAACAGCAACTATATGGCCTTCTTCCCACTGTGGTTTTGGTGCGTATTTTGGTGCTTATAATGCTGTAAATTGAACAAAAAGTGTTAGTTTTTTGATGGTACAAACGCAGGAAAACACACACCAAGGCTGCTACATGTAGACCATTAGGCTGGGTTTGCATGTAGTAGTTGGTCAGTACTTTTAGACAAAACCAGTAGTGGAACCAACAGAGAGAAAAACTATAATGGAAAGTCCCACTCTTTAAAAAAATAACAATAAATTAAAAAGATAAAGGGTCGTAAATTGTAGGGCATGTGCAGTGGCATAGCTAGAAATAGCTGGGCCCCACAACAAACTTTTCAATGCCCCCCCCCCCCCCAACTTCCCCCATTCAATGTCCAATTCTTTGGGGGACATTTATTAAAATGCATCCCAGGCGTACACTATGTAAGAGAGGAAGATTTGCCCCTTTTCTGTGGTGTACGGCAGCTGTATCCCTCACTCACAGCCAGGAAGGGGCACAGCAAGGCGGGGAGGAGGTGTAGTGTAAATCATGGCACAAATCTACACCTGCTCCTGAGCAATTCCGTAGTCTGAACCCACCCTTTCTGTCCAAACTCTAATGAAGTTAATGAGTAGTGTAGGGGGTTGGGGGGGTGAGGGTACTTAGCTGTAGTACACACTATTCCCTTTGCCAGGTTCAGGACAAAGGTCCTGAATGGCTAACCAGGGACATTGTAGAGCTGAGCAGACCATCGGGCCCCCTCATGTGGCAGGCCCCATTACAGCCGCTTCCACCCATGGGCATGTGCCAAAATTAGCAACATTTTTTTACACCAAAATAGACGCATATACACTATTTTTATTTTCAAAGTTATATATATTTGCAATTTACTTCTTTTTAAAAATCTAAAGTCTTCCAGTACTTATCAGCTGCTGTATGTCCTGCAGGAAGTGGTGTATTCTTTCCAGTCTGACACAGTGCTCTCTGCTGCCACTTCTGTCCATGTCAGTAATTGTCCAGAGCAGTACCAAAACTTCATAGAAAACCTCTCCTGCCTGTACAGTTCCTGACATGGACAGAGGTGGCAGCAGAGAGCACGTGTCAAACTGAAAAGAAAACTCCACTTCCTGCAGGATATACAGCAGCTGATAAGTACTGGAAGGCTGGATATTTTTAAACAGAAGAAAATCACAAATCTTTATAACTTTCTGACTTTCTCTAATCATCCGACCTCCAGTGAGCATATATTATCCCATGTAGTTAATATGGGTTTTCTAGAACTGTTTTTGGCATGTAGGGTAGGGTATCAATGTCTAATCCTTGGCCAAACCTCCTCCATAGCCCAAAGCCACCCTTTAACTCTAGTGTTATCCAGTAGATATAATTTGTGGCATATGATCGCAGGCCCCAGGACCCTGCATTGGTGCTATATTGGATAGAAACAGACCCCTGACTACTGTAGGTCTTTGACATAATCCGATCGGTTACAACATCCTTTTTGTTCTCCATAAGCGGGATGCATAAGTCAAACAATTCAATTTAATCAACACATTTATGTCACTTCACTTTATATTGTTTTGCCCTTAATATAAACTGCAGATTCCTGCCTGACTGAAAGGATTCTGTAGTATACATTTGGTTGAAACTACAAAATCAATGGTAAATCAATATTAGAAGAGGGCTTTATTCTGAGGTCATCTTATATTTGAGCCATGGCAAGAAGGAGCAGCTGTGTCAGGCAAAATCATCCATCATTGTAAAACTGCATTGTGAGCCCCATCTATTTGGATTTATCTGTTGAAACGTGTGTTGGGCCAGAGATGAGAAGTACATGATTGCATTAGCAGAAATAAAATGTCACGTCTGCCATTTTGTCTTCTATACAATACAAATAGACAGGAGGATGACAGTAATCCTGCTGAGGATTCAGCTGGAATGTTCCATTAGTGCAAAGCGGCCTGTTATGCTTAGGCTACAAATCACACGTACAGGTTTTTTTTTTTTGTCTTAAAAATTTAATTGAAGTTTATTGGACAAAATAAAAGAATACTGCATGTATTAGTAACTGTATTATGTGCACAATATAATTTTTGTGCACCCACTATGGTGTGTGGAGGAAAGTCTTACATTATAGATATGGTGAGAAAGCGAAAAACTTTAGAAATTAAAAAAGAAAAAATCAGACTGCAGTGTATGAACCTGCAAAAGAAAATGTAAATGGCACAAACAGAAACTAACACAAGATAACCTCTATTGTTATGCACCAGTGACAGATCCTAAAGCCAGTGCAACTAATTCTCTCCACAGACACATTGAACATTCAAAGCGACTCTGCCACCTCCAAAACACTTGCTAAACTTAGAGGATGTACCACCAGGTACATACTCTTTAATCTGACACAGGGATAGAACGGCGCGGTCACGGGACGGTGCTCAAGCACTGGAGGCGGGCTGGCCTGCCCCCAGTGGAAGGGAATTCCCTCCCCTGTATGATGCGGCTCCGTTAGAATCAATGGAGCCACGTCATACAGGGGTGGGAATTCCCTCCCATTGGGGGCGGGCCGGCCTGCCTCCAGTGCTTGAGCACCAGCCCGTGACTCGTGGATAGAACGGCGCGGTACACGGGAACCGGGCCGCGTATGGAAGAATGGACCGCGGCACCGGCTTGCCCATGATGGTGCCGTTCTATCCCAGGGTCAGATTAAAGAGGATTAGTACATCCTCTTTAAGTTATGAGTAGATTATACATCGGTAGAGTATATAACGCTGATTCTATATTTGCAATTTTCATCTACCGTGTTCCCTGAAAATAAGACATCCTCCTAAAATAAGACCCCTACCTAGTCTATCAACTATCCCAATGTAAGGCACCCCCCCAAAAAAATGAGGCACCCCGAAAGTAAGGCACCCCCCCAAAAGTAAGGCCATCCACTACCACCTCCTCTCCCCCTCTCTCCTCATGCTTGTACCGTGCCGCTCACCTCTATCCCCCCTTCCCTGTGCCACTCACCTCTCTCCCCGTGCCCTTACCTTTGTCCCTCCCTCCCCGTGCCCTTCACATCATTCCCTGTGCCCTCACCTCTGTCCCTTCCTCCCCGTCGTACTCACCTCTCTCCCTCCATGCTGCTCACATCTCTCCCCATGCCGCTCACCTCTCTCCCTGTGCTGCTCCCGAGAGGTAAGCCATCCCCCCCCCAAAAAACTGAGTGTCTCTTTTAGAACTAAAATTTATATAAGGCACTGTTGTATTTTTAGGGGAAACACGGTATGTTCCTGCATTTGTTTGCTATAAGCCCACAAATGAAGGAGTCTAAGTAGTCCTCTCCATTATATTCTTGAGCTAAGTAGTCCTCTCTATGCATCAACATGCCCAGTTTGTAGGCTTACAGTGGGGATATACAAAGGAGTAGAAAGCTACAAATTACAGATTTAAAACCATCACTTGACAACAGCTTACCTCCCCGGGAGCAACAGAACCGGCCATGTACAAATCCAAGACAAGAGACCCTTCTCTTCCCTAATATCTGTCGCCAGATAGTAGGCCAGTTGACAAGGTTGGCCATCTTTAATCTAATGTGTGTGGCTAGCTTAAGTGAAGATAGCACTGGAATGGAAGAAAACTGATAGAAAAGGTGAAAGGGAGTACTAAAAATTGCATAAAAAAACATATTTTTGTACATGGATAAATATTTAGTTGCAAGAGTTGAGATATGCCTGAACTGGAGATAGGTAAAAATGGTTAGCGAAGAGAAGCATCTCCTTCAGCTGTTGAGATGATAAAAGTACTCCATCACCGCAAACATCCACCATAAAAAGCACTCCCTTAGAGTTTCATTTAGAAACACTTGGCAAGGACACAAGGTGAGGACATAGATTGTTATTTCACAAGGCTGTTAATAGAGATGAGAGAATTTACAGTAAGTTCATCTGAACCCGAACCTGATAACTTGGCCGTTGAAAAGAGGCATACAGCCCATCTGTTATCTCTAGGTGTTAATGCATCAAATGAAAATGTATTGCACTGATCACTAACCATATTAATACTATAGTTTTTTCTAAAGCAGACCGGGATTCACAATAACTTACAGGTCTTCATATTCCACAAAACATGGCAGGCATATATACCCTAGAAAAAAAGTGGATCAACACTTGATCTTGATGCTACCCAACACTTAGTAATATAACTAAAAAGTATACTCTGGCACATTAATAGCTAATCCACAGGATATGTCTTGAATCTATAAAGGCTTTATACACACTCATCTCAATAACAATGATCATCCTGTCCAGGATGTTGTTCCTGGATGATGCTCCCTGTTGTTCCTGACCTCAGTCCTTGTTCCTAGTCCCTGTCCTCTGTCCCAGTCCCTGGTCCCTGTCCGCTGCTTAACCATTGTTCCTGAGCTCTGCCTGCCACCTGCGGTTATGCCTGCAGACCCCTGCCTGCATTACCATCTGCCTACTGCTTCTGCCACGCCTCGCCTGCTGTCACTAGCAACCAAGCCAGGGGTAGCGACCTGGGGGTCGCCTGCCGCAGCAAGTCCATCCCGCCTTGCGGCGGGCTCTGGTGAAAACCAGCGGCCCCTTAGACTCCGCTCCCTGGTGCGGTTACCACCATCGCTAGTGACAGTTCAGTGGATCCATGACTCCAGGCGTTACAATAACAGACTACGATTACACACCAATGAGAAATCGTTGGTTGTTTGCCAGAATTTGGATCTATTTTTATAGTTTGCAAATCAGTTGCATTTAATAAGACGTTGTTCGCAGAAGCGAAGAACGCAGTAGCGACGACAGGTCAACCACAAGAACGATCATAAGTAACCATCATTGCTCCGTGTAATTGGGTGAAAGATTTCAGGTCGTTGGCAATAGCGGTCGTTTGAGATCGTTTATCGTTAATTGTTGAAAGATCACTTTGTGGAACAGTACCCTAAATGTCTCAGATGGGAATAACCATTTAAAAGGGTTGTCCTGTGTTTGGTATTTTTTAACAGATTGCTGCAGGTGCATATAAACCAACCCTATGCTTACCTCGCGGTGTCGCTGGTTTCTCACGCTGACTACAGAGTCACTTCCACTTCTGAGACAAACTCATCTCGGGTGTGACAGCCCGGCAATCACTGGTATTCAAGAGAGTCCAACAGCATTCAGAAGTTTTGATCCAAATATTTATTGATGTCCAAGACTACATACTGTAGATATGATGTTTCGACCCCTCCTGGGGTCTTGGTCAAGTATACTTGAAAAAGTCCCCAGGAGGGGTCGAAACATCCTATCTATGTAGTTTGCGACACCAATAAATATTTGGATTAACACTTATGGATGCTGTTGGACTCTCTTGATACCAGTTACGATTACCCACCCGGGGATTGTGGGTATACCAGCAGGAATCCCAACAGGAACAAACTTCACAAAGGGGTCCATTGGTGCTGCTGAAACCCTTTTCTACAGCCCGCCAATCACTGACTAAAACAAGACCCCCCTGTGAGATATCATTTGAATACAAGCTAATGGTTTCAAGCATATTTCCATGTAACAACTATTACCGTTAATTGAGAGGTGCATATATATAATCTGACTGCTTACCGTACATGAACACCATTCCAGGAAATAATCAACATTAAAAAAAAAAATGCCCACTAGTGATGAATGGACACAAAACCTATGTTCAGGTCCGGCATTGATCACAGCAACAAAGTTTGTTAAAAGACTGCTGAGCAGCCAATCAGCAAACTTTATTGCTGTTGCCCTTGCACAGCAATCACAGCCATGCTAAGTAGGGTAATGGCTGTGACTAAACAAGTCAGGGTGGAGTTTACCATCAGTTATATGAAGGAGAGGGAGAAGAAAGCCTATGCAAGCTTAACCAGTTGGCCTACACAATTCCTTAAAGGTAAATCAAGGTTTTCTTCTCATCTCTCACCACTCAATTTAGGGCAGCTGTCCCTTTTGCAAATTCCAGTGTACCTCCTGCTCAATGTTCATAGTGCTACAGTGTGTATTCTTTCCCTTTAGCCTCTCATCAGAATGAACAGAAGCAGCTCATTGCTTAGTGTAACCCTTTCCTTGCTGCTCTGATCCTGGTTCTGCTCTTCCTTTTGTTTCTGCTCACATAGCACCTTCTAAAGCCAGTAATTCTCCCCTTCTCACTTCACATGCCATCTATAGAGCTGTTATATTAATTGTTATTAATTGTTCAGTCTACTACAATGCCAGATTATTCAGTCTAGTACTCTTTCTCCAGTACTATGTCACAGAATAGCAGAGGAGTATGTTCTTTGAATGACTTTGAAGTACCGTATTTTCTGGCATATAAGATGACTTTTTAACCCTGAAAAATCTTCTTAGAAGTTGGGGGTCACCTTATACGTTGGGCATGGTCACCCCATATGGTGAAGGAGTTCAAAATGGCCCCACCGGATGGGGTGACCACTACGAAAAAAAAACAAAGTTAACTCATCTGGGGCCCGTTCCCAGCCTCCGCGCGCTTCCTTCCCGTTCCCGGCACAGGCAGTGTGACGTACACTGACTGCTCCTGGGATCCCCGAAGCTCTCCTGAGCGGCCGAGCATCTCATTGGAGACGCTCGGCTGCCCGGAGAGCTTTGGAAGAATGACAGAGGCTCTGGAAGTACCCGAAGCCTCTGTAATTCTTTTGAAGCTCTCCTGGCAGCCAGGCGTCTCCGAGCTTCTCCGATGACAAGCTCCGCTGCTCAGGAGAGCTTCGGGGGATCCCCGACACAGTCAGTGTACGTCACAATGCTTGTGCCGGGAACGGGACAGAAGGCGCACAGAGGCCAGGAATGGGCCCCAGGTCGAGTTAACTGTTTGTTTTTTTAAATTTAGCTGCAGATAACCCCTGCCTGACCACAGCAGGGCTGCGTTCAGGCAGGGGTTAACATTTTCCCGGGTATAAGGCGAACCCCTGACAATCTTCTTGAAAGTCAGGGGTCGTCTTATACGCCCAGTCATCTTACACGCCGGAAAGTACGGTACTACTGGAAAGTAGCCCAGCTGTGGCCCCACCCCCTCGACGGCTGAAGTGGGACAGCCTCAGTACTGATAAGGGTTGTGGTAAGAGGAGTGAGCAGACAGCGATGGGTAAAGTACTGCCTTGGGTATACCAAACTGCCTCATTTGCATAAAGATAAAAGCTCAGCCAATAAAAATGCTGCACCATAGTGATACAATTTATGGTTCCATGTTAAGGCCGTATTACACAGCCCGATGTGCCGGACAGTCTGAACATACTACAATACTGGACACAGCCCATAGTTGGTAGTGAGGAAAAACAAATAAAAATTGAAAAAAATAAAGGTTAAATGGGTGTTGAAGCAGAACTTTATTTTTCACCAACCTATCGTTCTGCATTTAAAATCCATGGCGGTCAACCCCAGAAAAATACAGTGGCCGACTCCTAGCACACAGCAGATAAGAGCGGCACGCTCAGTGCCTGGCTGTCTCAGCAATACTTAGGATGAAATATCTGCCGCTGAAATATAAACATTATGCTAAGCAAGTAGAACAAACAGCCTCAAACCCAGTTAATTATCAATGAGGCCTAATTCTCATCATTCATATTAATTGTGGAATTATACCTTTTCTCCAAGAGACTCTGGCTAATAATCAATCCATTTGTCTCTTTTAAGATAAGCTTCATTTTACTGAGCAGTCTGTCTCATTCAGGAGATGGATGGTGGGACTTCGGGCCAATGAGATTAAAGGCTTGATAGGGATTCATTAGTCAATGATAATGAAACGGGTTCAATCGAAGAAGATCTTTTAATATGTGTTATTTGTATTCATGGTTAAATGATGTTGTAAATAAGATACCTTTACTGCTTTGCTGATGAGTTAAATTTCAGGATGTTAACTACTTAATGTCATCTCTTCCTTGCAGTCTACAAATGTCCTTGTAACGTATCAAGTACCTGGATTACCGTATTTTGCATGTATGAAATGTTATTGCCTGTCTATTGCCTGTGATTGGGCAAATGTATCTGTGAAAGTATATAGTACTACAGACTAATATGCAATATACCATTGTAACTATATACAAGGGTTGTTGGGGGCACCATGACACCACTGAGTCCCACCCGATCCCCGTAGTATGGAGGTTGGACATGTGAGCTTCTCCTCGATCCAAAGTAATTGGGACTAATGAAGATAACCAAGTGCCATAAACCGCTATGTCTGTCATTACCACAGTGTTGTATGGAGGACTAGATAAATGTTTGCCTAACCACTGTTCCATTCAATTGGGGGACATTGGACCACTGGTTACTGGTGGGATCAGACATTGATCATCTACTCTTATCATAGCCAAAGAGTGACACCTGTGTTGTCACGTCTTTCCTTTTCTCAATCACTGAATGGCAGTCAATGAGACTTGATGATGGAGGCTTCTTAGGTTCCCAAGGGTTTGAAGGCTCCACAGTGTCCTTACTATGATTCAGCCCGGAACTATGCTTAGCCCCTTTGCCTTGTGATATGGACAATGTATGCATCATAAAAACTAGAGGTGAACGCAATTCAAGTCCGTTTGTTCGGTATATGAATATTGGTGGCTGAAGTTGGATGCGGCCCTAGGGAGTCCTGGAAAACATGGATACAGCCCATGGCTCTAAAACCCCTATCAAAATGAGGACCTATATAAAAGTGGCAGCTAGGATGTTTGGCATTGATACAATGGGGTTTATGACCATAATAAAGGGTATCAGGCAATAAAACCTTTACTGTACTGTAAACGTAAAGCATTCGATATCAAGAATACTTTACTGTCTGCTTTCAGACCTTTTTCCATTGATGATCTTCACCAGCAGTATCTACGTGTTGTCTAGCACAGGTCAGTCTGTTCATTCATTGCCTTTGTGTTGACAGTGGTCGTCCAGTTAAGACAATGGACCAACTTTCCTAAAGCTGTCTATTTCTTAATTAAGACCTTATTACATGGGCCAATCTCCATGTACAGTAATTGGATATGTATGGCTAATGGTTAATTAATGCTAGGGCTGCACAAACAATCTAGCCAGGTGAAGATCATAAATGGAGAGCCTGGAGATCCACTCTACGGTATATTCCCACACAGTATTTTGCTCAGTATTCTGGTCAGTATTTTGCACCCAAACCAGGAGTGGATTGAAAACATAGAAAAGCTATGTTCACACACTGTTGAAATTGAGAGTATGGCTGTCATTTAATGAAAAATATCGTCCGTTATTCTAAAACAATGGCCGTTGTTTTAAAATAATGGCAATTATTTGGCATTAAATGTCAGCCATCCACTCAATTTCAACACTAGAGATGAGCGTAGTGAATCTGATGAATTCCGATTCGCAGAGAATTGGGCGTTTAATTCACCTCGTCGCGATTCGGGAATTCGACAGATTCTCTTCACAAATTCGCTAAACATGGCAGCAGTTACGAATATTGATTACACAGTTGCAAATATTAGGCAGTTGCGTACATCACAAGATAAACGTTCACATGTTCGAAAATGATTGTTAGAACCATTCCGATTATCGAACAAATTGTTTGTATCAACGAACATGGTCAATTAGTCGCATGTTCGTATAAACATATGAACATTTATAAATATGTTCCCTCACCACAATTTTTTATGAAATTTGTTTGTATGCAATTCGCAAATATTCGCTTTAACTGTCAGATTGCCTAACTGAAGAACTTGATCAAAATTTGATGATTTTAAAAGATTGTTGAAGATGAACCCCAAAAATATTTATATTAAATATCTACCAATTCATAGATTTTTAAACAGATTCAAAGGTCCTGTTAAATGTTCTTATTAAAAGTATTCAATCCTATGATTTACAAGTAATTGTATTAATTTCCTTTAACCAAAGCTAGCTTTAAGTTTGTTGGTGTCTTGAAGAACCTTATGTGAACTATGTATCATGCACAATAAATAAACTAGTGTATATAGCTGCATTCATAGTTTTTGGGAATAAAATGTGAGATCAGAGAGCAAGCTAAGGCAATGAGATCAATGGTGCCCATTAGACAAGTTTCAATCCCCTATGGCCACAACTAACCATGGAAATTGTGTAGGCATCTAAAATGTTCACTATATCTGTTTGTTATTTCCTATGTAAAAGTTTGTAAAATGAGGTTGAAATACATGGTAGCTCATCAACCCACAGTCCTATAGTGCAAATAGAAGGCATCAAACACTTAACAAATCCGTCCCGTTGACTAATTCGATTGTGTTTGGTGGTGCTAAAAACAGAACTCAAAAGGCTCCATTAGAACAATCTTTATAAACATATGGCGAGTAACATAAGAGTTCTGACTGAGGAATATTGTTAGAGAGGTACACTTAATGGATCAGAGGAGGGAGGTGTTTATGCCCCATAAAATCTAACAGTAAAACAGTATGAGCCGCATAGAAGGACCTATGAAACAAGACCTTCAGGGCAACTAAATCAATTAGACATAATGCACAGAGAACATGCACTGTGAAATACACCAACAGAGCTGTTATTGTCCGTCTGTAGCACATTATTACAGGCAGTAAACAATATAGTGCTGATTTATATACCCCCAGACAGTGCTACAATTGTTGAATTTGTAGCCATAGGGGTGAAAGGTTGCATGACTCACCAGTCCCTTTGTTTCTCATTATACCCTTTTGGCTCATCTGGGCAACTCTTGGCAGACGACCTTTACATTGAATATGGTGTTGTCATCTTGAAGCGATATTACGAAACTTTTATTGTGTTGAGTGGGACTTCGATTCTGAGAAAGTAGGTCATTGTCACATCATAAAACATGATGGTAGTAAAGGGACAAGTCCAGCTGAGTAAAGAGAATTATTAGAGGAAGAATATGCATGAAGGAAAGAAGGGTGTTACAGGTGAACCTAGGATGGAAGAATGCTTGGTGAACATTGTAATTGTCATCTTTATTGGTTGAGTCATGTAGGATTCTGCTTAAAAAATTTCCTATTAATTAAATTTTTGTGTCTAATTCTCATCAATGTTTATACTGAGCTACAGCTTTACGAGTAGAGTGTTTTACTGTGTACCTTTCAGGTCTTCTTGGGTGACATAGTGGTTTAATCTGTCTTACTTTCATGAGTTTTTTGCCTTTTGTGCTTTTGCACTGTATCCATAGTGTTTTATATCATTGTTGCAACATGCATATCCCTTCTTGGTTGTGAGCAAGAGGTTTGCCCATACTTCTAGAGGGAGAGGATTTTGCGGTGGCCCAACCTCTATCTCTGCGAGAAGAGGAAGTTGGGTTGGTCTATAGTAGAGAGAGAGGGAAGCATCCTAACACCCTGCTTTCAGAGCTAGGTTAAAATTCAGGATCGTTGTGTTGAAAAGTGCTCCTGACCTTATTGCCTGCTGATGAACTTTCCTAGTCCTGAGAGGAAGAAAAGAAAGAGAACCCTTCAGGGTTTTAGGCCAGGCCTAGATATTAAAGGGGAGCTTCGGTGATTCCATAAAAAAGGAAACTACATCTCTCAGTATGCATTGCATTTCAGAACCAATTGCTGGGTACCTGCCCCTGTAGTATCTGTCAATAACAAAGTTTCTGTTTTGCACAGCAAACGCTCTATCTATCTATCTATCTATCTATCTATCTATCTATCTATCCTATTCCTCTACATAGATAGATGATAGACAGAGAGAGAGATGAAACAACAGTGTCTCCTTTCCCCTATACTACTCAGGAGAGACAGTGTTTCCCATCCTAGGCCAGGAGATCACAAAGAAAATTGATCCAGGCGCTGATCTCATGGCACTGTGTAGGGGTAGTAGGGGAGTCTAAAACATTTTTCTACAGAATATTTGTCTGTTTTTTTGCCCAGCTGAATAGAACTAATTTAACTGAATAAATTTGTGATTAAAATATTTGCAGAATATTCGCAATAAAATTTGCTAACAAATTCACCTGTCACTGACTGCATAAAAAATTAAATTGTGCGCAAATCCTTTATTATGCAAATTGTTGGGTCTATTCTTAAAACAGACGGACTAAAAAAATTGCATCTAAAAATTTTCCCTGTCAAATACTGGTTTATAAATAGAACTAGAAAAAATAGGGAAAAATCCAAGTATTCACCTTAAAAAAAGCTTTCAATGAATTATTCCTATAGAGTCTAGAAAAAATTTGTAAGAGAAAAATCCATGTGATCTGTAATACTTTCGATCAAAGTATCTTAGGAATAATACCTTTATTGGCCAACAGAAAATTGTTAGAATAATGCGCTTCCGGGATTCAAAAGATGCCATCATCAAGTTTACAAATGAATCATTTGAAAGTATTAATCACCCCATAGTGTCTGTAACACAGGAGATAATTTTCTACACTTTATCAGAAAAGACAATGGCCCAGATTTACCAAAGTGTGTAAGGGTGCGTGCACACTACGGAATTGCCGCGTATAACCCGCGGCGTATTCTGTCGCTCGTCTCCGCACGCGGCGGCACGCATTTCCACCGGTGCCATAGACACTATTCTATGCACGGGCGGATTACGCGTTCCGTCGAAAGAATTGACATGTCAATTCTTTTTCGACGGAACGCGTAATCCGCCCGTGCACAGAACAGTGTCTATGGCACCGGCGGAAAAGCGCGCCGCCGCGTGCGGGGACGAGCGACGGAATACGCCGCGGGTTATACGCGGCAATTCCGTAGTGTGCACGCAGCCTAAAATAGCAACTGGTATAAACTGCCCATAGCAGCAATAGCAATGTTTTCAGGGCTACTACTGCCCTCTTTATTAGGTCTCTGATAAGCAATCCAATAAGGAGGACAGTGGTAGTGGGTCCTATTTTTCCGCAACTGGATAGCATTCCTATTTCCGTTATGCTCATTTACTGTACCAAGTGGATTTGCGTTCCTACCGGGCTGTGACAAATCACGTGGAGTAATTATTGTGCCCGTCTGAACAACGACTCCAGGTGAGGTTGGTAGTCACTAGAAATGAGCAAATCTCTAGCACACTGGGGAACCCAAGCGTGCGGTATTTGATTACAGGTGGCTACTAGAGATGAGCGAGTCGATCCTAACCCGAACTTTCAGCATTTGATTAGCTGGGGCTGCTGAACTTGGATAAAGCTCTAAGGTTGTCTGGAAAACATGGATACAGCCAATGACTATATTCATGATTTCCACATAGCCTTAGGGCTTTATCCAACTTCAGCAACCACCGCTAATCAAATGCCGAAAGTTCGGGTTTGGATGGACTCGAGCATGTTCGCTCATCTCTAGTGGCTACAGAAGTTGGATGCAATCCTAGGGAATCCTGGAAAACATGGAAACAGCCTAGAGACTGCATAGCCTTGGGGCTGAATCCAACTTCTACCGCCACCAGTAAGCAAATGCTGCACCCTAGTAGTTATCTGGATTCTAACAGATCTCACACCTTGTGCACTTTCTTCTCTTTTTTTTCCACATTAATATCTATAAAAAAATATATATATATACTGTATGCGTTTACCCTAAGCATAGTGTTAAAGTGAATGTACCATCAGGTATCAGATTTTTAAATCAATAGACTGGCGCCAGATTGGGGATGTCGACGCAGGGGTACTTTTTTTGAACCATGGCCCGACCCGGCCTGAAGCACTGTATAACGTTCTGCCCTCTCCTATGTGACTTCTCGCTTTGGGGAGGGGTTTTGTCACACTGGGGCGGGGCAGGTCTGTCTCCAGTGCTTCAGGTTGGGCTGGTGCTTTGGGTCGGGCCGCGGTTTAAAAAAAGGATCATGGCGCCGGCATCCCTGCGCCGGTGCCAGTCTATTGGTGTAAAAATCTTAAAGTGATGTACCTGATGGTACATTCGTTGTAAGCATAGACAAGAAGACACAGCATTGCTTGGTTTAAAAGTGGCAGTGATGATAGGGATTATTGTGAACTTTACGGAGAGCATACCGGCATCAGGCATGTCCTATCAGGCTTAGTGTAAAATATTCATGTCTGCAGAAGATTAGGATGTACTCCATCCTTATCTTCTCAATACTTCCCCTGAACAATTCATGTACTGTTGCTCTCTCTTCAATAAGGTTCAGTGATCCCTCTCCACGGTGACAATTATTTTGCCCTCATTACAGGTTGATCATCATTCATGGTGAGGAGCCGGAGATATCATTTATATGTATGAGACTCCGCTAGCGATGACTGGCTCTTGTGGTCAGCGCACTCATCATTCTGCTTTCAGAAATGGGAACACATTTGTAATTTATCCAATAGGTATAATCACCGAGTTCATAAAACTCATTATCAACCTTATTCCTGCATTGTACTTCCATTACTAAAGGATTTCTCAGGCACTTTACCCCTCCCGATAGAAACCCATATTTTTTTTTTTTTTACTAGATTGTGACAAGCTGTTATGGGTAATTCCATTGTACATGCGTCATAATTACACATTTCTTAAATGAGGTTCCGGTGTAGTCTATGAAGGTGTATACATTGTGGAGTCCCAAGGGCAAGTTAAATTATCCCAATTAATACTCGGCGCTCCTCGAAATGAGAAAGACCTATTAAATTCCAATCTATTACATCATAACGGACGTAACATTTAAATTCCATTTTCACTTACAAATAAGTAGCACCAGAGTAATAGATTATGTGGGGATGGTCATTATTTTGGCGATAGAAGGGGGGTGTTAATAGATATTACGTTGTGCACTCGCATTGAGTAGTATTAATGAATCGGGGCTAGTTTCTCCCCAGCAGAGTCAATAAGATCCTTACATGTGTATTTGTACGGAGATGAGCTGCTGCTGGTGACCTACAACCAGATTCCAGCAAATGCCTTTACTTATGATAATAAACGCTAATGGTTCTCTGTAGTCCCTGAAGCGTCTGTAAATCTCCCAGCCATTCTAATTGAATAGCGGAAGATTTATGATCTAATAACTCGAAGATACTTTGTACTTATCAAAGGATATAATTGATGTCAGTGTTAGAAGGTCTATTCCCCATACTGGTCTGATTCCTTTCACATCTGAATTTACACCTATAGGGGCCTTACACTGTTATATGCCACATGCTGCCAACTTTAGCCCGTGCCCTCATTTAAATGGAGTCTTGTCAGGATTTTCTAAAAGGTTATATTATTTGTACCATCAATCACAATAAAGAACGTCAGGATATTGCAAACACAGCAGTTTTTTTTTCCCCTCATATTTGCACTCTTTGAAATGTTAATAGGATGGTTATAGTACTTAGGATACAAACAGTAGTTTGCATGTTGGCTCAATTCTGTTGAGTGGCCATAAGAAGAGATGATCGAACAGCAGAAAATCTCGGGTTCTATAGAGCTCGAACCTTGTTGAATCTTCTGCATTTGATTCCCAACGCCTTCCCGGTCCGTGGGGAAGGAGGAGACAGCCCGGGTACCACCTGGAATTCCGGGATACAGCCTATTACCTAGGCGGTACCCAGGCTGTCTCCTCCTTCCCCACGGACCGGGAAGGCGTCGGGAATCAAATGCAGAAGGTTCAACAAGGTTTGAGTTCTATAGAACCTAATATTTTCTGCTGTTTGATCATCTCTAGCCATAAGCTGGCTACACATATTAGGTTACCCTCAACAACAAAAAAATACTTTTTTATTTGGAGGCTACCCCCAGTGTCGGTCGGATGCTCAGCACCTCCAGCTGTTTGTCAGAATGGTGGTTTTGGTATACTCAGTGAAACAGAGTAGGAGACAGGCAGCACTGTACATTGTGTAGTTGCTATTCTGGGTTGTTGGTTATTTGGACTGACCCTCAGGGCCAAAGGCTCCTGGGGGGGCCCACGACCGTGTAAGCTGCACACATTTGATCTCACTGCAGCTGCACATCACTCAGGGCCCCCCGGACAATCCTCTGCTGAGCCCCCGAGTGATGTGCAGCTACAGGACCGTCCCAGGTGAGCAAAGTAAAAACAAAACTCACCTCTTACACACACACCCCCATTGCTGCCGGTCTCCCAGTGCCGCTCTTCATTGTTCTCTCTTTCAGAACAGGCAGCATGTGTAATAAACGCTGCCTGCACCAGAAGAGAGAACAGGGGAGAACGGCACTGGGAGACCGGTAGCAATGGGGGTGAGTGGGGTGTGTGGGGGGTGAGTTTATTTTTTTTTCTCTTCAATTTATCTACTTTAGGGGAAGTGAACAGGAGATGATGGACTACACAGGGGGGGGGGGCATCTTCTTAAAGTTGACTACACAAGGGGCCATCAAAAAAAGGAGGACTACACAGGGGGCCATCTATTAAAAGAGGACTATACAGTGGGTCGGCTAATGGGGGAATACACAGGAGGGGGGGCATTTATTATAGAAGCTGCATAGAAAGTCATCTACTATAGGGGGACCAACACAGAGAGCTATCTACACTATGGGGGGTGCACACAGGGTACCGTCTAACATACAGAGAATATACAGGGGGTATCCTGATTGTCCTGAGCAAGGTAGTCGCTCTAGGGTTATGTGTCAGTGTGCCTGTGCACCAGGGAGGGGGGCAGGTTGAGAGGACAGCACTGGGGCCCAGGGTACATTTAATCCACCACTGGCTCATTCACTTCAGTGGAAGCTGAGCTGCCATAACCCACAATGGCCACTACACAATGTACAGTGCTTTCTTCCTTCTACTCCATATTGTATATGTTCACAGCTCTGACAAACAGCTCATTGGAAGGGGGGTGCTGAGTGCTGGGCCAAAACCAATTTGATATTGATGAAAATAATCTAATTATCCTTATGATCTACCATGGTCTCTTAATTTGATCTCTCAAATACTGTATGATGGGCAAGTGACTATATCATATATATATATATATATATATATATATATATATATATATATATATATATATATATATATATTACCTAGGGCTCCGAACAGCACCTTAGGTTACAGTTGGATGAACCATGCAAGTCTCCCACCTCCACCCTGGGAGCATATGTTGGGAGAACAATGGTTTTGTCATGTTTGATTGTTCCCATATGTGACAAACCTCTGTAATTTATGCTCCTTTCCTCATTAAAAATACATGACAGGCCAATTGTGAATGACAGAGAAAGATGATTTAACTGTCTAAAAGAACAGGTTCTGTATCTCCAGTATTACCATAGACAATGAATGCAGTGGCTGTGTGCACATAGGACTGTTACACAATTCCCATGAAAGCCCCTGTTCCTGAGATCCCAGCAATCGAAAAACTCTTATGATCCTACTCGTGTTATTGTTGGAACAACCCTTTTGTAGTCTATCTATCTATTTATCTATCTATCTATCTATCTAGACCAACAAAACACAACCATCACTGAACTCAGGGAGAACAGCGAAAAAATCCAATGGAGTACTCATTTATGAGTCTCCACTGATTGTCCCCTACTAAATTTGAATATGCAAAGAAGGGGTCCGTGGAGCCTCAGTCGCGAGTCTCAAAACATGGGGGTAGCCAGATATCCCTCTCTCCAGAGACCGAAGCCCGTTGCCAAGGGGTGCCTCCTAGTGGGGAGAGCACCAAACCATCCTGATACGTAGTCCCTCAGGTCCTACCTCTGTTGCAAGCTTTTAGACCTAAATAGGGAAACACCAGGGTGGCCCCTGTAAGTCAAAGTCTAACTCTGTGGTGAGTATAATGACATAAGACAAGGGTGACCAAGGCTAGACATCCATCCACAGACTGCAGTTTCAGGGTATTTTCCCCTCATCAGTATGGAGTAGGATTCTGGCTACCAGGGACAATGAAAAATAGATCAACAAAACACAACAATCACTGAACTCAGGGAGAACAGCGAAAAAATCCAATGGAGTACTCACTTACGAGTCTCCACTGATTGTCCCCTACTAAATTTGAATATGCAAAGAAGGGGTCCTTGAAACCTTAGTTGCGAGTCTCAAAACACGGGAGTAGCCAGATATCACTCTCTCCAGAGAAGGAAGCCAGTTGCCAAGGGGTGCCTCCTAGTGGGGAGAGCACCAAACCACCCTGATACGTAGTCCCTCAGGTCCTCACTCTGTTGCAAGCTTTGGGACCTAAATAGGGAAACACCAGGGTGGCCCCTGTGAGCCAAAGTCTAACTCTGTGGCGACATAAGACAAGGGTTACCAAGGCTAGGCATCAATCCACAGACTGCAGTTTCGGGGTATTTGCCCCTCGTCAGTGTGGAGTATCTATCTATCTATCTATCTATCTATCTCCTATTTATCTATCTATCTACTGTATCTATCTATCTATCTATCTATTATTTATCTATCTCCTATTTATCTATCTGTTATCTATCTATTTTAGTCAACTAGTCACTTTTTTGGTCTACTCAATAAAAAGAATATCAAAGTATATTTTCTATTATCTAGTATCTGTCTATCTATCTATCTATGATCTATCTATCTATCTATTTATTTATCTATTATCTATCTATCGATCGATCTATCTATCTACTATTTATCTATTATCTTTCTGTCTATCTATCTATCTATCTATCTATCTATCTATCTATCTATCTATCTATTTTAGTCAACTACTCACTTTTTTTGGTCTACTCAATAAATATCAAAGTATATTTTCTATTATCTAGTATCTATCTATCTATCTATCTATCTATCTATCTATCTATCTATCTCCTATCTATCTATCTATCTATCTATCTATCTATCTATCTATCTCCTATCTATCTATCTATCTATCTCCTATCTATCTATCTACCTATCCATCTATCTATCTATCTATCTATCTATCTATCTATCTATCTATCTATTTTAGTCAACTAGTCACTTTTTTGGTCTACTCAATAAACGGAATATCAAAGTATATTTTCTATTATCTAGTATCTATCTATCTATCTATCTATCTATCTATCTATCTATCTATCTATCTATCTATCTATCTCCTATCTATCTATCTATCTATCTATCTATCTATCTATCTCCTATCTATCTATCTATCTATCTCCTATCTATCTATCTACCTATCCATCTATCTATCTATCTATCTATCTATCTATCTATCTATCTATCTATTTTAGTCAACTAGTCACTTTTTTGGTCTACTCAATAAACGGAATATCAAAGTATATTTTCTATTATCTAGTATCTATCTATCTATCTATCTATCTATCTATCTATCTATCTATCTATCTATCTATCAATTTTTGTCAACTAGTCACTTATTTGGTATACTAAATAAAAGGAATATCCAGCTTTAGCTTCAAAGTATATTCGATACCAGTAAAAAGTTTGCCTTGTAAAGCATTACATGACTCTGAGGTGCCTCTGATGTAATCTTATTTCTTACAGACTCACAGTTTCTATCGAATACAAGAATTGATGTCTTCCATTCCGGAATGGCATGTGCTTCATTATAATGCTGAATTGACAATTGGACGCCTCCATCATTTCCGTGTTCCCTTTTAGAATTTTGCACCGGAAAATAAAATGAAGTAATTAGCATTTTTTTTTTATTTTGTCATAAGCGCCAGAGACACAGAAAACATTCTTTTCTTGACTCTCTGAATGTAGAAACATCAACAACTAGGTCTTTTCATGTATTTGGATGGCTGTCTTTTCCCCTTTTCTGACATCAGCCTAGACTTTGTAGAGTGAAAATGCAATATTAAGCATTCTCCCGGTCTCCGTAGTAATGTAATTCTTTGTAATTGAACAAGAGTTTTATTAAACACCTCTCGGGATGAACACTTTCCCTGTTCTCTGTATCCAAACCTTCACTTTCAATTACTCGCCTTATGTTGGCAGCTTAAAAAAAAATTTAAACTGCATTACCAAAAAACTAAATTACTGTCCCTCAGGAGCCCGCGCCAGCCAGTTAAAGCTTTTCGTTAACGCTTTCAGTTCTAGAACCTGTGGTTACATAGAACCTAGGAAACAGGAAATATACTACTAGCTAGTCAATAAAATCTAACATACTGTAGCTTAGATGACATAAAACTGCAAAAGGAAGCAGTGATAGAGATTGAGGGAAAAGAGTGCAATGCACATATGTGTATATATACAAACAATTGAGACTATGGGGAAGATTGATCAAACATGGTGTAAAGTGAAACTGGCTCAGTTGCCCCTAGCAACCAATCAGATTCCATTTTTTATTCTACATCGACTCTTTGGAAAATGAAAAATGGAATCTGATTGGTTGCTAGGGGCAACTGAGCCAGTTTCACTTTACACCATGTTTGATCAATCTCCCCCAATGTGTCTACAATAGGAGCCGCCTTCAACCTGAAATTAGTCACTCAGTACAGGGTCAGAATGAAAAAATAGAATAACCAAAAACAAACATGGTGGTTGGAGACCAGCAGTAATTCTCAGTATTTTTTACCATCGCCTTATGTGCACTATATCCTTCCCCAATTCAAACCTTGTTTTCCCTTATGAGGGCCCCATTATTAGCGAAAAGAAGCCAAGCCAAAACTAAGAAGAGTCTAGGGATAAGTGTCACAGAAGAACTGTCATGTCCCCATTGGTTGTGCAGAAAGTTGAGCTGTCTGGGGCCATTGCCAAAGTAGGGCTTAACATTAGCTGGACCTTATTAAGAAAGAGGGATTTTCTGGACCTCCAGTTACAGTGAAGGACAGCTTGGCATATTCTTGAAGGATGTGTCTTTCTGGGGATGCTGCCAATACGAAAGAAATTGGCTTGCATTATAAATCATCATCCAAGTGTTAAGTGAGTCTTGGACCTCGTCGCTGCCTTAACATAGGGGTGCATATATGGTGTAAAGTGGCACTATCATGGGATGATACATGCATCTATAAGTAGTGTATAAGTACTGTGGATGGGGATGTTGTTAGCCCTATGAAAAAGACTAGGAGGGGGTGCTTGAAGGGGAGGAATTATGTCTGTCTGCAGCTTCCTTCCACCCACAATTCTTATTTCTGCTAGAATATTTGGTGCCGCTGATCAGAGGAGAACCAATGGCTACAAGGGTGCAAAATAAATGCACAAGCAACCAAGAGTAGCACCATAAAGCACCATTATGTTCTAGACATAAGGCCCTGAAGAGATTGTCTATGGCTAGCGAGAGCAGTATTAAACATTGAATATGTAGTACGTAGATGTTGGTCCCTAAATAGTAGTTCGCCAATCGCATTTGGTTGACAAACCCCCAGTGAATGGTTCGCTATAAGAGTATTGAGCCATGAACAAATCACAATATTACAGAGAAATAATATCCCTATTCAGGGTATGTTCACACCGAGTAAATTAGGCGGAATTCTGCGGCGGAAATTTCCACCCCGGAATCCTGCCTGTCTCACCGTGTCATTGCGTGTCTATGGGAGGGTGCATGCTTTTCCGCTGCTGCCGCTCTCTTGACGCTTCTTTAAGCGGGGAGCGGAGGAGCGCGCGCTCTCCCATAGACAGGCAATGACACGCTGAGGCAGTATGTCTATGGAGGTATGTTCACTTTGAGTAAATTCTGCCTAATTTACTCAATGTGAACATACCCTCATAGTGTAATAACAATGTGTCGACTTTCAAACTGTAACTTTTTTGGAAAATTAGAATTTCACAATCTTGTGTTCTGAAAATTAGACCTAGCTCTGTTTTACAGAAGTAGATTTGAAACATAAGCCCTGTTACAATAATAAGCCCTAGGTACAGTCAGCTGACCAGATCCCTGACACTTGGTTGCTGAACATTAGCCAATCAGTGCTAGACTTGTTAGGTTCTGCCCCCTACCTGCTCAGCACAAGCTGCAGGGGAGGCAGCAGGGGTAAGAGGATGCACCATAAGGGACATAGAATACGTGGGGACGGAGAGTACATGGGGAGAGGTAAAAACTATGTAGGCTACCTGTAGAGGGGGATGCATGCAGTATGGGGAAGAATGACAAAGGAGGAGAGAGGTATACAGTATAAAGGCCTAACTAAAGGGGAACCCACAGTATAGGAGAATAACAGCAGTAAGACATAACTAGTGATGAGCGAATACTGTTCGATCGAATAGATATTTGATCGAATAGTAAGGTATTCGATAGTATTGAATATTATCGAATAGTATTATCGAATATTATCGAATATTATTGAATATTATCGAATACTTGTTCCCATAGACTTTAATGGGATCGAATATTCGATCGAACGTTCGAATATATAGGAGATATTCGTACGAATATCGAATATTCGAATATGTCACTATTCGCTCATCCCTAGACATCACTACTGTACAGAGTTGGGCTACTGTGCTTCTTCGGATATAAGCCCTACCCCGAAAATAACCCCTAGGCCTTTTTTCACAGAAAATTTTTTTTTTGTAAAAGAGCCTGCCTTATTTTTGGAGAAACAAAGTAAATGTTTAATAAGATTTTAACCTTAATATGGCTCCCAATAATTTCTTATAATAGCAACGTGTCTTAGAGGCCAGGCAATGCTCCATGGAGGGGGCTATGCAAAGTGGCTTCCTACAGAAGGAAAATAACTTGCTCTACTGCACCATCTAGTGGAAGTGGCTTCTCTTTCGTATCAATTTTTCACTCTGTTTCAGGGTTTTACTGATGGGTAACTCCTTCTTCTGGCTTGGCATATAATCCCCAGTCATGTATGAAGACCCTTTATGGGAAGGAACCTTGATATAATGGGAAAACTACCCCCAATAGGTGGTACTGAAGATTACATATTTTTCCTCCTGGAGAGGAGCTATTTTGCATTTTTCCCCCCATGGAGGAGATTGGTGGAAAGCCAATTTGAGAGATGAGCGAAGTGCATCCAGCAAAGGATGGATTTGCAGCAAACAAGCAGGCTGGAAGCGTGGACAGGTAAGTATAGATTCAGTAAAGTTTGTGAAGGATACACATTTTGCAGTAAAAAATTTCAAACATTGCTGTTTTTTTTTTTTTTTTATATTCGCTCACCTTCCCCTCCCTCTCTCTCTGTCTCTTTATATGTATATCACCATCCTCTTCACTGATCTAGTAAATGCACCTTACCTCCACTCAGTATAGGACTCTAATCTTCTGCAGTATTATTATGGTGTACCATGGTGTCATTCAGCCCTGTAATATTATACATTAATATGGAAACCCACTGACCAGCAATATCAGGAACAATGTCCAAAAGGAACATCGTCAGCTAAATCCCCAGCTCCGGGGTGAATATTTCTGCAACTGAAGTGAAATGTGTGTTTACTCGACAGAAATATCCTTCATGTAGTTTAGGAATTATTCCCACTGAGTAATAGCACGGTCCCTTGTATCATTGCCGTCATATGTTACATTATAGCAAACAATACCAAGCTTCACAGCTTTGATTTTTAGGAGTTGCATCTTTTGCATGGAATAATCAGCCGTTCACTCTTGTCATGTAAGGGTGGCACTGCTGCCTCCTAGTGGTAGAAAGTGTAATTTATATAGCAGATTGAGTTTAGTGTACTGGACAGCAAGGCAATCTCTTCAGCAGTACTTTTGTCCATAGAGTGACATGTCTGGCGATGCTTTCACTATGCTGTATTTCCCTGCACCTCCAAGTATCTGTGCAGATCATGAAGTAATAGCATATCTCATTGATATACCATCACTTTAAAGGGGATACTCTGGGGAACTAGTTTTCTTTCAAATAAGCTGGTGTCAGAAAGTTATTCAAATTTAAAAATTAGTGTTAAAAAATTTCCATTACCCCAGTACTTATCAGCTGCCGTATGTCCTGCAGGAAGTAGTGTATTCTTTCCAGTCTGACACAGTTCTCTCTGCTGCCACCTCTGTCTGTGTCAGGAACTGTCCAGAGGAAGAGAGGTTTTGTATGAGGATTTGCTACTGGTTTAGGCAGTTCCTGACCATGAACAGAGGTGGCAGCACTGTGTCAGACTGTAAATCCACTTCCTGTAGAATATACAGTAGCTAATAAGTACTGGATGGTTTGAGATTTTTAAATTGAAGTAAATTAAAGATCTATATAACTTTCTGAATCGAGTTGAAAGAAAAAAAAAAAAAAAATCACTGGAGTACCCTCAATGATCATTTTGGTTGAAACCATCTGTCCTAAGTAAGTTTAATACGCAACAATTCCGTTAATTTTGTTCAAGATTTTCACCTATATTTGTGAGAGAAAATGTATGTATATATATATATATATATATATATATATATATATATATATATATATATAAAAATTTTAAAGAATAATATATATATATATATATATATATATATATATATATATATATATATATATATATATATATATAGCATAGTGAACCCCAGTCAACTCCTCAGCCATCTTGAACATCTGATAGCAGGCCTGGCTTCCAATCTTCTTGAGAACAGGTGGATGAAACACTTCCTGACACATCTCGCCTCTGAAGACAGAAGAACCCTTAAAGACTGTCATAAATTAATGAAACCGCTAAGGGCAATGTCATCCGAGCATGTTCAATACAGTAGGAACCTTCATTAGTTTTATGGTTGTAAAGAAATCCTCCGCACCTGTTAATTATCTGTAATTAGAAGGTGTCTCATGTATCCGGCCGCCTAAATCTAGGTTTATGGGAGAATGCCGCGTCCTTGGTAATGTCTATTTGGGAAGAGGCGTCATCCCCCTGGTTAGGAATGAGTTACACCTCTGTTCGCTCCTTTTTCCTTGTTCTGCCTTCATTGCCAAAACATTTAGTGCATATGATATCTGACTCCCTCTCTCTCTCGGTGGAAAAGTTGAACTGTCTTTCAGTTGCGTGTCAGTTAACAGAGTGACAGCGCACGGCAGAAGCGTGTTAGCAAATGGAGCCTGTGATCTAAATAGATTGTGACATATTCCAAACATGTAATAATAATTAATGCTGACACCTTAATCTGCCACTGGAGTTTAAATGTACAGTATTAATCTATAATTAAGCAATCCTGGCGTAATAAGACGGTGTTACCGCGCCGGCTGGTGACTCCACTCTGAGAAAATATTGACACAAGCGCACGGGTTAAACTGGGCAGCCGCTTTGATTTCTAAGCGAATTTACATTATTTCCATTTTGAAGCATTATGGGTAAACAAGTCAGCAGTGAAGGCAATTGGATAGGACTAGGAATAGTGAATAGCCACCTGGCAGAGTTTCTATGATTAAAAACACATATTACGGCGTTTCAAGACATCTTCTTATTAGAAAAACTCTCGACTGAGCATTTTGTGTCATCGTGTCTAATACTGTATTGCTGATATTGCTGATCTGGTATTCCACAATGAAAGCACTGTACATAGATGAGCCTTAGAGGGGTTTATACTAGAGAAAATATTTTTATGTATTCCCACAGTAGATATAAAAATAAGCATTTTATCCATAGCTGCTCTGTGATATCTTAGTGGTAGCTCCCCCTGCTGTTCCTTGTTCTGCTGAATTTTTCGTCCACCTCCTGCAACCAGAAGGGGTGGACACACAAGTTGCATTCCTGGCTTTAGCATGTAAACATACCTGTGTAAAAGTTTGTACCTGATATATTTTTATGGGCTTCTATAAGCCTGTATATGTAAAAAGAGAGACAACTAGTATAACATAGTAACTCATGGAAATATACAGTGGTACCTTGGTTTAAGAGTAACTTGGTTAAAGAGCGTTTTGGTTTAAGAGCTCACAGTTTTTCAAAATTGTGACTTGGTTTAAGAGCATTGCTTTGGTTTAAGAGCTCCCTGCACTGGGTGGGAGCGGGAGTGGGGGAGTGGAGGAGGGGCAGGGTCAGCATAGCTGGGTCTACAGCTCTGTACTCTGACCCAGGAAGTCTCCCTCACCTTCCAAATCATAGCAGATCCACTTCAGGCTGGGGCTTGCATCAGGGGACAGGACTGTGGAGGTAATCTCTCCATAGCTGTAACCCCTCTCTCCTTGGACAGAGAGTGCTGTTATACTGTACCCACATCTGCCCTGCTCATTCCTTCATGCTCCCTGCAGTCTCTGTCAGCCCTTGTGTTTCCCATCCTCTCCATTACTGTACAGTAACTTATAATATCACATATTCTGCTGTTTCTGAATGTTTGTTTCATCTGTTTTCCATGTTATTTAGAATAATAAATCATTATTTTTGGGGTGTGGAGCCAATTCTCTGCATTTCTATGATTTATTTTGGGAAAATTTGCTTTGGTTTAAGAGTGGATTTGGATTACAAGCACGGTCCCGGAACAAATTATGCTCGTAATCCAAGGCACCGCTGTACTTTTCTCTATTCTCTCTCTGTGTGAGGGAGTACTTTTAATGCTGGTTAGTGGAGAAAGATAGGAGAACCTGACTGATAGCTAGGGGGACAGAGACTGCAATTCACTGTGAAATACAACTGCTTTTTCAGAAAGAGAGGAAACCAGAGATTCAGAGGGAGGAGAAAAGACGCTAATAAGAATGAAAGTAATAATGTAGAAGATTGGAGACCAAATCAATACCTTGATGTCTTTGCCACGTTTCTCAAACCATTCCTGAACAATTTTTGCAATTAAACCAGGGCATTATCCTGCCGAAAGAGGCTTCTGCCATAAAGGGGTCTACTGCATCTACAGTAGTATTTAGGTTGGCGGTAAATGTCAAAGTAACCATGGATGCCAGGGACCAGGAGAACATTGCCGCGAGGATCACTTTGCCTCTGCCTGCTTAAGTACATCCTGGTGCTATCTCTTCCTCAGGTTGGTAGTACTCCTGTACTCAGCTACTCACATGAAGCAGATGAAGCAATTGTTTATTGGTAGTAGAGGATAGGCCGCTGATGAACAAATGAAGCAGTGGGGTAAAAAACGTTTTAAATCGCTGTCCCTATTACGAAGGGAGACATTTTGGCCAATATTTCTAATAGGGCCATTGTAGGAACTTTCAGTCTTCAGTCGGTGACTATGCAGCTTCATACACACCATGTCATGCACTGTGTATTCTGACAACTTTTCAGCACTAGTTCTTCTGTGGTATCAGAATGGTTGGGCTAGCCTTCACTCCCCATGTGCATCAATAACGATTGACCCTGTCACGGGTTTACTAGTTGTCCTTACTTCTACCACTTTTGGAAGGTACTAACCTCTTTATACCAGAACCACCCCCACAAGACCAGCTATTTTGGAGATGCTGTGACAGAGCTGTCTTGTCATCACAATTTGCCATTGTCCTTATGCTTGCCAATTTTTCTAACACATCAGTTCCAAGAACTGACTCTTCACTTAATGTCTAATGAATTCCATATGACTGAAGCCATTGTCACCGGATAATCAACGTTATTCACGTCACCTGTCAGTGGATTTGATGGTACAGCTGATCGGTATATGATTATGATAAGTCACCAGTGAGTTAATAGGAGCCTGACAGTGTCAGCCATCAGATGCTAAACTTTTCATAGCTTGTATTCTCTAGGAATGATGGCATTAGAGAAACAACCCTGAAAGTTGAAATTTTTTATTAACCAAACAAGACTGAATTACATATAGACAATAATATTTTAACTTCCTGCACCTACCACAATAATAAGATTAGGGTTGCCCGAACATACAAAGGTATTCCCTATGCTCAGTCAGATCCCTGTCTAGGGGGTTGCTCTGGGTCACTGTGGAGCTATCCAAACTCTGGGTGGACCTGGGTGACCCAGAGCACCAGTGCTGGATCAGGCAGGATGAGTATGGTGTAATTTGTTATTACATCATATTGCAGTGTTGTTTTTAAATACATTGGAAGTGTCGTATTGCAGTATTGTTTTTAAATACATTAGAATACCCTTTCAATATAGGGGTGTATACGCGATGAGGACATGGAACACAAGACGTCTAGAGTAGAGATGATCGAACAGTGGTGATGTTCGGGTTCGTACGAACTCGAACCATCGGTATTTGACTCCCGCAGTCTACCCGTTCTTGAGGAAGGTAGAGACAGCCCGAGTCCCGCCTGGAAAACAGGGATACAACCTATGGCCCAGCCGGTATTCCTGCTTTCCAGGCAGGACTCAGGCTGTCTTCACCTTCCCCACGAAATGGGAAGACTGCGGGAGTCAAATATCGATGGTTCAAGTTTATACGAACCTGAACATCAGCGCTGTTCGATCATCTCTATTCTAAAGTGGAATGCATAGAGTTCCAGTTATGGAATACATGGTTTCTGGTTATGTCCAGTATGATGTACACACATCAGCAATGCCATTTTGCCTTCCAGATCCGAGCACATTCCCTACACCCTGGTTATACAGGTTATTATGTTTGTGATAATTATTTTCCTTATTGGTTTGGTTATGTGAACTATGAATATAAAAGAGATGCCACAAAGCATTGGATTGACAAAGTCACCTTGTGCGACGACACGCGTTGGGTCTGCACCAGGTCTTTCTCTCCCATGATTCTAGAGTGACTAGGGACAGGGGTGTAGCTAGGATTCATGGGGCCCCATAGCAAAAAACTGTATGGGGCCCCATGAATCCTGTACGCTCCCCCCCCCCCCGCAAAACACAGCCAATGACGCACATATACACACACAGAGGCACTGTTAACGTATATACAGATACGCCACTGACATACACACATATATACGCTGTAATGTCATTACACTAGTGCTGATGTATACACCATGAATAGACTGTACACAGGAAAATCATCTCAGTGTAATAAGAAATACTCAACCAGAAATAAAAGAAAATGCAGCAGATATTAGTGGTGGGTTCTTCTACTAGAGCCCAACATTAATAGAAGCTGCTGCAGAACATCTTTGGGAGCAAACCTGTCAATCACTTGAGACACTACTGACATACACAAACACACACATATACACCAGTGCAACAGACATTGCTGACATACACACACATATACACCAGTGTTACAGACATTGCTGACATACACACACATATATATAGCCACAGATACATACGCATACTGACATATAAATATATACACAGATACATATATACACACACTGACATATACATATACACACAGATACATATATACACTCACTGACACACATACACAGCACTTACAGCTCCCAGGCTTCCGCCTCCTCCTCCTGTAGTCCGGGCTGATCTTCACATAGAGGTATTGAGGACCTTTGGGTCATGTGACCCAAAGGTCCTTCATCCCTCTCCTGTGCCGTCTGGCAGGTCCTTCTCCTCTGTTCAGCCCACTCACCCGGCACTACAGTGAGGGGGCTGAACAGTGCAGTGGGGGTCCCTCTTCCTCTCTGGACCCCTGGGGGAGCGGGGTACCTACCATGAAGGCAAGGCAGGCTTCCTCAGGCCCCCTTCCTGCAGGGGCCCCATAGCAGTCGCCTTCCCTGCCTTCATTGTAGCTACGCCACTGACTAGGGACCTACTTATGTGCATATGCCTTTTTTGTTTGCATTGTATATGATTATATATTTGGTTTTGTTGTGAACTTTATATATTATTGATGCTTATAGGGACATTTTTGGTTGATTGCACTATAGCACTTTATGAGAGTAGGGTCTAGTTCACAATAAGGGTAAAGGTGGTATTACACGGGCCAATAGGGGCCCGATAATACCTGTAAATGAGCACTGATCTGCTAGATCAGTGCTCGTTTACTGGGCCTATTACACAGCCTGATAATCGTTTAACAAGGGCTGCAGGGACATTGTTACCGATGTCCTTGCAGTCCTTGCAGCCCTTGTTTAGCTAGGTTCACACTACGTATATTTCAGTCAGTATTGCAACCAAAACCAGGAGTGGATTAAAAACACAGAAAGGATCTGTTTACACAATGTTGAAATTGAGTGGATGGCCGTCATTTAATGGCAAATATTTGCTGTTATTTTAAAACAACGCCTGTTATATTGAAATAATGGCAGTTATTTACTGTTATATGGCGGCCATCCACTCAATTTTAACATTGTGTGAACAGAGCCTTTCTGTGTTTTTAATCCACTCCTGGTTTTGGTTGCAATATGAGGACCACAATACTGACTAAAATATACGTAGTGTGAACCCAGCCTGGCCAAACTGTATACATTACCTGTCCAGGTGGCAGGGCTCCTCTTTCTCTGTGCTTCTCCCCAGGTCCTCAAGCTTCAGAGCGGCCTGTCTCAGCTGACAGGCCACTCAACCAATAACTGGCCGCGGCGCGCGGGACTCGGGGAGAAGCACGGAGGAAGAGGAGCCCTGCAACCTTGATAGGTATGTATTCCTCTTTGCTAATCATCAGCGCCGGCCGCGCACCACTATTACACGTAGCGGTGCGCGGTCGGCGCCCGACGATTATAGGTCAGAACCTATATCAACGATCAGCCGATCAGCCGATTCGGACGATTATTGTTCCGTGTAATAGTACCCTAAGATACGGCCGTATTTGGATAAATATGGCCTGAAATAAAGAACATTTCCGGTTTTATCGAAATAGGACCATATTTTACCCTTGTTTTTATGTTGTGTGAACATGGCCTAGTAGTGTTTATTGTTGGTGTACTTATTTTTGTACCGATTCCACTATTTTAAATTGTATTTATTTGTAAGGAGCTGTTTTTTGTCTTTTGTGGCATCATCTAATTTGTATACTAATAAAGATTGATTTATATTTTTTCAAATATGGTGGTTGATATTTTTTATAGTGTCCAGCTTTTTCTTCTTTTTCTTCGAATATTAGACACTGGGCTGCATCGCATTAGAGAATCTGGATGAGAGCTCCCCTGTATTTATATAGAACACCCTTTAGGCTATGTTCCCACACAGTATTTTTGCTCAGTATTTTGGTCAGTGTTTTGCAACCAAAACTAGGAGTGTTGAAATTGAGTGGATGTCCGTCAAAATAATTGCTGTTATTTTAAAACAACGGCCATTATTTTCCATTAAATTATGGCCATCCATTCAATTTCAACAGTGTATGAACATAGCCTTTCTGTGTTTTCAGTCCACCCTGGTTTTGGTTGCAAAATACTGACCAAATTACTGAGCAAAAATACTGTGTGGGAACATAGCCTTAATATAGTTCTTTTCTTGTAATCTAGCCCTTACAAAATATATATCCTGTATAAGAAACTGCCACCCACTTATTTTATCGAAGACATTTCTTTTATTTAGCAACAGATGATTGGAGAGCTAAACAGTATAAGTCAACTGACAACAGTTACATCTAGCTATATCATATCTTCCCTCATAGTTGTATGAAAAGACACAAACAAGTAATTAAAAAATTATAAACCAACACCCTTCTTTCACCATCTGCAGTATTATGATACATGAATAGAAATTAGCAATTGTTTAAAGGGGTTATCCAGGCTTTAAAAAAAAAACGTGTGTCCCCCCTCAGAAACACAACTACTACCAATTAGGGATGGTCCGAACCTGCCAAGGTTCCGGTTCGTACAAACTCTCGGCAATGATTCCCGCTGTCAGCCCGCTCCGTGGAGAGGGTGGATACAGCTGGAGGACTGTCTGGAAAACTAAGATACAGCCATAGCCATAGGCTGTATCCCAGTTTTCCAGGCGGTCCTCCCCCTGTATCCACCCGCTGCACGGAGCAGCCAGACAGCGGGAATCTGATGCCGAGCATTCGGGCTCATACGAGCCCAACCTCATACGGGCTCAACCTCGGCAGGTTCGGACCATCCTTACTACCAATCCCTCCACTGGCTCCCCATTGCCCAATGTATTCACTTTAAATTGTTGACCATGACGTACAAGACCATCCACAACCTGTCCCCTCCGTACATCTCTGACCTGATATCCCGCTACCGTCCCTCACGCAACCTTCAATCCTCCAGTGACCCCCTTCTGCGCTCCCCCTTGTTCCTACCTCACACAACCGCCTCCAAGACTTTTCTCGAGCCTCCCCCATACTCTGGAACTCACCACCCCAACACATCCAGCTCTCATCCACCATCAAGTCCTTCAAAAGTAACCTGAAAACCCATCTCTTCAAACTAGGCTACAACCTATAATTCTGCATCACACTGTGACTGGCTGCACTTTACCTCCTGTTTCTCTCCCCGTACCTTATAGATTGTAAGCCCTCGCGGGCAGGGTCCTCTTCCCCATGTACCAGGCTGCCATTTGCCTTCATGTAATGTGTTTTGATATTGTATTGTTTCTGTTTGTTACTCCTATCACTTGTATAGCGCTCTGGAATTAAGGGTGCTTTATAAATATATAAATAAATAAACTACTTTTCCTCAGTTTGGATGTGGTTTTGCATGAAAGTGCCTTTGTTTTTTGTAACCCTTTAAAATTTATCTCCACTGATTGCAAACTGACAGTAAATCACCCAAGTCCTAAATCTACATTTCACCTCTAGACACGACCATTCCATAGCCACATGATCCACAATCTGTAATAAAGAGTTTGCCTGTTCCTCGTGGGCGGTGCTCTGTTTTTGCTGTTGTGGAGCTTTAGAATAATTAATTTCACCTGATTGTTGTTGTGATAGGGGAGACTTCCAAGGTGCCTCTACTTAATAAATATTGATTTTATCGCTTATTTTATCCCCTCACCTACTGCCTCCCTTCCCTCACCTTGTACATTGTAAGCCTTTGCGGGCAGTGTCCTCTTTCCCTATGTACCAGTTTGCCATTTACTTAAGTCATGTATTTTTTATTTTTTTTTTAATTTTATGTTACATTTTGTATGTTAACCCCTTATCATTTGTACAGTGCTCTTGATAAATAATACTAACGCAAGGCCCTGTACAGAACCATAATATTGCACCAATACATATAATTGGGGCTTTATTGTAAATCCTTATAACCTGATATAAAACAAAGCACCATTAGGCACTTTACTATTGAGGAATCCTCTCTCTCTAGGAAGAGCATTCCTTCTAGGAGAACTATAAGTAATACTGAACAATACACAGCCATACAAAGCACCATATGGCGACACACGCAGTGTCTATAGCTCTGTCGTACAGAACCACGGGGACTCTTTTTACCGCCACACTGTTTTCATGCACACAGTTCTGCCAAGTACTGAGCTGAAAGTTTTCTGAATTGTGGTTACCTATTTCTAAATTGCTGAACTGTATTTTAGAAAGAGAAAAAAATTTCATGCCAGGACAATGATAGGAATGGAGGCAATCGCTAAGTGCTTGAGATTGTTACTGCTGTGCCCATCTTCTTTTCCTGCCTCCCTTTCTATTTTGTCTCTCGCGGCTGTCCTGCTGTTGCCCAGCGATCGGAAGAAGAGGAAGCTGAGGATTCCAGTTATCGCCGAGCTGAGTAAGTCTTTCTGTGTGCTGTAAATTCACAGGAGTAAATCTGCTTTCTGCATTATTAATAGGGTTGAGTTTGAAAGTTCCTCTTGGACGCTGAGCAAGCTCAATTTCTCAGTGCTGAGTAAACATGAAGAGGCAGCTCGGCCTGGATGTGGTCCTAGTAACGGATGATTCAGAGGTGAAGACTACTAAAAAGGAAAGACGTTTCAAATATATAACTGTGAGAAAAAAAAAAAACCTCTATGCTTCATTAACAAAGAGGCTAATTACAGGTCTATCAGATATAAGCTGTCCAAAATAAATACGCTCACGCATCCCATAATTTAGCAGCATTTCCTGTAAATAAATCCGTACTGTAGGGTGTCGCCTTTACACATCATATACCAATTTACATATACTGTAGCGGCCGTCCTAGAAGGCGTTTTTTTTTTCTAAGCAATACATATAGTAGTTGTGCCGAATTTTTTAAAATGGTGCCCCTTGCTGGTGTATCTTTTATGGTTAATCTTCATGGCCATATAAAACCAGTAGACATGTCACCTGCTATGGTTATATGTAAAGCTGGAATAAAACTAATGGCCTTAGACCTTGCTGAACCCATATGCCAGTAATATTTCATATAACATAATTCTTCAGAATGTAAGACCCCAGTTTTGGTGGAACAAGCCAATTTTTTTGGTGAGACTGAACAACCAACTGATGTGTATGGGAGCTTGCTGATGCTCATTTGCCTGTATTCCTCCTTACAGCGCACCCACCACAAAAAATAAAGTATTCAAGGTGATTATAAATGAAAACTTATCTCCTGTAGAAAGTAAATCCTCATGCACTATGTTATGGGTTATAGAATGGGATGACATTAAAACAAGATATTTTTACTGTGCAATAGTGTATATATATGAGTGTATATATTTGGTATTTGTTGTAATTGTAGCATCCCACAAAAGGAATATATCATGGTAAGGGTGGCTCCACACATAGCGAAGTCAAAGCGGATTCCCCACTTTAAGTTTCGCAGTGAATCCGCTGCAATACTCAGTACCATTATATTCTATGGCCCTGCCTGAATGTAGTGACTATATTGCCACCAAGGTCGGAGCCAGCAAGTTACCCGGACAAGTGCCAGGGGCCCAGCTCCTCCAGGGGCCCAGAGAGAGGAAGAGAGGTCTGGTGTTCTGATGTTTAGCCCCCTCACCATAGTGCAGGGTGAGTGCTGAACATCAGAAGACACAGGAGACGGAGCAGGACCTGTGAGCACCCTGCAGAGAGAGAGAGGGGTATGAAGGACCTGATCACATGGTCCCGCAGGTCCTCAATACTACAGTTTGGAGATTGGCTGGACAACAGGGGCGTTGCTAGGGTCCTAAAACATCCTGGGCCCGGGCCCTCTGAGTGCCGTCATAAGCTAGCCCAGTGCAGAAGCTAGTAACCCCAATGACTGCTCTATTAGCCCAGCTCTATTGCCATCACGCATAATAACTGCGGCTAAGCAGACACAGACAGCTCCTTCACAGCTCCCACTGCACACACAGCCTCTGGGAGGTCTGCCCTAACTCCTATCCTCTAGGACAGTGTTTCCCAACCTTTTCTACCTCTGGGAACTCCTACCAGATAACATTCTACAAAATGCAAAATCCTCATTCAGTAACTCACAGGTGACTTCTTTGATCTGAGATGTCCTCTTTCCTTTTCCTCCATCCAGCCCAGACCACCATGATGATTTCTTCCAGCTGCAATTCATCTCTTCAGAACCTGCCAGACAAACATCTTAGGCTCTGTACTTTTCCTTCAATTTCCTACCCTTTCCCCCTCCTATAGGCTCCCATATAGTAGTAATTCCACAGCCAGGTGTCAGTGAGTAGGTAGGTGTGTTGCCCCTTGTATGGAGGATACTCTGCTGTGCCCCCAAATAGTAATAATGTCTAGTGTTGTGCCTCCTGCTGTGTTACCCCACATTGTAAAATGTCCCCCTGCTGTGTACCCTCATATAGTAATAATGTCCCTTGCTGTGCCTCATATAGTAATAATACCCCCTCTGCTGTGCCTCCTATATAGTAATATTGCGTCTGCTGTACATACCATAGTAACAAAGTTACCCTCCTGCCTGCAATTAACCCGACTGCCATCCACCCACACTACCCCACCTAACCCCCCCCACATACACACTAAACCATTTGACACACACACTACCCCACCTGACCCCCCACACACACAAACACTACCCCACCTGACCCCCCACACACACACACACACACTACCCCACCTGACCCCCCACCATTCACCTCCCCCTGCTTCTCCCATGCCTCCCCTGTGCTTCTCTTCCCTGTTCTTCTCCCCTGCCTCCCCAATGCTTCTCTCCCTGTCTCCCCCATGCTTCTCTCCCCTGCCTCCCCCATGCTTCTCTCCCCTGCCTCCCCCATGCTTCTCTCCCCTGCCTCCCCATGCTTCTCTCCCTTGTCTCCCCTGTGCTTCTCTCCCCTGTCCTCCCCAATGCTTCTCTCCCATCTCCCCCATGCTTTTCTCCCGCTTCTCTCCCCCATGCTTTTCTCCCCTGTTTCTCTCCCCCATGCTTTTCTCCTCTGTTTCTCTCCTCCCTGTGCTTCTCCCCCCCTGCCTCCTCACCTCCTCAGAGATAGTCGCCGCTGCTGTTGTCCGCCTCACCTACTGCCCGCCCGTAGCGCCCGGATGTGCTCTTCCAACTCAATTAGCTCAGAGCGGGAGCGTGGGGCTGCTGCGGGGGGCCGGGGCCGGGGCGCACGCGTTGATTGGATGCGTGTACCACGGCCCTGGTCTTCGCTGACTGGATGGAGGAGCGTGTCCGGGCGCTGCGGGCGGGCAGTAGGTGAGGTGGACAACAGCAGCGGTGATCTGCGAGCCAGATGCGGCCAACAAAAGAGCCGCATCTTGCTCGCAAGAGCGGGGCAGAAGAGATCCAGGGCAGCAGGCATTTGTGTGTCAATCAGTGTGTGTGTCAATCAGTAATGTCTGTCAGTCAGTAATCTTTGTCAGTAATGTGTGTCTGTCTGTCAGTAAATGTGTCAATCAGTAAAGTAAGGCCGGACTAGGGGGTTGAAAAACTCTAAGGGTAGGCCTTCATGACAGGGCCTTGCTGCAGGAGGGGATGTTGCCAGGGTGATGGAGGGAGGGGTTAGGCCCAGGGGGGAGGAGGTCTGGGGGGAAAAGGGGGGTAATGATTGGTGGGGGGTATGCAGAGGGGAGGGGGGAAGGCAGGGGTATTTAAGGCAGGTGCACGGAGGGGAGGGGACCTTTTGGCCTTAAGCTGTGGAGGATTCTCCCGCCCACCCGCCCTTTACTACCGGTGGTTTTTTGTTTCATATTAGTGGGTAAGGGGATCTTTGTCGCAGCAGCTTCACAGTGGAGGGTCCTCGAAGTCGGGTGGCTTCTCGGCTTATGGAGAGTTTGGGAGGGAACTAGTTAAAAGTTCCGGACTCCCTATATGTTATGGTTGTCAAAATGAAGAGTTGGTTGGAGCTGGCAGTAGTTATTCAATGTTAGGGGAAGTTTGGAGCGTGGCTGGTGGAAAAGTAAGCACATACCTTGTTAGTTTTGCTTGCGAGCCGGCGTTACTTCAGCTGCAGGTGACTGGGTTGTGCAAGGTAAATAATTCAAGACTGCCAGTTGGAGTATTTTGGGGCTTTGAGGACCGCCCACTGGGGGGCTAAGGGGTTTTAGTACAGGAGTTAAAATGTTATTTATTTTGTTGCTGTTCAATAAAAAAGGCTGCTGTGGCCATATTTTCCGAAGTCCTTGTTGTCTGTCGTTATTGGGGAATGATGTGTGTTACCGGTTGGTTGGGGGGAGGTGTCTTGCCCCGTGGAGGTCAGCATTTCCCTGGTCATGCATACCTCCCAACCATCCCGGATCCGGGGGGACAGTCCCAATTTTGGGACGGCCCCCATGTGTCCCGCTGGCGTCACTGAAGCCACCTGAGAGTTTGAGCAGCTCCTGCGGCTGCTGACAGTGTCAGTTGGCTTCAGGGATGCTTTTTTATGATGATGATGATGATGATGATGATGATGATGATGATGCTACAGGTCAAGGGCAGGCAGGAGAGAAGATGAAAGCAGTAGTGCGGGGCTGGAGCAGAGAGCTGCGGGGGCAGGAGCTGAGCTGTGTGTCAGGCTGTCTGCTCCCTCCTGCTTTGTCCCTGACCAGTGACCTCAGCAGCAGCTTGGAGAAGACAGCTCTGTGACTGCTACCTGACTAGGTAAGTATTTGTTTTTATTATTTTCTGTCAGGGATGGGTCTACCTAGAGGAGAAGGGATACTACAGTTGGACCTATGATGGGGGGAATACTACAGTGGGACCTATGATGGGGGGATACTACAGTGGGACCTATGATTAGAGATGTTCGAACAGCGGAAAATCTTAGGTTCTATAACTTAAACCTTGTCGAACCTTCCGCATTTGATTCCCAATGCCTTCCCGGTCCGTGGGGAAGGAGAAGAGAACCCGGGTACCGCCTGGAATTCCGGGATACAGACTATTACCTAGGCTGTATCCCGGAATTCCAGGCAGTACCCGGGCTGTCTCCTTCTCAGGGCCGTATTTACCACTAGGCACCCGTGGTCCGGTGCCAAGGGCAGCACCTTGCAGGGGGGCAGCACCAGGGAGCAGGGGGGAAAAACCTTTTTTATTTATTTTTTTTAGTCTCTCACCTCCCGGTCAGACTTGCCAGTAAATCTGGTGACTTTTTGAGGGGGGGAGGTATGATCAGGTTTGGTGTGGCTGTGACGCCTGGAGCTATTAGCTACCAATCTACCAATCTTGTGGTGAGAATTCCATCAGACAATATACAGAATGCTCTAATCATTGATTCAATCCGGAAATTTATGTTTTAAGCAAAAAAACATGATTCCAACAATTTTCTACACGTTGAGAAATGCATGTGGCCGAAATCACTCTCCCCCACACTTCTAAAGATGGGGCGTCTGCAGGTTTAGTGCCTAGGGCAGCAGCAGTTGCTAATACGGCCCTGCTCCTCCTTCCCCATGGACCGGGAAGGCATCGGTAATCAAATGCGGAAGGTTCGACAAGGTTCGAGTTTGATAGAACCTAAGATTATCCAATGTTCGATCATCTCTACCTATGATTTGGGGGGGGGGATATTACAGTTTTACCTATGATAAGGGGGTTGGGGGTTAGGGAGATGGGGGTTACTACAGTGGGACCTACTATAGGGAGATGGGGGTTACTACAGTGGGACCTATGGGAAGATGGGGGTTACGACAGTGGGATTAACTAGGGGTAGGGTGGTACTATAATGGGATATGGAGGCACAGAGGGATCTGTACCATATGGTTACTGTGAAGCAGATGAGGATGATACTGGAGAGAGGAGCCTAAAATGTTTGTCTCACAGATGGCCTGAGAGGTTTTCAAGATGGTCGTGCATGATGGCGAAGAAACACAAAAGTGATCAAGAGAAGACGTCCCCTGTGAGTCACTGAATAACTGTAATATTGTGGTTTATAAAGTCTGCAGAGCCTGTGTGCAGCCTAATCTACCACTATATGGTCAGTGCTGAGGGAGAGTACTGCTCTGTGTATAGTGGATGTTATGTAGTAATGCTATGGGGGGGGGGGTATAAGTCACTATGTGGTTAAGATGTGGTGATAATATTTGTTTCCTATATAATGGTAATAGGTGATGCGGCTATGGGGGCATGGCTATAGGGGGTGGCACATTGCAATGACTGTCACTCCTTCCTCCCAGCAAAAGTTGGGAAGTATGAGTAATGTGTACAGTACAGTATGTCGGTAATGGTGCATTTACACAGAGAGATTTATCTGACAGATTTTTGAAGCCAAAGCCCGGAACAGATTATAAACAGAAACAGGTCATAAAGGAAAGCCTGAGATTTCTCCTCTTTTCAAATCCATTCCTGGCTTTGCTTTCAAAAATCTGTCAGATAAATCTGTCTGTGTACACACTGCGTATGAGTCCGGCCGCATTTTGTACGCCGCTGTACATGTGCGGCTAAAACAGTTATGCTTCTTTAGCTTGTTTCAAAGCGATCTGAAACAGGTCATTTACTTGGAAATCTTCGCCCAGCCCAATAAAACTCACAGAACCTTTTGGATCAAAAAACAAGTTCAATTTGGCTGAAATAAGTACTCCGTACGGGACCGCATGGAAATCCACGGCCGTGAGTTTCAACATTTCCGTCCTCAAACAATGGTCTTGTTCATTTTTCACGGCGCCGTATACGATCCGGCCGTAAGCTCATACGTAGTGTGCACTGTGCGGGCGTATATCGTATACTTTCAAGCGAACGCATCAACCTCAAAACTACGTGCGTATATTCGCGCTTCGCACTACGGACGGATTCATACGCAGTGTGAACATAGCCTAAGTGTGTTGTGTCAGTAATGTGTGTTTGTATATGTTAGTGGTTAGAGATGAGCAAAGCGCTTCGTTTGATCTGTGCTCCGCTCATCAAGCCACCGGCCTTTCAGCGCTTCTCAACTCCCTGATGCTCTATCCCAGGTGCCAGGGAAAAGCTGGATCCAATCCTGAGAAACTGTATTAAATTGGATCCAGCTTTTCTTGGGAGGAGTGGCAGAGAGTGGAGCAGAGCTGATGAGCTTGATGAGCGGAGCGCAAATCAAACTAAGCGTTTTGCTTCATTTAGATCAGCTATTCACTCATCACTATTTGTGGTGTCTCAAGTGATTGTGCATAGTGGATGGATGAGGAGCCCGCTGATGCCCAAGGGCCCACAAATACCTGGAGGCACCCTAAAGGGGTTATCCAGGATTAGAAAAAGCACAGCCTCTGTCCCCAGGTTGTGTGTGGTATTACAATCCAGATTTATTCACTTCAATAGAACGGAGCTGCAGAATCCACACCTAAACTGAGGACAAGAGTGGTACTGTTTCTAGAAGAAAGCATCCAGGTTTTTTTTTAAGGTTGGATAACCTCTTTAATGGCAGTTGCTGTTTTATTCTCCATCCCATCATAAAAATTTAAAAAACTATGCCATACATTATAAACACCCCAAAATAGTCCAAATAAAACTACAATTAACCCTACCAAAAAAACAAAACCAAAAAAAACAAGCCCTATAAATCTATTTTGTTGAATTGCTTAACGACTTGACATGTGCATTTTGTATGGTTTTCTATATGAGGACCGGGGCTACCCCATGTGTGAACTTGGCCTTATGACATTTTGTTCTGAACCTCTTATTCCGACACGTCACCAGGGATTGCTGTGCCTTGGGGTCAGCGCTGTAGTTTTGTGCCTGCAATATTCAGCTTCCTTACTAGACACGGTTTTACGACTTGTACTTACTGACAGAACCCTGTATCTGTCTTTGGCTACATCAGTAGTACATGCCTGCCAGTGACCTGGCAAATGCACGCTTGTTATTTTATCATTGCTTTGCTTGCGTACGCCGCCATCCTGCTCCTAAATGCAGCTAATCAGCGCACATGCCTGTAATTAAATCATCCTGTGTGTATTAGCAATGAAACCACCTCACAAATAAAAGCGACGGGTGTCTACAGTTTAATTAGGAGCTCTCCAAAGGTTCCCGCACGCTGGGAGGTGATGCTTGTCAAATTAATGTTACATGGCATAGCCTGTTATGTGACTGCACAGGGAGGTTCCCTCACTTTCTAACCAAAGCAAAGTTGACAGCTACTCAGCCACAGGGAAGGGTTTTTGTTTGAGGCCTGTGTCATCTTGCGTCTGTTGCAGAATCCTACCGAGATCCTCTATCGTGTTCAGGGTTAAAATATACTGCAGGATATGTGAGACAGAATAGGTGATTGGAGATTAATGCTGATGTAAATTATTACAGAGAGCTCATCAGTGGGCATCCAGATACTACGATGTGCCACGGCCTACTGGTAGAACCTGTCCAGACTGCTTAGCATAGGGATAACCAATGGGGGTTCTAACTCGCATTGACTATTATGGATGGAGTATGGAGTCCTTTCTATCCTTAAGCTATACATCATATATATATATATATATATATATATATATATATATATATATATATATATACAGAAGTCCTAAGCACGTAAGCACGGAGGGATCACAAGCCAACCAAGCCTATACCCAGTGAGGCATGCATTTAGTACATTCAGCTTTCTTCCATCTCCAGGTGAATAAAGTTTTATTCCTTCATGTTAAAAACACGGCCATAGAAAACTATAAACCAAACATAATTAATTGCTGACACATTTTGAACTGTAAGTCTCAGTTCTTACAATTTTTTTCCTTACCTGGAGGTTTATTTACAAAAAAATAAAAAAAAACTGCTCTGTGATAGGAAATGAAAACTACTCTGTCCACTGATAAAATGAAGTGTTTTAGAACAGAAAGAAGACGCAGACACGTTTTATACAGGTATATATCAATTTCAAATCTGCAGCATCTAAGCTTGTGGATGGTATGGGGAAACGCACATAGAGTAAGGAGGGTGACAATATCCCTTTAAGGCTATGTTCACACAACATATCTTTTCTATTAATCACGGCAATTTGTTGCAAATTGCACATAGTATACTCCGTCCGGGATTCATAGCGGCTGCAAAAAAAAACTGTTATGTCAGTTTTGTGCGGACTCTATTCATTGAATAGCGGCCGCACAACCCTGACAGCTCCCACAATAGAGAGTGCGGTTCTGGCCGCACTTTTCATTGTCGGCTTTACAGTATCGGCCGTGATTAACTTCATACATAGTATGAACCTGGCCCAAGCCAGTACTTGCACCTTCTCCTGTGCCAGAAGTGCCGCTCCCTCTCACCATCCACATCAATCCAACATGACATCACCACCAGCCATCAAAACCTCTGAACAGTCTCTTATATGTGTCCATTTAAAGTGACAGGCAATTATTAAAAAAAAAAAAAAAAAAGTGCAATTCTGCAAAGGAGAATATCTTACTCATCCCTTCATCTCCTCACAAGCCGTCTGAGTGACGATGATGAACCTATATTTTATTAAGGCTTTCTGGAAGAAGTAATAAGCATGATATATGGGCCATAATAATCTATAGCTGAACCTTCAGATATGAATACTTGGTGAAAGGTAGAGAATTATGCCCGATGATGCAATGCGGATCAATCATCCTGTAGTGTGAACAATACCGGTAATATGTTATGTTATTTATTTGGTTTTCACTCTTCATTGTGCTTCATAACAGATATCACCTTTCTCATTTATCTGCTTGTTAATATAATAACCATTCATTATCACTATGACATCTAGGTATTGATAACAATTTGGCTGGGCTGACAGAATCATAATAAAATGTTACATTTATTAAGCAGGATTTGTTTGCTCAGCATAAAGCTCTTTTTTCATTTGTTTCTGTTCCTGTTTTCCCTGTTTTCTGGCTGTATACATCTATGGTACATATAAAGTAGTCAGTCTAGACATGGTGTTTTTTTTTTTTTATGTTTTATAGGATTGGATGTCCTGATTACATTAGAGCCATAAGGCCCTATTGCTCAAAGCGATTATCGGCTGTATTCGGATAATCGATTTGTGAAATAGAATACAACGATGTTGTTGCACGATGTCGGCTGATCGTTGTCTTTTAACAGTCTGAAGCACAAACAATCAACCTATCAATGATCTGCTGCCATCGCTCCGTGTAATAGGAGCGGCGGAAACAGACCGCAGCTATCTGCTATGGGCTGCCCGGCTCTTACCCGCTCGCTGTCGGCGCATGTAATAGCACTGGCAGCGGTCGGGGGAACCTGTCAGGTCAGCGCTTGCTTGCTCTTGCTCTTTAGGCTTTATTCGCATAGTTGCGTACAACACTTTGGATCCAATAATTTGAATGGCCCCTTTCACATGCTCAGTACTTGTTACTGGAACATGATCTGTGATGGGGAAAAAAAAGGCAGGTCCTAGTACGGATCAGCATTTGTGGCATGGATCACTCTTCTCTATTGAATAGGTCTGGAAATCCTTGGCTGATCAGGTCTGCAGAGTTTTAAAATGTATCATTGTCGGCCACAAATCTTCCAGTGTAAACAGGGTTATGGGTGGCCAAAAATGATAAAGCACAGTAAGTATATATCTGTGCTGTCAGTTTAAAGATTACATGCAGCAGTGTATACTTACATTCATGCTGCTTGTGATCTGGCATCCAGGTCTCCAAGTCGGCTGTATCTTCAGGCCATGCCTCCTCGAGAATGATTAACAGCCGGAGGAGGTGGGACCTGAAGATAAAGCTTTTGTCCCGAAGACTGGAGACCTAGATGTCAGATCACAAGCAGCGTGGCTGGTAAGTATTCACTGCTGCTTGTGATCTTTACACTGACAGCATGGATATACAGTATACATATCCGTGCTGTCAAGTTTCCAGGGTTGCACAACTGATACAAGGATCATTTGTGCAGCCTGATCCCCTTTATTTGTCGTGGCATTTGAAATCACTGCAAACGAGTGCCAATCTCGCTGATTGACACTCATTTGCGCTCCCCGTTGACAGCAAATCAGTAGGGCTAAAAGACTTTTTGACCCCCCCCCCCCCCCACACACACACACACACACACACACACACACACACACACTATCATTATCCCCTACAGTATATTGACCAACTACATTTTTAGAGCACAACTCTGAGCCTATATCATATACTATTCTTTAAGAGTGACATTTTCATTAAACTAACCTGTAGTTGTACCGGTTAAACATTTTGCTAATTAATCTAATTTTCCCTTTAACAAAGATTAGCTGTCACATTTGCCATTACTGAATTGCTACCCTATAAACTTTAATAATAATTTGCAGTAAATCAATCAATCATTAATCAATGTTACGTGCTAGTCAAGAAGACAGCTATTGAGTCACACATTGGCTTGGCGCCTTAAAAAAGATTTGGTACTGACAGTCTTGGCATTCAGCATTCATAGATCTTTGTATAGTTTTGATAAAACGAGTATGTAAAGTACTATACATAGTGCACACACACACACAACCCCCCCCACACACACACACACACACACACACACATTGAAACTAAAAGTTATACTAAAAAAGAGGGTGTTTTAAATCTTTTTTTTTTTTAAACACATTTAATACATTCATTATATGTGGTGATATTTTGGAACTGCTCTGTTTTGCCCATAAATGTCAACAGTATCAAAGAATAAGGGTACTATTACACCAAGCAATTTTCCGACGACTAACGTTTAACGATAAACGATCTTAAACGATCGCTAAAGCAAACGACCTGAAATCGTTCGCCCAAGTACACGAAATGATGATCGTTATTTATGATCGTTCTTGAGGTCGTTTAGTCGTCGCTATTGCGTACGTTTCAGCTGTGAATTCTTATTCCACCGAACGATGCGCGAACAATGTGCGAACGATGAGCGAACGATCAAACAATAAAAATAGGTCCGGATCCTATTAAACGATCAATGATTTCTCGTTGGTCGTTTAATCGTTGCCTGCTATTACACGAAATGATTATCGTTCAAATCCGAACGATTTAACGATTTTTCGAACGATAATCGTTCCGTGTAATACCACCCTAAGGCACAAGGACAACTTGTTACCGCTCCTTTTCTTGATGTAATCCAATTTGCCAATATATCAGCAATATTTTTATTGATTTTAAGTGGAGATGAGCACTTTGTTTGTTGTTCTGCGCTCCATTCATCAAGCTGCTGGCCTTTCAGTGCTGCCCCGCTCCCTGATGTTCCTCTCAGGATGCAGGGCGAAGCTGGATCCAATCCTGGGAAACTTCTCCCAGTTTTCCTGGATTGGATCCAGCTTTTCCCCAGCACCTGGGAGGGAACGGCAGGGAGCAGAGCAGTGCTGAAAGGCCAGCGGCTTGATAAATGGAGCGCAGAACAACAAACAAAGTGCTTAGCTTAGTTTAGATTAGTGATTTGCTCATCTCTAATTTTAAAGTGTCACTGTCTTTTTTTTTTTTTTTTTTTTTTGCAGAAATCAATAGTACAGGCAATTTTAAGAAACTTTGTAATTGGGTTTATAAGGCAAATGTTCCATTACCTGCATTTAAAAAGACTTTCCCCAGACCCCCCTCATTCTCATTCACTGCTCATTATCAGGAAATCTCGACTCTTTTACATCAGTCGAGCCCTGTCTAACCTATGTAGAGGGGAGGGGGGAGGAGGGAGATTAGTCGCCAGCAGAAAACAAAGGATTACACAGTGGGAGCTGTGTGAAAGCAGGTATTCAGAGGTCAGAGCTGACTTCAGATGAGATAGCCGGTAAAGTAGCTGTAAAAAACTCTTTGTTGTCCTGTTTTGGTGCCTCATCTCCCTCCACCCCTCCCCTCTCCATAGAAAATCATGAAGACGGGGGGAGAGCTTCAAACTAATTTTTCATGATAAAAATCCATTTTTCAGCTAAGAAATTTTATCTGAATTCTTTATACTGTAGCGTTAGCGTTTACAATCTAAATGTAGCAGTGAAAGTACAGCAAAAAAAGAATGGTGAGGAGCAGAAAGCATTGTGAGCAACCTCCATACGCTATGAAATGCTTCAAGCTCTTTTAGATAATGTTTGGAGGATTTCCAAGAGTTTACAGTGTTACAAATGTTATATTGTCCCGTACTTTGATTGAAAGTTAAAAATAACCCGTAAACCAGAAAATCCTGTTAAAAGAAAACTAAACACAGGAAGAAAAAAGAAAAAAAAAAACTTTCTAAGTTCTTTCTTCCATAATCTCCTTTTTTTCTTTTCATCACAGAGTACCCAACACAATCCTTGTCCTAGCTAGGGTAGGTCTGAATTTCTGTAAGGTCTGCTTACCATAACAATAGTAATAAGAGCAATAACGTCACACAGGCTACATTCATCTTGTCCTATGAATTACAACAACTAAACTTTGAAGGGTACTTTTAAAAAGGGTCCGTCCGAGGCATACGCCAGCGAGAAGGCGCAGATTCGTCCCTTTCTCCCTGGCTTATGCCTGCCGTAGGGGGGAGTTCAGGCGCTCGGCCGTCCAGATTCACTAAGAGATGTGCACTTCTTAATGGGAAAAGAGGATGTGGCCTAATTTAAGACCAGCATACACCAGTCTTCATAAATCCCCAGCTAAGGGAGATTTAGAAGCAAAAAAGTTGTACTGTACATGTTCTGTTTCCTGGCACCCACTTTCTCTCTCTGCTCATCTCAGAAGTATATCTTATGGGATGGGGATGGGTACATGTTGTGAGCAACATGTGTGGAGAAATCCACACCCACCCAATGCCCAATAGCTGTGCGATGTTGCCGATGTAATTGGTTCTTAGCATGTAGCGCTAAAAAGTGTTGTTTTATGAAGACAACTCATGTCCATATACTCTATTAGTATGTTGTAAAGGATGGTCTCCCAAACAGATAACCCTTCCGTTAAGTGAGAAGAGATGTATTTTGAAACAGAAGTCTGGTGAAATAAAATATTACAGGGGGTTACGGGTATGTCACGACCTACCTAATGGGTTGCCCTCTCAGCCAGTCATTAACTGGGGTGGGGCACTGCTGCAATCACTTACTGGTTAAGAGTGCAAGCCAACAGCTGTGTTGAGTACTTTCTCCTGAGTTGTGACCTAGGAGAAATCAAGGAGAAAATGAGTTCCGGCAGAAGTCAGATAGCTGGTAGTGCAGGACTGCGAGGGCACAAGGCATGGTAAGTATACATTCTTTATTATGTCCTCCCTGCCAGCACTGTAGTTTTTGATTTAGGTAGACTTCTCCTTTAAAAAGCAGCTCTGGCTAGAACCATTCATGTATTAAAGGATAACTCCAGTATTTTACTTTTATTTCTTTAATTACCACACATTACAAAGTCATATTACTTTGTAATGTATGTTAATTATCTATTTGGCACTGCCCCCCCCCCTTTAAATCATTCCGACCCCTATCTCCACCAACATTATCTGTAAGTGGAGTGTGGGGAGAGGCCCATACACTTTTTACTTGTGGCAGAAGTATAAAGTGTCTAAAGGTGTTTAGAGGGCCAGCCATTCATCTACAATGTTTGGTCACAGGTGGCTTACTCATGAAAAGTCAACTCTTTGGTGGAGGTAGAAAACATGGGAATACAGTTCAAATAAAAAAAAAAAATATTCTTTTTTATTCACAAGCATAAAATATTTTAAGTATAAGTACATAAGTACAGTGCATAAGTAGAGAAAAATTATATAAAAACAAATATTAATAGTTAAAAAGGGATCACCGTAAATACTCGTAAATACTACTCTATAACATAAACCCGAGCAAGGTGGGATTGAGTTTATAGGGTGCTGGACTATAGTAAAACTGGACCATCAGTCTCTGTAAACAGTCTTTCACTCTGTATAAAGTGCAGTAGTGCGCTCAACCCTTTAACAGCATACGTTAGAACCAGCACTTACCCATCCTATTGCAACGGCCCGACCCGTACGTTTTGCCGTTCAGGCTTTTTCAAGGAACTGCTGGTGGAGGTGCAAGATGCCTGACCTCTAGATAGGCTGCAATAGAAAAGCGAATGTCACAAGAAGTGCTAAAAGAAGTGCTCTGATGGTATATAATCACACTGAAATAATACTTTGTTTATATAAATATAAAAATAGTCAGTTAAAACATCATTATAAGTTTGATGATTTATTTATTTATTTATTTTGCATTGTTAGCTACAGTACAGTGACATTTCTTTTATGGATGCAGATCTGCAGAGGACAGGAACTATCATTGTCCCTATAAATTGCTTGCAGCAGAGCTACATATACAGTAATTGCAGTCATCTTTTCATTTGGTTGTTCCCAAGGTCAGGAAAGACAAATAATAAATGATAGAACTCTGATAAACCTTCCCGAGGATTTCCTTCTCAGCCTCCCGGAGAGGTAATGAGATAGAAAGAGACATGTCATTTGTTTGTACAGAATACTCTAGAAAAGTGATGTACGTACCATATATTTATTTTCTATACAATATACCCAGCAGCTATGTACAGAGAAGGTATCTTATAGAGTTTGGAGAAGGATTCAGCCATTTAATGAAATGTAACATACAGCTTTAGATTCAGTGACCAAGATACCAGTGGATGGTGAAAGTGCCCCCTAATAGTGCCAAACTTGGGTTAACATTAAGCATGTCACATCTTTTTCAGCCAACACAGCCAACATTAGTTATAGGATATGTTCCAGGGCCCTTAACAATGTTCCTTTTATCCTATGTGGATTACCACTTTTAATCAGTGATACCCTAAGTATTCCTTTGATGGAGTCAAGGTTTGCATGCAATGTTAGGTTGACTACCACCATTCTAAATACTCCCCATGCCAGGTAAGCAGATATTTTTGTTAATTCTGCCCATTGGTAACATAAACCTTGGACTGCTTAGAATACATGACTAATAGAGATGAGCGAACCTGGAGCATGCTCGAGTCCATCTGAACCGGAACTTTCGGCATTTGATTAGCGGTGGCTGCTGAAGTTGGATAAAGCCCTAAGGCAATGTGGAAAACATGAATATAGTCATTGGCTGTATCCATGTTTTCCAGACAACGTTAGAGCTTTATCCAAGTTCAGCAGCCACCGCTAATCAAATGCCGATCGTTCGGGTTCGGATGGACTCGAACCCGAACCCGGTCGCTCATCTCTAATGACTAGTGAATGGCAGTGCTGCACACCATACCACCCGACCACCTTTTCACCAATGTGGTGTCCCACCACTGATGTTGCTCGTAGTTACACCCTTCGCAAATGCCTGTGATGAAGTAGTATTAAAGTTTATCCACAAGATGTCGCTATTGTAAGTGTGTATGCCTAGTTGATGCACAGCTGTAGAACTGTAAGGGTTATTGTTTATTGGTATGTCACATGGATCTGTAGACTAATGAGCGTGTTTTCTTCTCCTGACCTATCACTTCTCTCTTTACTTCTTCTGTATGCTCTCTTCACCCATTCACAGCACACCTGATAGGGGGCTGTAGATAGGAAATCACATGGGTAGAGGACGTGTAGTGGTCTTTTGTCACTGGGCTCTGTAGAGGAAGGACACAAGCCAGAATGTCTACAGTAGTCTAGTTGGGCCCTGGCCCTCTGCCAGGTCCCCAGTTTCAGTATGCAGTTCAGAAGCAGACTCAGGCACATGAACCTTTTCTCCTCAAGTAACGCTACTTAGCACTATGCAGTGTTAAACCTTCCTTAGAGAGGACAAGTCAGAGATCATCTCAACCCATGCCGTGGACAAGGCGAGTTATAGTGCAGGACAATATCCACACAACAGAAGGCTAGGAACTGATCCGGATAGAGCAAAGTTGCTAGAAGCCTATGAACTCTATCTTGCAGCACGGGTGACAGAAGAGAACCCTCAGCATTCCACTCATACCAGTTAACAGGCTCTGGGGCTTGTGTCACCCACTAAGACGGGTCCCCTTACACTGGTCGGGCAATAGGTGGTGCGAAGACGCAAAGGTCAAAACACAGACACAAGTACTCTCTCTTTTTTCTCAAGTATTCTTTTAACTCATCCTCCAACATCCCAGCAGAACACAGTACTTATTGGGTTGGGACTCTCAAGAAATCCTCCTCTCTACTCCTCTGACTCTATACCTTCAGCACACAACTCAGTCCACACGACTGTACTACTTCTCCTCCGCTCACCATAGACACCAAGTGTCTTATTAAGTATAAAGTGTTATTTCAAGGCAAAGCTGTATGACCTGCTTACATACGTATTCTCCAAGTAAAGCAGATCTTATTGATAACAAAGAGACTCTGATTTCTCGCCCCGCACCAACACAGTACAAAAGCATTCCTTGGGTCATCTCCCTTTTCTGTGTGTGGCAGTGCCAATAGTCCGTGTGGATCAATATTCCACTCCGGACCACTGTGACTACTACCCAAGGGATACTGCAACAGCCCGGCAAGTCACTAACCACAGGGGAACAAGGTGTAACCGATCCTCTAAACTAAAAGCAGGTGTGCCATCATAGCAGGGGGTAACACAGAATTGGCATCACAAACAGGATCCCAACCTCGTTGTTGCCTATAATCGCTACCCTAAAGAACTGTGTATGGTGTGTGATTTACTGTGCAAAGATTGCCAAGAACTGTATTCTCTTTATTGTAGAAACGAGTTGCAAAGTACTAAGCACCAAAACCCCTATTGCCCTGAAGATAAGTGGCCCTAGGAAAACCACCCTGACTGTATATGTAAAAGTGGGGGAGCCATCTTTATTCTTTTAGGACTGTATCCTGTATTTGTCAAGTACGCAACAACTTTCAAAGAGCCCGCCAACAAAGCCAAGGAAAATCTACCTTAAAGCATGGGAAGATTCTACAGAAAATGCACCAAAGGTCCAACACCACCCCCTGAAGATAGAACCATAAGTCAATAAGGGTGGGAAATCATCTAAAAAGCTCTTTCTGCTGTCTGCTAGAATTTTATTATTCTGTTGTATGGACTCACCTACTATATCACTGCACTCCCGGTCTCTAGAGTGGGCAAATATAGTTTAATCAATTGTATTGCTATGTGGGCTGAGTAGCAAGTAGGGTAGAACAATGGTTTGCAAGAAACAAGAGGGGGTTGTGATTGAGTCACCTCCCTTTAGTTCCACAGCTCCCTCCTTTATCCCTCCTCCAAGCTTCCACCTACTTACCACTCCCTAGTCTATGCTAACCCCTCATCTCCCATCCTGACCATCCGGTAGTACTTCTCCCCCTGTCACCTGCCTCCTCTTATAAACCTGTGGTTGTATATTATAAGCTTTATATGCCAGGACTGTGTTAGTAGGAAATGTGTGCAACATACAATATATATCTCATTACTGTAAAAGTAAAATACAGTAGTGAAAATCCTTTGTGATTGTCCTTTGTGAGACGCCTCATTATGATGGCCTCAACAAGTCGCAGTAGCCCTGACACCCAGTCAGGTATTGTGTCTTCTTGATTATTTCAGCAAAACTGCAGACTAATAAGATCCCATTATACGGAGATAGAATCTGGAGTCCTAATGAGACATCACAGACAGACATCCATAGAAAGGCCTCTTACATCCTGCTGCCAGCTACGCCTTACTTCCTTCTACTTTAAAGGAATGTAAGGGGATGCCCTGTAGGCGACTCTTGGCGTCCCCCTAACAGATCTGAGTGGTGAGGCCTACATGGAAAGCAAACTGTCAATGACAAGCTAGCTGTCTCTGCAGTTATCTATGACAGGCAGGAACCGCTGTGCTCTGACTGAACATCCCACTGTCAACTTCAAAAGCCACATTCGTCCGAATGGAGCAGCACATTCAGGTGGGATGAGACGCCTGCGGAGTCTGATGCCTGTCCAACATCAAACAGACAAGGACTGAAAGATGAGCCATGGAGAGACTCTCAGCACCAATTTAACAGGATCATCTTTCACTCAAGTGGATAATTCAGATCTGCTAAAGCAGGCTAAGTCTAATAAGGCTTTTTATCCATTATTATCCCTGTCACCGCTTGCTTAGCTCTGTATTGTCGGCCCCTGCAGCAGCTAAGACTTATTATCTATTTTTACATAGCAATGGAGCTGAATTGCACAATGTGTTAGAACGGCGGCCATACGCTGGCCAGCTAGAAACTTCTTCCTTTATGTCTATAAGGTCACCTAGAAGGAAAGAGCGGCCATTCAGCAAGTTACGACATTACCTTTGTATCTTTTCACTATAGTGATGTAAATCCAAAGCGGAGTTGCTTGACCTTTTACAATATATTTTCTTTCATCTGGCGTTACCAGGATCGGACAGGTGGCAGATCATCAGACCGCTGCATTATCAGGGAAGTACAGAAAAATTATCAGTAGAGAACTGCCAGGAACATAGGTCAAATACAATGAGAACAGAAAGAAAGATGTTTTTCAGTAATGTCTATGTATGATCTCATTTCCAGATTCTGGTTCTACGAAGGTTTAGATTGTTATTTGTTATTATTGTCTTGTAGGTATTTGGCAGAAAAACATGGCAGACTATCGTGGATTGTGGATATCAATATCAATGGTGGTCAAATGAATGGGTTTAACTGTACTTTCCCATAGGAACAATTAACCATGGTGAATTTCATGGGGATAATCCGCAGTACATTACAGTACACGCGTTGTGAATGAGATTTTATGAACTTTTTTCACATTATTGCAGAAATGCTTCCTCCTTGACTCAATTAACTACTGCAGATTTTTAGAACTTTTTTTTTTCTTTTAACTAACACCACCTAATATCCAGCTAAACTTTATTGTGGATATGCCTCTGGACTTTTACATACAGAGATGTTGTAAATTTTCTGCTGTCTTTACTAGGGATGATCGAACATCGGGAATTGTTAGGTTCGATCAAACTCGAACCTTCGTCATTTGATTCCCGATGCCTTCCCGTTCCGTGAGGAAGGTGGAGACAGCCTGAGTAGTGCCTGGAAAACAGGAATACAGCCTATTACCCAGGCTGTATCCCTGTTTTCCATGTGGTACTTGGGCTGTCTTTACCTTCCCCAAGGAACGGGAAGGCATCGGAAATCAAATGACGAAGGTTCGAGTTTGATCGAACCTAACAATTCCCGATGTTCGATCATCTCTAGTCTTTACTGCTTGAACCTTGAAATAAAAAAAAACATGCTTATTTACTGCCAGTCCCCGCTTAGAAACTTTAAGATACCCTACACACGCACTTTGCTCCATCCTCCTTGTTCCTTGTATTCAGCCCACATAATAAGATGGAACTAGTGGTATCATATTTGTACTCTCTAGAGACCAGGAGTGCAGTGATATAGTAGATGAGTCCATACAACATTTAGCTGCAGAATTATAAAACTGTCCTGACCCACACTGCACGTGTTTTCTATCTGCTTAGTATAGACATTTCTGTATATCCTATAGGATGCAGCTTCACACTGCTGTTCACTCCCCCCTGTTTGCATGAGCTGATAGAGAAAAAGCTATTATGAACATCAGTTAGGAGAGTGCAATGTATAGCTGCATCTCTTAGGAACACACAGAAATTTGGCAGTGTTACAAGACAGATGTACTATATTACTGGTCTATCACTTTTTACCCTCAGGGCTTATAGGAGAGCATATGAAATGTGATGAGTCTGTACTCCCTGGGCCCTGAGGAATCAGGAGGACACCATCAGAGGCGAAGAAGGAACCAAGATGGTAGACAGCCAATAAGTGATGCATCTTCTAAAACAGGTATACAGAAAATACAAACAAAAGCCTCTGCATTATTATTTAATAAACCTTTTCTGCATTATACAAGTGATAAAAAATATTAGAAATTTTTAGCAATGCAACTCTGGGGGGAAAAAAAGTTGCCTTGAACTTTTTATTGATGGAATTATGAAAGTTACTAAAGCAGAAGCGTAGAATATTTTTTTTTTCTATAGCAACACCATGTAGTACTACATGGAAACTACAGTCTGCTGACATATGTTTTTATATACTCTGCCTTTCTTTTTTGCCTTTCTTTTGCCTTTCTTACGTACAGATGCTTCAACATTGTGCCATAAATAAAGAGAGAAGGGCCTATGGCACAGATGAAAATTAGGTCGCTATTGTGGTGTCAAGGTTTTGTTGATTCACCCATGACGCATCTGTCCCACACCATAAAGAAAACCTACCAACTTTATAAAGGGAAGCAGCTTTTTTTTTTGAGAAGCTCAGATGTTCCAGTGGGGAGCGGGCAGAATCTCAAAAGACACCAGTGAGTGTGAACAGGTACTGTATGTATAAAGTTATTTATTTTTTTCACACATTCATTAGCTGTCGGCCGCGCATTGCTATTACACGTGTGCGCCCGATGGCAAATTATTTTTATTTTGGCAAGATTAAACTACAAGATCAGCCGATGATCGTTATCACTGGCTGTTCATTATCTTCATTACATGCATAGATAATCTGCCGAATTAGGGCCATTAGTCTCAAATATATATATGTATATATAAAAAAAGAAAAAGTACTGTACAGTTCCTAGGACAATAGTGCCTTGGGACCCTATTACATGGAGCAATAATCGGCCGAATCGGGCTAATCCAGCCAATTATTGCTCTGTGTAATAGAGACATCGATCAGCTTATGAAAAGATTGTCAGCTGATTGTAGGTTTAGGTTTGGACCTAAAATGGTCAGCCTCCGACTGCACATCGCTACGTGTAATAACAATTGCCCAAACACATGATACCTTACCTGTCTCTACTCCAGGTATTCTCTCATGTGCTCTACAGCTTCTTGATCCTGGCAGCTGCTGCGTCTGAGAGTTCTGTCAGCTGACAGGCTGCTAAAACGCCGCTGCCGCCAGGACAAGGAAGAGAGTAGACCGGGAGCAGGGAGAGGTAAGGGATCAGGTGTTTGGGCATGGGCTGCATGGACATTACTAACGATGTCCATGCACCCCTTACTGCCCGATTATCGGGCCGTCTAATAAGTCCAGTAAATGATCCCCAATCTAGCACATTGGCACTCGTTTACTAAAATGATTGGGCTGTACTCGGCCTGTATAATAGGACCCTCAGTGTGACCGCATATACAGGTGTTGCTACCCCACCCTTATCTTTGAGTGGATTTTTTCCCCCTATATGAATATTGACCAATACTTGACACGGCCGCTGTTTGCCATGTCAAACAATAGCCGATGTTACAGATGTTCACCCAATCGATATTGCAGTATGGGCCGGGTGAACATCACTTCAATTTAATTGGAACGTGGGCACATTCAGGTGTGCCCGCGCTCCAATTAGCCATAGAGCACAATGTAAAGTATGGCCGGAAGCCGTACTTCACACTGTGAGTACAGGCTATCTTGTACGGACGCTGTTCAATGAATAGCGGCCGCACAAATTAGACCTATCAATTATTTTGTGTAGCCGCAGAGAACCCAGGCCTTAGTGTATGCAGTGTGTATAAGACTGTGGTTCCATAGGCTGCAATGTAATCGGACATTAAATAATAATTGTTTAATGATAAAATATGTAGTGTGAACCTGGCCTTAACCTGTAACAATCTGCAGTCTTGAGCGAACGTTTTTTCCTTTAAGTCCTTAATATGGGGATAAGTGCCATGCCAGGTCTTTATCTCTGACTAGAAGACAAATATGCCACCTTTTACAGCTGCAGGGTTCATTGTAATCTTGCACAGTAAAGAGGTTGATGGTAGCATAGTCTTGGGTAATTAAGGGTTAATGGCGATACCCCTGGCGGTCATAAGCATTAGAGGGATTAATGGTGACATTGCCAAGCGGTGTAGGGTGAAGAAAGGTTAAGAGAAAATCTACCTGATAAATGCTGACAGTGAATGGGAATGTTTTTCTCCTTGACTGTCAGGTTGCTGCCACTGGGAAGATACAGATGTGTATGATATTACTTGCGATTTAGGAACATTAGTATAGTAGCAACATTTGCATTCAAAAATTTAAATCGAGCATATACTGTATTAATAGATCATATAATGCCATAGCTAATTACACAGATACTGATCCCCTTTTCTAGATAAAAGACGCAAAGTTTAAAAAAAAAAAGACAGCTTCAGCAACTGATCGTAGAACTGTCACATTGGTATTGACCAAAATTGGTGCCTACATTTTTTTTTATGTCAAATTTGAGTTTAAAAGACAATTAAAATGTGACAACCAACATGACTGCACATCTTCTAGCCACTTTGCAAAAGTCACAAATGCATGTCGCTGATCCATCCATTGGCTATGGGAGCAATCAGTTATCTCAAGCAACTCCCATAGACAATGAATGCAGCAATAGTGTGTATAAGTGATGAGCAAATGGTGAAATATTCGATATTCGTACGAATATCCCCCGAATGTTCGAATATTCGATCGAATACTCGATCCCATTAATGTCAATGGGAACAATTATTCGATTATTGAAAAACATCTATTCAACCACTTGGAGGTAAAAACCGGAAACTGGGGGATTTGAACGCTTATCAAATATTTATCGAATATTCAGCGAACTATTCGATAATATTCGATAGATCGAATACCTTACTGTTTGATCGAATATCTATTCGATTGAACAGTATTCGCTCATCACTAGTGTGTATACATGACCTGCTGCTCAGATCCAGTAGAGGAATATATGGAAAAAATGCATGTGCAAGGTTATGCCTAGGTGAGTGATATTGACAAATACTGATGGTATTGCACACTCACCTGGGCGGGTGAGTGTGCAATACTGAGAACTACACTGCACGCTACATCCTGCCCTTTACCCTTTCTTCCATCTATAAGTTATCAAACGGTATGCTTCACATTGGGGACATTACGCTACTTCCATCTACCCATTTTATCCAGAACTAAACTGTACACTGTGTTATGAGGAGAACACTGTAGTTCTGGAAAGGCTTAGGATACTATTTCACAAAGCGATTTTTCCACAATTAACAATAAATTATCTCAAACAACCGCTATGGCAAATGACCTGAAATCGTTCACCCAAATACACGGAACGATGATCGTTACTTATGATCGTTTTAGCGGTCGTTTTGTCGTCGCTATTGCGTTCGTCGCTGCTGCGAACAACAAAGCAACGTCTTATTACATGCGAGCGATTTGCAAACGATCAACAATAAAAATAGGTCCAAATTCTATCAAACGACCAATGATTTCTCGTTGGTCGTTAAACCGGTGTCTGCTAATACACTAAACGATTATCGTTCAAATCCGAATGATCTAACGATTTTTTGAGCAATAATCGTCTGGTGTAATAGGGCCCTTAGTTGAACTAAATAAGACGTCTTTTACTCTGGAAGGAGTGTCTTTTCCATCCAGAAATTACTGTAGGGGTATACCTCCACATTGGGGACATGTGTATACACTCCAACCGGGATTCCCTCAGCCTTCAGCACAGCGTAAGTTCCGTACTAATCACGGCCTTTGCAACAACGGCCATGATTACTGCAGAACTTAAGTAAGTAAGTGTTATAGGCTTGAATACTCCTAAAAGTTTAGCACAACTTCAAAATGAATTGCTAGAAGTTTAGGCCATCATATATGTCAGTATATATAACAAAAAGTGACTAATACTTATAAAAGAATCACATATTCTACATGGGAATGGTGATGAGCATGACAAAAGCCAGTCTTTTTTTTTTTCTTTTTTACATAAACTTTCAACTTCTGTGTACATGGACAACATGAAGCCGGATTCATGGCTGTATATGTGACACGTATCAGACTCTTAAAACATAGATGTATATATACTGTATCTAATTACGGGAAGCTTTGACTTCTGAGTCAGGCTGTAAACGTCAGCTTCCTTTCAAGGCCAGGAATATCACACACACGGATACATCCTTCAGTCTGTGAAATTGCTTCCCAGTCCCTGTCACCTGGAATTAGAAGCGGAGATGGGTGTCAGCCTGCAGTGTTTTGACACTTGTGGCTTGCCAGACTTCCGAGTGACAGATAGTCAATAGGATCTGATGAGATTTCTCTCTAGCGTGTACATTTCCGATGATGAGGCAGAGGAGGCTTTAACAAACACAGGAGGAGGCCGAGAACAGGAGGTTTCATTAAACTCAAGGATGCCAAGGAGATATCAGCGAGGAACAGCGCAGACTGACAACATACTTAATAAGATGTTATGAAGTCGCTTTGTCTATCAGGAACACACAACCTTGTCAGATTTTAAAGAGACATAATGCATTAGGGAAATAACCTTGTTAACCAATCTTGCAATCTTCCATCTGTGTCAAACACAAGAAAGTTACACATTGGTCACCACCTAGGAAGGCTCACACCACTCAGACAGCCCACGGATACTTCTTTTAGTAACTATTGTCTGACAGACTCTTTACTGCTGTAAATCTTATCTTTTATATGGATTAGACCCTACATTTTTCATTTCTGATGTGAAAACTTCCACCTTGACTTGTGGGTTGGATGTAACTGGTTTTAAAGGGGTACTCTGAAAGAAAAAAAAATATGTTTTTAAATCAACTGGTGTCAGAAAGCTAAAAAAATTGCAAGTTACTTCTATTTATAAATATCAAGTCTTCCAGTACTTATCAGCTTCTGTATATCCTGCAGGAAGTGGTATATTCTTTCCAGTCTGATACAGTGCTTTCAGCTGCCACATCTGTCTAAAACTGTCTAGAGCTGTAGGACCCCCCCCCCCCCCCCATAGAGAACCTCTCCTACTTTAGACAGTTCCTATCACTGACAGAGGTGGCAGCAGAGAGCACCGTGTAAGACTGGAGAGAATAAACAACTTCCATACAGCACCAAGAGAGTGACAAAGGGGCAGCATACAGGACCGATAAACTTTAATGGCACAATCACCCTACTAAAGAGCCTCACTTCTGTGCTTAAAGGGCATGTGTCACCTAAATTTTCTTTTACTGATTAGAGTTAGATACAAAAAAAAAATTTCTTTTATTCTAATCTGTCTCTATTTTCTGACAGTATTTTATTTTATTTTTTTAAATTTCACTTTTTGTTCATTGTTACGGGGGCATTGTTAGTGACCTGCTTAATAGCAAGCCTTATGGACATAGTATGTCCCCTTAAGATGAATGTGACACTTTACTGGGCACGCTCTGTGACCTGTGAAGGGGTCATTACACAGAGAGCTGCTATTGTCTCCTCTATGATCTGTGTCATATGATGTTGCAATTCTGTACAGATCACTTTACTGCAGCTTCCTCTTGTCATCACTGACAGAGCAGGAAGTCTCAGCTTAAGCGCCTATTACCTGGGACGACTGAAAGGAGCAAATGAGCGGTGCCACTGCACGCGGCGGCAGCGGGTGGGTGAGTGCAGGGGGGGCCACAGAGAGCTGCGGGGAGGCTGCCCGGGTGGTCACTAGATTGTCCGGGCAGCCTATAGCAAATAGCAGCGTTCTGCTGTCACCACTCCTATTCCACAGAGCGATGGCAGCAGATCGTTGCTATATTAGTCGTTTGTCTTTCAACATGTTGAAAGACAATCGACTGCAACAATCAGCCGACATTGTTGATGTCAGCTGATCATTGTCTCCTATTGCACAAGACAATTATCAGCTGTAACGGCAGGCCGATAATCGTTTCGTGTTGTAAGGCCTTAAGTTTGAGCCCCAGTGTTGAAAATCTAAACTGCAAGATTTCAGGATTTTTTTTATAATATAGATAAAAAATTTTAAATTAGATGAAAAAGAAAATTCTTAAAAAACACCCAGGCTGGTAACTTCCAAGGCTCAGCCTGTTCAACACTTTGAGACCTAACATTCTCTATTAGTTAAAAACAGTACACCATAACTTGCCTGTAACTTCTATATTATTTCTGAACCACCAAAAGAAAGCTGTGACAGTATACAAAAAGTATACCATGTGTTTCTTTTATACAGTTTATGCACACAAATCAATGTCATGATCATAGAACTTGAAACTACATGTCCAGGCAATAGTTATGAAAATTTTGCTAAGCACAGCAAATGCTCAAATCTCAAAGAATGAGGAGAAAAACCCTGTAGAAGAAACCTCTAGGGAACCATGGCTAAAGGATTTACTTGGCCTTGGGCTTTCATGGTTATTGCCAACCTGCAACTCGCCAAATTAAAATAAAATTATACATGATACTAGAGATACAGTGTCAATACAAAAAACAAATACAAGATACAATATTACATGCAACATTATACAAGCAAAAGAGAAGCTGTTGTAGAAAGAAGATTAAAAAAGGAGGGTGGGAAGGAAATATTTCCTCTTGATCTTCTTGTAAGAAAGGAGAAAGAGAAATAAAACAGGGTCTGTTTTTAACACCCACCCTCTTCATAGTTATACACTGGCCACTAATATACCCTTTTCTTTTAAAGCAGAACCATGTGAGCTTGAAAGGAAAAGAACATCAAGTTAGTCCCAACCCCAGTGCACTAGTCTCATTTGCATAGTGAATAAAGTCAAGATTCTCTGTTAGAAACTTTTAACAAGCTGTTAGTTTCCTTTTAAATCTATAGTCTGACCTACCAAAGTAATGACCCACCTTGCTTATGGCTCCGGAGGAGTCTTTTATGTTATTGATAAAGGTACCGTTGATTCCATTCCATTGTCTGTTTTTTACCATATACATTAAATAGCCCCATAGTGGTTTTATCCTGTATGTTATTGTATGTACGGGGTATTCTATATTATTTGCCATTTGGCAAAGATGGCGGCATGCTTGAACAAGAACTGTGCAGTGAATAGTAGTCTAATACAGTAGCTATTGCTCTAATGAGTTCAAATGTTGGAGTCAAATGTTGGTTGTAATATGGTTCGAGAAAGTCTATAGAGGTTGGCGCTGCCATAAGGCCACATATGCAGAGAGTTTGTTCAATGGTGGACAGAAGAAAGAGCTTTGCTGCATAATCGGGCTGGAGTAGAACATGCCTCTAAATGATATCGGGAACAACAGAAGAGCCAAAGGTTACTGACGCAACCATTATTTTGCCTGTGCCTCGTTGTACAACCGCTAACCATAACTGCTTTAAGAAAAGTTTTCTTTTTTTTTTTTTTTGTGCACACATTAGGTTTTCCCTCTTTTCTTATTGAACCACAAACCTCTTTTAGGCTGATCACCTGCCTGACCCTTCACTTTCGCACCTTGGCCTTCCACTTCTTACAACCGCCGCTTCTTACATTAACATTCAAAATGTTATTCTATGCTTAGTTTAGCTTAATCTCTAAATAAAATTGAATCTCTAGTATGCATAGTCCCACTGTTTTCATAGCTATGTAAGTATGTAAGTTTGGGAGGTCCTTTCAGGCAGTTTCCATGTAACTTTTGCACTACCTCTTTTATGATGTACTATATAGCCAACAACTATATCATTTTTCATATGCACATATAGTTTGTTTGTAGTCAGTTTAATAGTTGCTTTACCTAAATCATCTGTTTTTATGAACCTCACCCCCCTAAGATAGTTGAGTGTTATTACTCTTTGTGTTTTGATACGAGGAAAAAACAACACAACATGGAACACCCATCCTTTAATCGTCTTCCAAGATGCTAGGACTAGCCACGTATGGGTTTTGTTTCTTCTATCTTCTGGCACCTGATGATACGGAAAAGAGGGATTTAATTAATCACAGGTGAAACGCCTTGGATCTTTTCCAAGTCGATTTAATTGCCAGGCTCTGATCTTCATTTTCTTTTTGCGATGAACCCCCTGAAGAAATTTACGATTAAGTAATTATCGAGATGAATAAAGAGATACTTAAAAGGAGATGAGAGAGAAGAACAAGAGTTTAAGTTTGATTCTCTTTGTGTAAGGATCCTATTTATCACTGGGCAAACATTTCTCAAGAGAACACCACAGCAGTCCCCCGAGGAGCTTAAATATTCCTAAAGTCAACCCTTGGCATAGTAAAGGTGGTTCTTCGGAATGTACTCTAGTTTTTGTTAAATACAGAATTCATTCAGGTTGAGATAATCCCAACCTGAATGTTCTTCAATTCTGCACCTAATTTAGATGGACTAACTCGAAGGACCAAACATGGACCTCACGTGACCTAAGCTGCTTTTTCATTAGGTGACCCTGAAGAGATATGTTATACTGTATACAGTATGACAACATTTGTAATGTTTTGTTTGTTTTGTGGCACTCGCCACTTTTCAAAAAAATTGAGCTGTGTGTAGTGGTAGCTGGTGAGATCTCCAGTGGCTCAATATATTTATTATGTTTAAAGGGGTTATTCAGCGCTAGAAAAACATGGGCCACAACACGACTCTTGTCTTCAGTTTAGGTGTGGTTTGTAATTTAGCTCCATTCACTTCAATAGAACTGAGGAGTGGAGACAAGAGTGGTTATGTCTTTGTAAAGGCCATGTTTTTTCTAACACCTGAGATGGAAATCTCAGGTAAATGCACCATAGGGAAAAATAGATTAAAGTGTCACTGTCGGTTAAGTTTAAAAATCTAAATCAACAGTAGATATAAAGCAAGTTTGTAATTTACATTCATTATTTTATTTTTATTTTATTTTAGTTATTATGGAAACCATGGCACTTCCTGTTTTCTGACTTTTTTTTTCTTCAAAAAACAGGAAACAGTCAGAAAACAGGAAGTCCTGTGCTTCCCAGGCCATCTGAGCGCTCACAGAGAAAAGGCAGTCATGTGACTGATGGACACATTGAGCCGTGTACTCTCTGTACTGAATTCTTGTGTTTAGTCTGTTTTTTTTTTTTTTTTTCAACCGGTACAAGTCAGAAAATCTGCCTTCAGGAGACTGGACCTGGATTTCTGGTAAGTTCAGCTTTGTTTTACAGCATGATAACAACAACAATAATAATGAATGTATGAATGTATAAATTTATATCACATCTACTGTTGATTTAGATTTTTAAAGTTATAATGACAGTGACAGTTTAAGGTAAATAGCATTCACCAAATGAGCAGTAAAACAATTCTTTTATTAACTGAAAGCTGTGGCCTTGTGTACACACTTGCTGCCTTGTCTGACCGGTAGCAAGTCTGTGAAATGGCCATCGTCTATTACTGCTACTGTTCCTGACCACAGCTTTCAGTCAATAAAACAGTTTGACTGCACATTTGCTGAGTGCCATCTACTTTTAACTTCTTGATGGATTTACTATAATTTACTATAATTTAGCAACCACTAAATATAGGGACTGTAAGCAGAAAGTTAGATGTAGTACATGTATATGCTGTTTAGCTCAGTCAGGAGCCAGTTCATAGAGGTCAGAGCTTGAAAAGTTTATCCACAGCAAGTACATTAATGACAGCGAGATCTGCTACAAGACTAAGCAGGGGTTTGGGCCTAGGCAGTGCAGAGGGAAATTTCGGTAAGTTGTGGTGAGGTCCAGTATTGCTCACATGATAGGAAATGTAGTTTTGCAACAACTGGGCGGCCTCCAGTTTGACACCTTTTATATAAAGCTTAAAAAAATGGGGGGGGGGGGGGGGGTGGAGCAAAAACACTTTTTTTTTTCCCTTCATTCTATGGCGTATAATCCAACACATACACTGTTCTTGGTCAGTTTGTAGTATAACTCTTGTATACAGTGCTCCTTGGGCTCTAACAACAAGTCTAGTGCTCGGATTTCCGATAATAATAATAATACTAATAATAATAATAATATTTGTTTAACCCCTTAAGGACAGAGCCTGAAATGGCCTTAAGGACCGGAGTAAATTTTATGAATATGACCTGTGTCACTTTATTCATTAATAACTTCGGGATGCTTTTACCTCTCCGGCTGATTCTGAGATTGTTTTCTTGTGACATATTGTACTTTACATTTCTGGTAAATTGGAGTCTATACTTATAACAAATCTTTATGAAAAACACCTAAATAACGTGTAAAATTGTGAAAAAATGCATTTTTCCAACTTTGAAACTTTTCTGCTTATACAGAAAATGGTTATGCCACATAAACTATATATTAAATAGCATTAGCAACATGTCTACTTTATGTTGGCAGCATTTATTAAACTATCTTTCATTTTTTTAGACAATAGAAAGCTTTTCTGTAAAATTTTAAAATCAGACATTTTTAGGGACCTGTTCAGGTTACTTAATCTGTAAGTGTACCCTGAGGTACTCTCACAGAGTTTGGAGAGTTTCACGCCATACCGTCATCTCTTATTGGGACGGTACTGGCGGAAAAGACGTGTCTGGGGGGCAGTGTACGCTACGCTACCCCCAGACATGTCACTGGATGATGAGGATGATGAGGATGAATGGAGGAAAGAAGTATCCCTCCATTCATTCTCACTGGCTGTTTCGGTGTCGGAGGCAATAATAACGTATGTGTCCGACGCCGAAAACACCCTGGGGGCCATCTTTATATGGGGATTGGTATATGGGGTATGTAAATGTATAGTGGTGTAGTGTAAAACTTTATTTCATGTTGTGTGGTGTAATGTAGTGTTTTTTAAGTTTTTTTGACAGTAAGAAAATTATATACCTACGCCAAGAAAGTTGTTGCTGATAAATGCCGCACTTATGTGCAGCACTTATCAGCAGACAGTGACGGTAGGATATAGGGGGAAAAACTGCCCCTACGCCAAAAAGGAGGAGTTGCTGATCAGCGGCGCACTTAAAAAGGAAAAAAAAATAAAAAAAAATAAAAATAATCTTTTTAACCAAAAGCAACTGATCAGTGAATAATATTCACTGATCAGCCGCTAGGGGGCAGTAGAATGAAGCTGCCGGAGATGGCCGAGGCCCGCCGAAGTCCGAAGACCCGAGTATTTCCGGAAATGGACGAAGACCCGACGCTGGACCCAACCGAACCCGGAAGTCGCGACGAGGACGCCGTGGACCACAGATCGTCGCTCCGGACGCCGGGATCAGGTGAGTATGGTGCACCTACACCACACACACCTGTTCTGCACCCCTCAGCTACCTAGCTGAGGGGTGCAGAACCCGGCAACACTGTTTTTTAACAGAATGGAAAAACTCTGGTGTAAGAACTCTACCTCTAGTGCAGTTATGGAATGGGTGTATAGCGGGTGCACTACTTGGCTGGCACCAAATGACCTAATTACTATGTATAATTAGTAGGCTCTTTAGCAATACCCCTAAAATATTATCTCGAAGTATAATTAAATCACAAGTAAATATGTATATATAACACTTTATCTAAATCAAAATTAAAATTCATAAAAACATATAAACAAATGAACATGTAACTACACGCTTACAAAAAAATCTCTGTATATAAATCTCATGCGGTTGCAAATGGTACAATACAGGATATAGACTTGATTATTTGTAGGTTAAAATACATATAATGCGGTTAAAATTAATATAGTACGGTTAAGTCCGCATGTAGTTGTTGCATACGGTGCGGTTAAAACCGCATGCGACTAGTGCAGGGCCCTTGCAAGTCGCCGTGGTTTATTACTACTATATTTGATCAAGTCAGTTATCACTGTTCTGTTTATCAGTTCAATATAAATTGCAACAGTTAGTTACTGAGGAAAGAGTTGAGCAGTGCTCTGAAACGCGTATAAAGAGTTGCTACTACTATTGAATATATTGCAGAAATATACTGCCATAACCACCTACCACCGGTCCCACCATTTATTAGCTCACAGCATAGTGAATGCATACAAATACTCCTATGCTGACAGAGAACACGGGAGCAGCGCTTAACGGTAAACACCCATCTGATGTCAGGAGAGACAACCGAGCACTGAGCATTCAGCTCCAAATCGGACAGTACTCTAAACAAGACCCCGTGCACACGACACGAGGAACACTGAACATGAGGAGAGCTCCTGACGACATCTTCAAGTAAATAACCCTCTGTCTGCTCCCACCAGTCTGCGGCCGCAGACCTCATAGAATCAGAGTCTTCAGACCGGTGAGAGGTGGATTTCCACCGAATCTATTTTAACATATTTCTGTGAAAACGCTAATAAGCGCCACTAACTGTTGCAATTTATATTGAACTGATAAACAGAACAGTGATAACTGACTTGATCAAATATAGTAGTAATAAACCACAGCGACTTGCAAGGGCCCTACACTAGTCTCATGCGGTTTTAACCGCACCGTATGCAACAACTACATGCGGACTTAACCGTACTATATTAATTTTAACCGCATTATATGTATTTTAACCTACAAATAATCAAGTCTATATCCTGTATTGTACCATTTGCAACGGCATGAGATTTATATACAGAGATTTTTTTGTAAGCGTGTAGTTACATGTTCATTTGTTCATATGTTTTTATGAATTTTAATTTTGATTTAGATAAAGTGTTATATATACATATTTACTTGTGATTTAATTATACTTCGAGATAATATTTTAGGGGTGTTGCTAGAGAGCCTACTAATTATACTTACTGTTTTACAACAGTTTGATCGCCGTGATGGGCCGGCCGGTACTGGCCGGCCTATCACGGCGATCGTGGGGGTGGCACCGGCACCATCTTTCCCCAGTACACTAAAGGTGATTGGTGCTGTCTCGGACAGCACCAATCGCCCTTGCTTTCTGGGTCACCGGGTCACCGATGACCCGGAAAGCTGTATTCAGCTGCTTTCGGCTGATCTGTATTGATCAGAGATGTATTGATCAGAGATGGCCTGCTATACAGTATAGCAGGCCATCTTCCCCGATCGCAGTGTGTGAACACACAGCGATCTGGGAAACATCGGGCGTAAACTTAGTGCTTGTGCTAAGTACCAGGGCGCGGGGGCGTAAGTTTACGCCCGATGTCGTTAAGGGGTTAAAACAACACAGTAAGGGCAAGAGCAATAATAAAAACATAAACAGTCTGTCTGGAAGATAAAGGACGCTGCACACCAACTTAATGCCAACTTTAAAGCACAGTGGATGGAGCTATTTGTTTTGTGGCTCCTTTGCTGCCTCAGGACCAGGATGCTTTGCGAAGTTGCGATCATTGATGGAGAAATGTGTTCAAAGATATAGCAAAAATCATTATAGGGGGACATAAAGGCTGCAGTCCATGACTTTAAGATGAAGAAACAAAGGGTGATACAAGACAGTGATCCAAAACACACAGGTAAATCAACTATAAAGAATGTGTGATTTGGAAAGATCAATTCAGACCCTATTAGGATGGGGTGTGACCTTAAGAGGGTTAGGCACGCAAAACATCCCAGAAATATTGTTAAACTAAAACACATTTGTAGGGGTGAATGGTCCAGAATTTCTCTTTAATATTTTGGGCATCTTATTTGCAGCCACAGAAAACATTTGGTGCAGGTGATTGCTGCTAAAGAAAGATCTACAGGTTATTACACTAGATGGTTCACGTAAAGGGGAATCCTACCTTCTGATAGCCCCCTATTGTGCAAGAAATGTCTTTTACCTTCATTCTCAGCGTTCCGGTGCAGTTAGTCGTTTCCTCCACGGTCCGGTAAGACCATTAGGAGCACTGCCCTTCCCCCATATCGACTGTCCACGTTTCAGTAAGACCATTAGGAGCACTGCCCTTCCCCCATATCGACGGTCCACGGTCCGGTAAGATGATTAAGAGCACTGCCCTTCCCCCATACCTTTAGAAAGGGGAGGACAGTCCAGGGGCAGATCAGCGCTATGGGGGTGGGGCAGTGCCCCAGTGCTCCCCATGGTCTTATCAACCATGGAGTAAATGACTAGCTTGACTGGAACAGCACCGAGGATGAAGGTAAGATATATAAATTCATCCTCAGTGTCTCCTGCACAATAGGAAGCTATCAGCAGGTTAGATTCGTCTAACCTTCTCATAATTCCCCTTTAATCTTACTGCACTGTGGAAGTTTACTCAATGTTCACAATAAAAGAAGTGAACAGTATAACTTTGTGTAATTAGTTGAGTTAGCTTTTGTTTTCCAATATGAATCAGTCCACATTTTCTTGATAATCAATGCAGAAATCCAAGTAATTCACTTACTTTTTCTCTCTATCCAGAGATTGACGTTTTTCTCTTGCAGTTATAAGGAGGTGTTGATATCTAATGTTCTAGCAGGCAAGCTATGGTGATCAAAGTGTTTCACATGAATCAAAAGCAGTCATGCTGAGAAGGTGATGGGTTGCATAGGAACCCAGGAACCATAAAGAAAGGCTTTGGTGGAAACATAAAAGTTCAGGGGAAGTGCGATATTGGACTGATGACATATAATACTCACAATTTCTTATAGCAACATGTTGCTTATGTGTACACTTGTATAATAGAATTTTCCGTGTAATTCAGGATAGGCATGTAGCTCGAGTGATAGAGTTGGAAGGGTATCTCACCATGAAGGTAATATTTGTTATGATGGAGACACTGGAGGTCCGCTTTCTACATAAAAAACCTAATAGCATTCAGCTTGACTCACAGTGTGAGTATAAGCCAATCACAACTAGCTCTAATACGTTTTACTGCCGTGAATACACATTATCTACAGTATATGATGTGGTTAACTGGATGAACTGCATCCATATAGCTGTAATGCCAACAGCTGCTGCCGTACGAACAGGAGGGAACAGGAAGACAAGGACAGTGGGCCCTAATGCTAGGCTCACCCAACTGTTCCTACCTACTTGCCAGTGGACAACTGGGCAAAAAACCCTTCCTGCGCCATAGGTGTAAAACAAAATGCAGACATATAAACAAATACAGATGGTAAACGAGCCAAGGATCAGAATCGGGCAACAAAATACAAAATCAGGACTGGAAGAGTACTTACGAGCGATAGCATAAGGGCAGAATATACATGAAAGAGACTAATAGCAAGTCCAGGCTAAGAACCTATTTATAGGATGTCAGGAACCCTAAAGAGACAAGAGTGGACCGGTCCCTGACATCCTAGCTGCACACAGAAAGGAACAGAAGAAACTCGAGTGTCAAGGAAAGATGTCAGTCACAGAAGCAAACCCCAACCTACTGTAACTGTCTAAAGGCCAGGTGAAACTCAGCAGGAGAAGAGATGGGTGTGGTGGAGATTGAATTACCACAGCAGAGAGGACTGGAGCTGTATTCAAACAAGTGTACGACAAGATACCAAAAAAGCACAAAATCATGGCGAACATGTATCCTCCGGCATATCTTAGTAACCAACAATGGCACAAAAGCCTGAAAGGTACAGATGTCACAATAGCTTCATCTATTACAAAACTCTAACGTTCCTTAGAAGTACCTTTACTTTGTTATCATTCCAATTTTAGAAACACAGTATTACACAATGTCCATACTACAGTGTGGCTTTGGTTTGTAAAGGAAGCCATGATGTAGTGCTAGCCCCATCATGATGTCTGGCCTTTTGGTGGGAATCCTGATGGAACCGCGGCCAGTAAAGGAGCTTCCAACGGAAACGTGAACAAAGCCTTAGTGCAATATTAATAAAGGTTTCAAAACCATTTTCTTCATCTTCTTACAGATTGACATGACTGTGAAAATCCCGTGTCAGGTTTGATTTATGACATTGGAAAATGTTTCAACGATTTCTTATAGTTGAGTATGACTCACTAAATTATTAATGATACTGAATATAACTTGTCAGGATGGGAGATGAAGGAACAGAGAGCGTTATATTGAACAGGTCATTTTAAGCAACAGCATTGTGTGAACCATCATAACAAGCCTAGGGCAACGGCAAAGCAAGAAACGGAGCTACAGTAAACAAAGCTAGATTAAAGGGATTAGATGGTAATCTGCCGATGATGTCAGATGATGTCAGAAACCTCTTTTATGAGACCAGAACTTATGTGACAGTAAAGTATTATGAGCTTTGGGAATCATGACAGTTAAATAGAATTAAGGTGAAAGTATTGCAGCATGCTCTAAACATAGAAACATACAACAAGGATCATTTAAGGACAGGGAGGTATAAGCTTCTTGTACATGATACATATTGTGCAATAAAGGTTCTTACAAAGTCCCTTCACGTCAATGATTAAAGTAAGACTTCAAAGGAAAACAAATCCGTTTTTAACTAGCTCCGTGGATTTCTATAGAGTTGTACTGACCAGAATGCAAACAATGCTACTGGTTTTGTTGTACAGTATTAGTGTTTTGTTCTTCGGTAAATAGGCCGTCTCAACGAGAGCGTGACAGCAGTCGGGAGAACACATGCATGCTTGGCCAACCCAAGTGTGCATGTGCCTTATGTCAGCTATATTATGTGGATAGTCCATAAAAGCACTGAAGCTATAATTTCAGGGATCTCCCACTCCCACTCCCTACTAGGCCTCAACTGAAGCCTGTCCTGGTCAGAAAAACATGACAACTGGACAGCCCTGGCATGAGCAGCTTGGCAGGCAATGTAAAGATGGCTTTCAATTTGGCCATTAGTTATGTCTCCCTCCCGCCACCCATCCTCCCAATACATGGGAATGTTCGGCACAGCCAGGCATTCCTCAGTAGTGATAAACAAACATCTCGAATTCCGAACATGAACATAAAAAAAAATATCGTGATCGGTTTGTGTTCGCCGGAAATTCACAAACAAATAACAGACATACAGTAAAAGCATACATTTCGGTCTACACACATGCGTGCAAATTATTAGGTGCAAAGCTTAAATTATGTCGTTGCGTACGCATTTCATTTGCATATAGATTGCGCACGTTTCGGTCTAGAGTTAGGAACATGCATACAGGTTATCAGGCTCAAAGCGTAAATTACACAGTTGTATACGTTCACAAGTTCGAAAATGTTTGTTATAACCATTCCAACTATTAAACAAATTGTTTGTGAACACGAACAATTAGCGTCATGTTCGTACGAACATTTACGAACATGTTCGTTTATCACTATTCCTCAGTTCTATATGGGGAAGGATAAGCCTCAGCCAGAGAGCTCTGACTGCAGCTTATCTCTCCCAGGACAAAGGAGTCTGGTGGTGATTTTCCATCTTGCCCGACCCCTTTCACCACCAAGATCATCTGGTTGTTCAAGACAGATCCATATACTTTAGATTGTCAGCCGAACCTGCCGCAAGCAATGGGTACAGCCAACAAAAGTCTAAGGTGTATGAGGACCTTGAGCTTTACTATTGACAGTTGTAGTACTTGGCAGCTCCTGTATTTTTTCTGCTTCTGGCAGTGCTGCCCAGTTGTAGTGCTTAATAATAAATACTAAGGAGGGCTAGAGTATAGTACAGGCCCAGCACAACTAGATTTTTTAGGAAATGCAGGCCTAAAAGCAGGGTTGGAGGTGAAGAATTTGGGAATGGGACTGGATAACAACTTGTGTTCTCGTTGGCAAGCACAATAATGCATGTGTATGCATTACCTCAAACTTTACAAGAATTGATCCCCAATGCATTTACTAAAGATGGGCTTTCCTTCACCTAGGCAAATGCTTAAACTTGTATTTTTAAAGATTACCTTAGCCGAAGCATAGTGGCTGGTGCCACATTAGGCCTCCAATTCCCCACCAGTACTCCATCTATGCCTATATTTAAGAATACATTGGATACAAGGTACAGTCCATATTATCATAGTAATCATAGTTTTAATTACTTTTTGATAATGCAAGATGATTCTTCAATTCAGCATTTGAAATGATAGTTTTTGAATGGCTGAGGAATTTCCCTATAGTGCACACATCCACCTGGCTCTGTCAGATCGGAATATCTTTCTTTTTATCAGTATGACAGTGTAGATGTAATTAGCCTCTCTTCAATTCTCTAAGCTATGTTTGTCCTGTCTTGTGTTAAACAAGAGGCACACCGTGAGCACACAAGGCCATGACCTGGTATGTCTCCCACCCGCTGCACAGCTTCTCGTTGTTACCATGTAATTTGCAGACTCGTCTTTCTACATCTTCTCTGAGAGTGACTGGTGTTACAGAGCAGCACTTCTGTGTACTGTTAATATTAACACAATGTTTCCCAGCTTCTAGTGACCATAACAGACAGCAAAGGAAAGGCCCTATTACACCAAGCGATTATCAGCTGTATTTGGTCAATAATTATCCGTTATGGATGATAATTGCTTCCGACATGCACGATTAATACAAAGATAATGGCAGTCTGCTGGCCGTCGCTTAGTGTAATAGGAGAAGACCGCGAATACCTCCTATAGGCTCCCCCGACGATTCTAAAGATCTTCTAGGCAGCCCTTCCCACAGATCGTCTGGGCAGCCGTCTGCTGCCTCCCTTCCTTTTCAGTGGTGCGACGGCAGCAGATCGTTGCTGTATGAGTTGTTTGTTTTTCAACATGTTGAAAAACAAACGATTGCAACGATCACCCGACATGAACAATGTCGCCGGATCGTTGCCCTCTGTTCCACGGGACGATTATCGGACGAATATGGCCGATAATCGTTCCTGGGAATAGGGCCTTTAGCGTCCCCATCTTCTTTCTCGTTGCTATGATCCATGGATTATTTCCAATACACTTATCACAGATTCTCACCACCTATCAATAAAAACTGATACAGACATCCTATCCTGGCCTAGAGCCCTTCTCTCTCACCCCACGGCAACCAAACAGTATTCCTTTATGGAACAATCAACACATGTCAATGCTAAACTTATAAATAGTGTTGAGCGGACTTGATGGACTGTTCATGTTCGGCAACAATCTTCGAATCTGAATGCTCAGCATTTGATTCAGCATTTATAGCAGATCCACTCCTGACAATTTTTTTTACTTTTTATTGCCATTTTCCACAGTGGTTCATTCAAGCGGACTGGACCAGATCAGAGGCTGCAGCTTTTCCCAAGGACATACTTTCTATCTAACATACATTGCTATCTAAGGGTATGTGCACACTACGGAATCCTGGCAGATCACTCGCCGCAGATTTCCGCTTTTGCCATAGGCTTCATTCTATGGTTCATTCTTCGGGCGGACAGCGGAATCTGCAAAACCATAGAATGAAGCCTATGGGAACAGCATGTCCATGAGTGGGGGTGAGCTGTGGAATCCACAGCGGGTGATCCGCTGGGATTCCGTAGTGTGCACATACCCTATGGTGTTGTGCTGTGTGCATAACCCACCTAGGTGAGCATGTTTCCAGCAGATGTGGTTCAGCATTGTTCCATTGTACCACCTGCTTTTATCTGTACTGGTACTTTATCCCCAGTGAGCACGGAATGGAGAATTGAAGGAGTACTGGAGCCCGGGACCAAATACTCTTCTTCTGCGGTCGAACTCCAAAATCCAATGTGAATACATTGTTCAGACTGGAGCTGAGCAGAGAACTAGGAATTGAATGAGATTTAATCGTCTAGAACAATGATGGCTAACCTTGACAATCCAGCTGTTGTAAAAGTACAATTCCCATGATACCTGGGAAGCCAAAATCATATCTTTGGTTGTTCAGACATGATGGGTGTCACGATCCCCGTGACTTAGGTTCTGGATGATAGCCTACAGGGTCACACTGGACCCCCCTCCATCAGCTGCCAACCGGAACCTCCTCATATCTTGTCACTGCCACCACACATCATATACAATTACAACAGACTATACGCTATAGCCTTAACAGATTAACAACTCACCCTTGGTAACGCTCTTCCTAGGGTCATAGGATCGTTAGAACACAAGAAGACTCTTATTAAAGTGAAATTTAACCCTTTCAAGCAAAAGTCAGTAAATTTACTGACCTGCTTCAGATGCTCACTGTTTAGACAAACAGTGACCGGAAGCTGCAACTAAACTTTCAGCTGATAGCTGACAGTTTAGTGTAACTGCCACTGGACCCCCAAAGGGGGTCCAGCATCGGCAATTGCTTGCTTTGGTGGATAAGTAACGGTAATTGGTTTTGTAAAAAACACATAGGATTACATTGGAATCTCTGGAAAGAAAATGCAAATTTTAACTTTTCTCTCTTACTTTGCAGTTATTCCTGTGAAATGCAGAAAGGGTTAAATAAATGAATGAATGTAAATTTAAATACTTGAAAGAGTGAAGATTTCAAAATGGGTTGAATTGTGGGGGGGTTTTAGTATACAGGCCTCTAAAATATTCTCCAAAACTGAACTGGTGCCTAAAGAATTTCTGAGTTTGAAATTTTCACGAACATTTTGAAAATTGCTACTAAACATTTACGGCCTCTAACATTCCAAATAAGTAAAAGCATGTACACCAAATGCTTTTAAAATAAAGTAGACATGTTCTAGATATGAATTAATAAATAATGAATGTAGTATTACTATTTTCCTTATTGGCAGAGACTTTTAAATGTAGAGAATGCGCTTTTTTTTACATTTTTAACAACATTTTGGAGTTATTCACAAAAAATTTCTAAAGCTATCAACTCAAATTTCCAACTAACATAAAGTAGAATATGTAACAAAAAAACAATCTTGGAATTAGAAGGATTGGTAAAAGCATTCCCACGTTATTGATGAATAAAGTGACACAGGTCATATTTATAAAATTTGCCTTGGTCCTGAAAGGGTTAATATCATATAAAAAAGACAGTGCATACAACAAAGGGTTATTTAAGAAAAATACAAGATATAATGCGCAGACATATATATATATATATATATATATATATATATATATATATATATGACCATTTTCTATCAGCCATTTCTGTCTTAAAAGGACTGTGAGAGACCCTCTCCACACCTTCATTTCCCTGATGTCAGAGGAGCCCAGGGAATATGGTAATGGCCTTTTACAACCCTGGGTTTATGACACCCATGGTATTGTACCACTTGCCTCAAGGTGTTCATATTCCAATATTTCTGAAGGTGACCCTTAGGACGATAAGTTCAGTTTTCATACTGTCGGTTGGTAACAGTGTCCTGGGTATGTGTGCAAAAGCGTACTTCTAGAATATGTATGAATTCCATATTTCTGGAGGGCTCAGATGCCAGAATGGTGTTCTATAGGTAACCTCCAGTGTCCTTTACCTAACCTCTCTGGGTCTCTGGTTTTTGACAGACCAGGATGTGTATTGTTTCTGTAAACACGTTTTATGGGTCCTGGTTTTTATGACCCACTTAGTTCCTGGTCTTAGGTCTGGGCACTAGATAGTCATCACCTTAGGCATCAGAAATGCTAGAGGGGCCGGGTGAGCGACCTCTGTTCATAATGTTGAGCTCGTAGGGGATATTGATCACCACAATGGGAATTGTAGTTTTACAACAGCTAGAGTGTCAATGTTAGCCATCACTGGTCTAGAAGGTCGCAAGGAAGGAAGGAAGTGGCTGACGACAGACTGGGTATGCTGACTGAAATACACCAACAACTGAGCACAGAGGTCTGGAGGTGATGGCTATAAACCAGGTGATCATCCTAGAATTTAATAGAACTTTTGTGCTGAGTCTATAAATACAGGTGAACAGGCATAAGCATACCACTAGAGGGAGTCCAATCCCCCAGGAAGCCTGCCCAGCACAGGTGAGAGGGTGCTAGAAGACAAACGCACTAAGAGCAGGACAGTGAACAGACCAAAGCACTGTGTGCCCTGAAGCTGGTATGGGATATTCCCATACTGTTATAGTTTTTTTTATGCTGTTCACACCACTTTTAAAGAAGTGTTATGGCTTCTATGAGGGGCATGGCAGAATACTCAGAATTAGGTTACAGGCCAGGGCAGGCAGCAGTGAGCTGAGCACCCACGAGTGGGTAACCAAAGCAATCCCCTTGGTTTTATACTTGAATACACACCAATAGAAATAGCACCAAAATCCGTAACTACTAATCGTGATCAGACAATCTTTAATGTTGTCAATAAACCTTCCACATCAGATTTGCTTCACTGTAAAATAAAAGGCTTCATATTTATATTCGACATTGATATTTCATGGAAATTCAATTATGACTGTGTTATGTCATGGCATGGCAAATACAAAAAAGAACAAAATTACGCTATTGATCAAGGGGGCCTAGAGTGAGCAAACATAAGTTTTCTTAACCGTTTTATTCCTGCGCTTGACTTTACTGTTAACGTTCGAAAATATTGATTTGAAAGTTGTTTTGACAAGGGGCTTCAAGAGTTGAGAGCTAGGACCAGGATAAAGCATCACCTAATCAAGTTTTCTCTGCTTCTTGTAGAATTGAGGAGTCACACCTTCCCTGCCTTCTCTCCTTTAGCCTACTGACTTTTGTCATTAAAGAATCACACCTCATCCGGTGTAAGGGCCTATTCAATCAGCACAGAAGTGGAAACTAAAATTGCCATCTCCACTGTGACCAGTGTTCTTCGCAACTCCTGTCGACACCATATAATGGCCCACCACTATGGGAACAATTGTTATAGGATTCTCTGAATGTCATTAGCAGAGCTGTGGGCAAGGGGACAACAGATGTTTTTTTTACATGCTGGAAATGGTCACAGTCCATCACCTACATAATAGCAATTTATAGAAGACTTTGTGAAGGCTAGGAGGCGGTAGGGTCAATCTACCTCCCCCCAGGAAATGCTACTACTTTCTATAAGGATGTTCACCTGTATAGAAATGGACAGCAAGTATACATGTACATCATTTAGTATGTATCAGGCCGGGTTTACACTACATATTACGCCGGCCGTTCTGTGAATTAATCATGGCCGTTGTTGCAAATTGCTGTCTCAATCTATTTATTGTCACTTGGTCTATCTCTTTTGACGCCCCTTGATTCTCCAGGGTTTTTGAAGACCAGAAATCAGTGTTTTCAATGCATCTTTATGACAGCACTCTCGTAGAGACGAAGAGAAAACTCTGATTTGCAGCCTTTGGAGATGTGGGACAGCCAGAGAAGGGGTCATGTGGGTGCAAGCGGGATTTCAACGCTATCAGAATAACTTCATAGGCAGGCAATCATAGGTGAGAATACAGGTGAGCCAATGAAAAACATCGAGGGGAGTGCTTCTTAAAAGGGAAACTATCAGCAGGTTAGACGTATGTATCTATATGCACTATGGTGTAGATTTATCAAACTGGTGTAAAGTAGAGCTATCTCAATTGCCCCTAGCAACCAATCAGATTCCACTTTTCATTCCTCACAGATTCTTTGGAAAATGGAAGGTGGAATCTGATCGGTTGCTAGGGGTAACTCAGCCAGCTCTACTTTACACCATGCTTGATCAATCTCCCCCTGTATCTATAGCACACAGGGCACTGAGGATGAAGGTAAGTTTCCTCCCTTCCTCCTGTGCACCGCTGACCCAAAACATCTACCACCTGTCTGATTTGCTGAGAATTGATAAAGATATTCTACTCAGCTATAGAAGCGTGGGAATTTTTTTTAAGACTATAAAAATACAAACATGAGTCACAACAGACATAAATACAACAAAGGGGTATATCTGGTTAATCACAATGTAATAGAAAGATTGGGAACTTATCTTCTGGGGGTGAAAAATCTCTTCTGGTCATGTGATGGACATAGAAGTGCACCTATTGTTTCAGTACTGTTATCTGAGCTCTCTTGTACTGAGCCACCACCTGTGTGAGCTCACCTCAAATGAGTGTTACAAATGAATTCCAATCTAACCTACTGTAGATATGAATAATTAGACTGTGGAACACTGAGAAACTACAAGTCCTAGCAGAACCTTGTAAGGAATAACATGCAGTAGACGAGTAAGGGGTTACAAGCCCCAGCACAACTGAGTAATGTGTAAATACAAATCTTTAAATACACAGTGTTAAAAGGCCCGCTCCCCTTCTCCTGTCACTCTTCTCTCTGCCACTCGGCTTCCAGTGCCAAGCCCTGTTTAAATCTTTTGTGTGCACCATGCATTAAAGGGGTTTTCTGGAGAGCAGAGGACAGCTAAAGCCTTCTGCTCCCCGGTGTGGAGGAGGTCCTGATTATCGATTGTGGATGAAATTACATCTGTACCGAATGTCTAATAGGTGCACAATGTCATTGCAACAAAACTAAACTATTACATACTGATTGGGACCTAGGTGTCAGGATCGGGTGATACAGACACAACAAGACAGTGGGCCCTAGGTCTGAACCCACCCACTGTCCCTCCCTGCTTGCCTCGATCGGCCCTAGGCGGCCGTGGACAGCCACGTAAACGTTCCCTACGCTGATAAAGTGCACACAGAACGAGACGGACGAACAAACATAAAAGAATGGTAAACAGGCCGGGTCAAATCCAAACAGGCAACGCAGTACAAAATCAGCAGGCAAAGGGATCGTTAAATAGTCAGGCAGAAGGTAAGATAACAAGTCAAGTAAAACAGAGGGATTAGGAAAGGGGTTCGCAGGAATAGACAGGGGAGCTGGAACCAGGAGTTAACCTAAATAACCAGCGCTGGGACTCTTCCTCAGCTTTGTTTTATGCTGAGCCAGAGCCCGGTACGGATCCTAATTGGACCGGCGTTCTGATCTTCAAGGCTGCAGGCAGAGAACCCCGTCAATCAAACAGACCAACCAGCTGTGTAATCAAGTCCCACAGCTTCTCAGCTTAACTCCTGCATTGCCAGGAAGCTGAGAAGCAAGCGGGTGTGTCACACAAAAGCAAAACAGACCTAATTCAGACCAGGTTACTGCACAATGCTGACAGTACCCCCCCTCTTACGAGGGGCCTCAGGACCCTTATCCAATGGACCAGGCTTGGAAGGATTTAGTAGATGGTATCGCCGAACCAGGCGAGGAGCATGCATGTCCCTGGCAGCAACCCATGTACGTTCTTCCGGGCGGAAACCCTTCCAATGGACCAGTTACTGTAATGAGCCCTGGACAAAACGAGAGTTTAAAATCTTTTCAACCTCATACTCCAACTCACCCTGAATAATGAGCGGAGCAGGTGGAGGCGAAGGGGTCACTGGCGACCATACTTCTTTAATAGAGATTTGTGAAATACACTGTGGATACGAAGAGATACAGGGAATTTCAATCTGAACGTGACGGGGTTAATGACCTCCACAATAGTATATGGTCCAATATATTTGGGCGCCAGTTTACCTGATTGTACTTTTAACTTCAGATTTCTGGTCGAGAGCCAGACCTTATCACCCAGTACATATTGATGGCCAGATATGCGTCTTTCATTAGCATGTTTTTTGTATGACTCTTGGGCTTTAACCAAGCTCTGATGAGCTTGGGCCCAAACTGTGCACAGTTTCGAATATATAGCCTCGGCTGAGGGGTTCACAGATTCGGCGGAGTGAGTGGATGAATACCTGGGGTTAAACCCGTAATTACAATAGAACGGCAACATATTAATAGCACGTTGTTCATGATTGTTAAGAGCAAATTCTGCGAGTGAAATTAAATCTCTCCATCTGTCCTGAGCATCTGCCACAAAGCACCTCAGAAATTGCTCTAGCGATTGGTTAATTCTCTCAGTCTGCCCATTAGTTTGGGGATGGAAGGCAGAGGAGAACGACAAAGAGATTCCCAGCTTACCACAGAACTCCCTCCAGAACTTAGCCACAAACTGAACACCTCTGTCGGAAACAATACTTTCAGGGATGCCATGTAGGCGCAGGATGTGATTAATGAACACTGTGGCTAGGTGGCATTAGGTAGTGGCATTAGGTAGTTTACATAACGGAATAAGGTGGCAAATTTTGGAAAATCTATCCACGACCACCCAAATGACAGTCTTACCCTTAGATAGTGGCAGGTCAGTAATAAAATCCATAGCAATGTGTGTCCAAGGTCTCGTAGGCACCGGCAGAGGACATAAGAGACCCTCCGGAGGCCTACGAGGAACCTTGGACCAAGCACAAGTCTCACATGCCTCAACAAAAGACCTGACGTCCCGGGCCCAAGCTAGCCACCAATAATGTCATGAAAGCAAATACTTAGTTCCTGCCACCCCGGGGTGGCCGGCCAAAACAAAGCTATGAATCTCCTCCAGAACCCAAAGACGGAGGTTTGGAGGTACTAACAGGAGAGAGTCTGGAATATTCTGGGGTGCCAAAGCCTGAGACTCCGCAATCTGAGTCACCAGGTCTGGTTGCAAAACTGACACAACAACACCAGGTCTTAAAATCATATCGGGCTGGTTCCTATGAGAACGCTCGATGTCGAAACTGCAGGACAAGGCGTCAGCTCTAACATTCTTGGAACCAGGTCGATACGAGATCTCAAAATTAAATCTGGAGAAAAACAAGGCCCATCTACCCTGACGTTGGGCGAGATGTCTTGCACTGTCTAAGTACACCAGATTTTTATGATAAGTAATTACCACCACTTTATGTTTGGCACCTTCAAGAAAATGCCTCCATTCATCGAACGCCATTTTGATAGCTAGTAGTTCCCTGTTGCCGATGTCATAGTTACATTCGGCTTGGGTGAACTTCCTAGAAAAATAGGCGACCAGACGGAGGTTGGTGAGGGTGTTGGACCCCTGGGATAACACTGCTCCCACCCCCACCTCGAATGCGTCCACCTCCACTATGAAGGGACGTTCAAAATCCGGTGTCAGCACTGGAGCTTCTGAGAAACATTGCCGAAGTCAATCAAATGCCTTGATTGCTTCGGGGGTCCAGTTCACTAGATCCGCCCCCTTTTTAGTCAAATCCGTAAGGGGTTTGGCTACCAGTGAGAAGTCTTTGATAAACTTCCTATAGTAGTTGGCGAACCCCAAAAACCTCTGCAGGGCCTTTAGGTTATTGGGTTGCTCCCAGTTTTTGATGGCTATGACCTTAAGGGGATCCATACCAAATGAGTTAGGGGTTATATTGTAGCCTAGATATGAGACCTCCTGGATACTGAACTGGCATTTCGACAACTTAGCATACAGACTATTTCGCCTCAGAAGCTCCATTACTGTTCGGACATGCAAAATGTGAGAGGCCCAGTCGGGGGAAAAAAATCAAAATGTCATCCAAATACACAACAAGAAATCGACCTAAATATTCACGGAAAATATTGTTTACAAAGTGTTGAAAGACTGCCGGGGCATTACATAACCCTAAGGGCATAACCAGGTACTCAAAATGACCCTCTGGGGTATTAAAGGCGGTCTTCCACTCGTCACCTTCCCTGATTCTGATGAGATTATATGCCCCCCGTAGATCCACCTTAGAGAACCATTTAGCCCCCACTATTTGCTTAAATAAATCTGGGATCAAGGGTAATGGATGTTGATTTTTTTGACCGTGATCTTGTTTAGTTCCCGGTAGTCTATACAGGGCCGAAGCCTACCATCTTTCTTGCCCACAAAAAAGAACCCCGCCCCCAAGGGAGAGGAGGAAGGACGGATATGGTCCTTACGCAGACTGTCCTTTATGTAATCCTGCATGGCCTCTCTCTCAGGACAGGACAGGTTAAATATACGACCCCAGGGATATTAAGCACCGGTAACTAAGTCTATAGCACAGTCATATGGTCTGTGGGGTGGCAACCTGTCCACAGCCTTTTTATCAAACACATCACAATAGTCTGACAAAAATTCCGGAATCTCCTCGTCCTTGGAGGAGCATTCCGCAAGAGATATGGCAATACAGTGGGAAATACACTTAGGGCCCCATCTCACCAGTTCCCTGTTAGCCCAATCGAATATAGGGTTATGAGCCTCTAACCATGGTAACCCCAAAATCACATCAGATGATAAATTATGCATTAATAGGAAGTCCATTTTCTCTACATGGACAGACTCCACCTTAACCTCCAGGCAGGGAGTTATGTAGCGTACATCGCCTTGGGCAAAGGGGGCAGAGTCAGCTCCAGTGACATTTACTGGAAACTTAAGCAGCAGGGGACATACTCCTAAACCAGAAAAAAACTTAGAATTAACAAAATTAGCTGAGGACCCCGAATCGATCTGGGCATACCCTGAAACAATCTTTTCCCCCAACACAAGAGCAATAGGCAACAGTAACTTATTCTTTTTGGTGAAGGTTACCTGTATTATCGAGGGGGTCTCTCAGGCGCTGAAGTATTCCGGCGGTGGTCCCAGCTTGGAAGGAGATTGCCGAACACGGTGTCCTGCTTTCCCGCAATAGAGGCACAGATTGTTCTGGAGGCGATGTGCCCATCGGGCCTTGACATAGGCTCCTCTGTCTACTTGCATAGGCTCCTCTGGTGTGGGTAGGGCAGGAGGGGAAGGTTTAGGGTAGGAGACAGGAGACAAAGAGGTTCTGGGTCATCGTACAGCAATCCCAACGCTACAAAGAACTGATCTGTGGTCAGTAACTCAGGAGAGTCAGGTGGTAAGGAGAAGGCCCATTCCTGTGGTGGCCCTTGGAGAAGGGACATGACAATATCCACCTTCTGGGTCTCATGTCCTGAGGAGCGGGGATATAATTTAAAAAATAACTTGCACCCCACCCGGAAGGCACTAAACTTATTCCTGTCCCCCGTGAATTTGTCTGGGAGCAGGTCACAGTAAATTGTCGGGGGGCTGTCTCCTGATCCTGGACCCTCTTGAACCATATTATTGAGCCGCTGCATTTGGTCCACAATGTTAGCCATAGCGGTCCTGTTGTCCACGAGGCAGACAACAGTTTTTTAGGCTGGTTATTCTGTCAGGATCGGGTGATACAGACACAACAAGACAGTGGGCCCTAGGCCTGAACCCACCCACTATCCCTGCCTGCTTGCCTCGATCGGCCCTAGGCGGCCGTGAACAACCATGTAGACGTTCCCTACGCTGATAAAGTGCACACAGAACGAGACGGACAAACAAACATAAAAGAATGGTAAACAGGCCGGGTCAAATCCAAACAGGCAACACAGTACAAAATCAGCAGGCTAAGGGATCGTCAAATAGTCAGGAAGAAGGTCAGATAACAAGTCGAGTAAAACAGAGGGATTAGGAAAGGGGTTCGCAGGAATAGATGGGGGAGCTGGAACCAGGAGTTAACCTAAATAACCAGCGCTGGGACTCTTCCTCAGCTTTGTTTTATGCTGAGCCAGAGCCCGGTACGGATCCTAATTGGACCAGCGCTCTGATCTTCTAGGTTACAGACAGGCAGAGAGACCCATCAATCACAGAGACCAGACAGGTGCAAAACCAAGTCCAGAAGCTTCTCAGCTTAACTCCTGCATTGCCGGAAGCTGAGAAGCAATTGGGTGTGGCACACAAAAGCAAAACACCAAGCCCAGTTAAGACCAGGCTACTGCACAATGCTGACACTAGGTTTGCCCCTCCGCATTTCTGAAGTCCTCGAGAGCAGAAGGCTTCAGTAAGATACAGTAGCTCAACGTATGTGAGCCACAATATGAGGACTCAAAGCGTAGTGAGAGTAAAGCCCCTATTACAGTTGCCAATCTGGAGGAGCAAACAAGAGCTTACCTGTCAGATCAGTGCTCGCTTACTCCTTGTTTCCCACTATGTGTGTTGTGGGGGGTGGGCACGGGGAGCATCTGGGGAGCTCATAGGAGATAGCAGCGGTCTGCTGCCGCCGCTCCTGTTGCGCGGAGCTACGACCAGCAGACTGCCATTATCGATCTAAATTTTTTCAACAAGTTGGAAAACAAGGATCACCGACATTGTGCATGTCGGCTGATCGTTGCCTTTTAACAGGAGCTATCACACCAAGCGATAATTGGCCAACTACGGATGATAATTGCTTGGTGTAATAGGGTTTTTAGACAGGGCTTAGTGCAGGAATCTAAGCACTATCTGTCAATCATGCCATGAGTGGGAGGGAAAGGGAAGTGGAGAGGTGTTCTCAAAAGCAGTATTTTTTCCATTGTTCCACAAACCAAAAAAAAATCATAAAGATTAACCATATGCGGTTGTCCCGTTAACCATATGCGGTTGTCCCGTGGGTAAAAAATAAGCCTTCATATGGCGGAAAATTAAAATGCAATAAGGGAAAAAAATGAAGAAAACCAATAAAACTCAAATTGGGTTGGTCAATGAGGGGTTAACAGGACCCTAGATTCCACCACCGTCGATCATAGACATTGTCAATCTGTATAATCCATTGAAAGAAAATATCTCTTTACATAGGAGATTATCTGCCCTGAGCAATTCATCTTTTATTCTATAAATGAGTCCAGATTCAATCAGCCATAATTCAATCACCCATAGATATTTGGTAGACTGATGTCGTATGAGGGTAAGGTGTACATGTCTGATGTCTGTTTTGTGAAATATTGAATTCATGTAACTATTAGACAGCCTAATTGATCATTGATCTGGGGAAAATAAAAGGAAATATCCTCTCAATTGTTCTTTAATCCACTTTTCCTCCTACTGATAACAAGATCTGCAAACATTGTTATTGATTTCTCTGCTGTTTTATGTTGAAAACACTAAGTTCTCAGTCTGAGAAATGCTAAAAAAGTCCACTCGTGTGAATAGTTTATCATGTTTGTCTAAATGTAAAATCTCCATATGCCCTTACCATAGGCACTATTATATACTCACTAGAGATGAGTAAACTTCGAGCATGTGTGGCTTCTTCCGAACCCGAGCGCGTGCCATTTGATTACTGGTGGCTGAAGAATTTAATTGCAGCCCTAAGGAGTCCGGGAAAACATGGAGTCCAGTGTTTGCCAGTCAGCCTGTCAGGGCCCTGGGGAACAGAAAGACACAGGACAAGTGGGCCCTATGGCTAAGACCCCCACACTGCCCCTACCTACTTGCAGTGCAGGTCCTAAATGACCGTCCACAACTGGGCAGCATTCCCTACGCTGCAGTAAGTGCAAACACAAAACAAGACCAAACTCACACAATAAAAGAATAGTTGGCGGGCAAGGTTGGCAACAAACAGGCAGCAGAAGTACATGGTCAGAATCCAGAGGCAAGGTCGAGGTCACGAAATCCAGGTTAGAATCACTAATACACACAGTAAGGAGATACAAGGACAAGGCGCTATACCAGACAATAAGCAAACAGAGAAACAGAAACCAGAGACAGTAACAAGATGAACTGAGAACAAGGCAATGAACACTAAGGACTAAGCGAGAAACACCGAACCAAAAGACAAGGAATGACAAGAAACAAGCAAAGGGATCAAGAAACCAGGAATACAGACAATATGGCAAACCGCTGGATCAAGCTGAACAGACTAGCTGGACAAAGCTATCAAGAGCACAGAGTGAAGGGAGAGACCAAGCTATAAGGCATGGGTCTCCAAACTGCGGCCCTCCAGCTGTTGCGAAACTACAACTCCCATCAGGCCTGGACAACTAAAGCTTTGGATTTGGCTGTCCAGGCATGATGGGAAATGTAGTTTTACAACAGCTGGAGGGCCGCAGTTTGAAGACCCATGCTATAAGGGAACAGAAGTCCCGGACTCCAAGCTGATAGGTAGAGCAGGAGAAACACACAAGATAAACACAGAAAGCCAGAGGTGAAGAGACCTGTCAATCAGAACACAGCAGAGACAATTAGTGAATAGACCACAGCATGGATAGTGCTGGGAGAACTGAGAAAACATGGACCAGATCACAGAAGACATAAGCAAAGAACATAAGAAACCAGGCACAAACTTAATGCCAAAAGCGCAGTCTTTGGCGCAAAGGTCGGATCTTCACCGCAGAGGGTGGCACTGATGCCTTTTCAGGCACGATCATGACACAGCCTTAGGATTGCATCCAACTTCTTCAGCCATCAGTAATCAAATGCCACAAGGTCAGGTTCGGTCGAAGCCACACATGCTCAAGGTTTACTTGTCTCTATCTTTGACATAAATGAAATGCATACAGTTACTGTCTACTTTGTGATTAGATCACAGAATAAATTTTGATGTGTTACTAAAGACATAGACAAGATATTGTTCCAGTCCATAGGAATCAAGGTTCCTTGTTGGCAACACCACTTCAAAGGAAGGCCACTGGGGCTGGCTGTCAATTGCAGGACATCTAATGGTTAGGCTGCAGTATGGAAGCTTTGTAGTGAGCGCATCAATCCTGCTTTTGCTGTGACGCAACATGATGTGATGATCTATGGAGCCATTGCAAACAACAGTTAAATCACCCATTGTAGGAGGGGCACTAACAGCTAGGTGGTATGTATAGGACATTTATTGCCTCTCATGGAAGGATTTAAAGGGGTATTCTGATCTCAATTAGAATAGCTAAACTCGTAGGGCTCATCAAGTTAAATATTTTTGCAAATACAATGATTTAGCAAATTTGCTTCTTTCTTCTGATATGCTGCTCCTTCCATTGTTAGCGGTTGTCTAGGTTACAGACCACCTCTCTGCTCAGAGAATACAGGAACACTCGGCCATGACCAATGGTCCTGTGTATGGGGAGGACTGACAGTTGAACAATGTTCCTGCTGTGAGTTATTGAAGGTGTATGACCATCTTTAGACACAGTCTTAGATCAAAATAATGTTAATGCACATGTCGAAGTACAATTCTAATTGAAATGAATGATACTCCTCTCCTACCATCCATGTCTACCTTGGTTGAACTAATGTTCCTGGTAAACATTGAACAGCTGATAAGCCACCACCAATATAATATTAAATGGGTTGTCTGGGATAATAAGATAAGTGGGCATGCTGCCGGGGCTGTGGGGGACATGTCAATAAGTATAATTACCTGTCCTGCTCCTCCGCTGATGTCGGATCTTGCACTCCGCCGCTGTCGGTGTTTTGAAAACATCTGATGACGTGCTGTTCCGTCTGAAAATGGCCGCTCGGCATAGACACACACATGGTGTTGCTATTACACTGACAGCGGACAAGACCGGGCATAGGTAAGTATATACTACTGACGCGTCCCCCGCAGCCCAGGCAGGATGCCCAATTATCATATTATTCCAGACAACCCCTTTAATGGCCAATCCTAAGAATAGCCATCTATTTTCTAGCCCTGAAGAACCTCTTTAATGACACTTTATTGGTTGCAAACTATAAACATTCAAGACTTTTTTGCTCAGACCGGTTACTGCTTGGTGCTAAAAAAAAACAAAAAAAACATACATTTTATTCGCAGATTTTTCTCGCTGCTATTCTGCCCTCAAGAAACCTTCAGGTTCATAAAAAAAATGTCCAATAAGAAACACTGAGAAAAGTGAACTAATGAGCCATGTACCCATAACAATGGCATTGGGACCTTCAAGACAGACACAATCACATCAGCTATTTTTCCTCATTATTGTTGGAAGCGACTCTTTAAATATGTCATTGTCGTGAAAAGACTGTGACCAGAGGTGAGGCTGACTCTTACGACTTCTGCTTGGTTTGTATAATCTCTCTTTCAACTCTCAACGGTAACAAGAAGGTGAAGTTCTACTAACAAAGCCACCATTGTGTTGCTATCATCGCAGGGTAATCCAGCTTCACAGATATGTTTGCTTTCTGTCTGATCAGGTCTGAGCTTTTGCCTTTCAACTTGTGAAGGCCGATGAATGATGCCTGCGAATGTGTCATGGGTGAGAATCAACTTTTCATCGGCTTTGTTTGGCTCCCATCTTACAGCTGTCGCCGTTTTCTCACACACCATGTCATAAAACTCTCATCAAGTAAACCAGGTGTAAAAAACACTGCTGAAAGATGCTCTTGGGCGTGTACCCAGTCTGTAGTGAAGTATCTCCGGTGTCTCTCAAGGACAAGTATTTAGTGGTACAGTAACTTCTACAGAAGCAAAACACAACATACACAGGATTCCAATGTCTAATGCTAAGTGGCTGAAGAACATGTTTTCCTTCAAGGTGTAGCCAGATAATAATACAGTCTGTTGTACAATATAAAGTATAAAAGGAATACAAATTACATATCGTAAACTAACAAAACATGAAAGTCTCATCATGCTGTAATATAACCCTTGGATAGTGAAGAAGGTCAAGAATAAAGGACTCCTCAACACAACAAGGCCGTCAAAAGATAGACTCTCTTAGCCAGTTGTGCAGTGTACTATTATACTTTCTATATTATGCTATGGCATACAGAAAATACTGGCACATTTGTTTTCCCCATTAGTAATCAATGGAGTCATTAAGACATTTTAGAAGCTTCTTAGAACATTCCCCTCGTTTAGTTATATTCCTACAATACTATTCTACATTATATTCTACATTACTCAGATGGCCCATTCATTTTAGGGCATGTCATGCAATGCTCATTAGTTCCAGTGGGGTATTTTTTTTGTTGTTGCTTGAACTGCATATTACAGCTGATCATTGACAGTCTTATTAGTGGGATCTACTAATAAACTTATTTTCAGTGGATGTGGCTATAGTTAAAGTGTCATAGAGACATGTCAAAAGTTTTGATCTACCTGGGTCTGAGTGATCAGTCAGGTTCCATAAAACTCCATTGTAAGTCCGACTTATCGCACTGCAGCGCATTTTCTCCCGGCTCTAACTCCCAATCGTTACAGGTCTGAGCACTCAGACCCGGACTGATCAAAACTTTTGACATGTCTGTATAACATGTCAAAAGTTTTCTGAAGTGACAGTGACACTTTAAGTTCACATTACATTTTCCTATCCTGCAGAAATGCCCCTGTATAAAATCTAACAAACATATTGGGGGAGATTTAGCAAACTAAAATGAAAAATGAAACTAGCTCAGTTGCCCCTAGCAACCAATCAGATTCCACCTTTCATTCCTCACAGACTCTTTGGGAAATGAAAGGTTGAATCTGATTGGTTGCTAGGGGCAACTGAGCCAGTTTCACTTTACACCATGTTTGATAAATCTCCCCCTTCATGCTTACCTCTCCGTGGTCCCACAGTGTCCTTCTATGGCATCTCTGGGTGCCTTGCTGACCACAGCAGCCATCATTCCCGCAGATGAATTCCTCTCAGCAGTGACAGCTCGCTCAACCAATCACTAGCCGTTCTGCTTTCTTCTTTCAGTCAGTGATTGGCTGAGTGAACAGTCACTGGCGAAATGAGTTTGTCTGTGGAAGTGAGCAGTAGCGGCAACCCGTAGACACTGCAGGAGGGAGTGGAGAGCTAATATGTTTGTCATGTTTTGTAAGGGCAGCAACATATAACAAGTTTTTAATTGCTGAATAACTCTTTTAAGGACAACTGTCTGTTTTTTACCCCTTATTTATAGACATTAGTGAGTCAATAGCAAAATTTTAAAGAAAAAAAAGAATTTCAAACAGGATTGTTTAACAGGATACCTATCGCACAGCATGCTCTTGCCATAGATTTGCAACGTACAAAAACTAAATGGTTCCAATAGGAAAAATTTTATTTTATTTTTTTTAACGGTGACCGAGGCCCCATTGAAAACTAATGGATCTATTTAATGTCTTGGTTTGAAAAAACAAAAATTGAAAATTAAGCAGAACTTTCAGGATAACCTATTGTGACGTGTAACAAATGCGGAATTTAAAAAAGCCAATGACCCTTTCAAGGCTTTAGAAAAAAATGAGGCTCCTCTTTCAGGAATTCAGGTTTATCTGCTTTATATTAATAATAATGGGTTATAAATCCTCATCCAGACACATTTATAACATGGTATCTGAAAAGCAAACAAGAGAAGGTCATCTGAGTGAGAGTCCTAATCCTCTGCTACTATTATACCCGCAGCCTGACAACTACCTGGCCTTGGCCCTATCTTTCATCTGGCGGCAGGATGTGGAATGCGCTGTGTGTCTATAGAAGACAGACACTGGCTTTGGTCTCTGAATCTCAGCTGAAAGATGGCTTCACCTACATCCCGTCTGCTGAGATTCCTGGGCTGCAGCTTCTTGAATCTCACCAAACAGGTACCTGGTAAAAACACTTGAGAAGTTGTGTTTTGGAGAAAGCTCCAGATAACAACATGTTTAGACATAACATAGTGATGGGTCTTATTTCGCACTTTATCAAGCGGCAGTATGTCACATTCACAGGATGTTTATGACTATATGCCCTTATCTAATGGTTCCCTATCAATGCCCTTGTCTATTATGTGTCACATAGTTTTATTTGCAACCTCTATTTTTACATTTTTCCTCATCGGTTGCCTGGTTCACACACAATGTTCTGCTCTTGAACTGACTAGATAATCTACAATGAAATGTGCCTGTGTTACATACTGATTTGGTTGCAGATTTCATATTTGTTACTGTATTTTTGATACATAAAATACTGAGTTTTTACCTTTCAAAAAATAAACTTTCACTGTTGATCCCATGTCTCAAATAACAACTATGGTCAGGATCTAGCACCAGGCATTTGGGATTCAAGCCCTAGATTTATGACCTGTTGCCCCGGCCCTCCATGTATCCCTGGATTATTATTACTATATGGGGCACAGGAACACATTATTACTATATGGAGGCACAGGAGCAAAATTTGCAGTATGGGGCACAGGGGCAATAATACTATATGGGGCACAGAAGCACATTATACCACATGGTACACGGCCGAGAATGTGCTCAATGCGCCAATATTTTGTATTTATATTCTATGTTTCTAAGTTGCACCAGTCTAAACACAGTTCAATTCCTTCTGCATTGGTAATTGATTCTTCACTACACCCATCTCTTCCCTGCTGAGTTCCTTTTGGTCATTTAACAGTTGAAGCAGAAGTCCAGCGGGGAAGGGTGGGGGGAATCATTTCGGACAGGGAGTGGGGGAAACATAATAAAGAACTCAATGTCCGTGCAGCGCCACATCCTGCTCCTGGACTCCTGCCGACAGTCCAGATCTCCCCTCCTGCTACGTCACCACTGCAGTCGCTGATTTACACCTCAGAGTCAAGTATGGCATCATCAACAAAATACCCGCAGTTGCCTAGGGCTGTCTTTAAGTAAGTAGGCAGGGACAGCTGGGTGAAACAAATCCAGGTCTCACTGTCCGTATCCTCCCTATACCCTTCCTGGTCATTCGGTGGCAGCATAGCTGTCAGTGGTCATGTTATTATGCAGTGGGGTCCATCGGCTTTAAGTTACACCTCTGATGTTGATTACCATCAATATGCTCTTGTAAGAACAACGTAACGAGAAATGAGAACTGCTACTTTTATAATGTGTCTGGTGAACTCTCCCCGATGGCAGAAGGATTGGGTATCTGATTTAAACATGTCTTACCCTTTTGCTCTTAGAGGTGCTAAGGCATCACCAGAGGAGTGTAGTTTTGCTTAGCCTTCTCTTTCCACTGAAACTACAGCGAGTTTTGACTTGAAGGAAAATCTCTTTGCTTAAGAGGTGTGAGAGTTATTTTGCATATCCTTTCTTCCCAGAAGTCTCCACACGTCTTTAAGACGAGCTCTTCTTAAGGAGAGTCACTACCCCTTTGACCCACTGAAACTACATGCATTGGCCGAGCCAAGTGTTTGGTAGACTGCTGCTATTCCATCTGTATGGCAAGCTTTAGGCTTTGTTAAAATGGTAATGCTAATAATTACAGGGATATCATTTTTGATTGTCAGTTGTAAAGACGTGTGAGTAATATAGGATTAGTTTTCATATTACTGTATACAAAGTATATACAAAGCATTTATTTGGCCCCTAGCGTCCAGTTAAAGCAGCTAAACAAAAAACAGCCAAGCATTTTACCTGACTTTACTGAAAAAGCTGAAAAGACTTCAAAACAATTAAAAGTGCAAAATGTTCATCTGAGAATCCAGTGCCGAATACACCACTAATGTAGTCCAAGTCATAAGAGTCAATGGGACAGTAAGGTGAAGAGTGCAACTACTGATCTCACACAATGTGGTATCTAAAATATAATTACTAACTAACAGAGGTTAGGAAAACAACACTTAGTCCAGGCTGCCTGATGTTTAGTAGGGGAAGCAGACATTCAAATCATGTATACTTATATGGAAAGATTGCAAGACAACGTCAAGGTGGCCGCAGACGTATACAAACCCATAAAGGCAATCTGCCAACTATAGCATCTGCCAGAATGGTATATGAGTACTAAAGGCTTGCTCTAAAATCTGTATGCTGCTTTCTACTGTTACAGGTCGGGTTCACACTATTAACTGTATTACACTGGCTGTTCTGTGACACAGCCGTGTCAAAGAATGGCCGGTGTCAGCGAAGTTCATGCCGGCCTGTACTGCAGAACCGACCGAATAAACTTCATTTCTTTTTAATTGAGCATTCAGGTGTGCCCGCATTCCAATTACCCATAGCCGACAATGTAAAGTGAGGCCGGAGCCACACTTTACATTGTTTGCTCTGTCAGTCTTGTACGGCCGCTGTTCAATGAATAGCGGCCACACAAAACAGACCTGTCAGTTTTCTGTGCGGCCGAAAGGAATCCCGGTTGGAGTGTTTACAGAGTGTGTACACTCTGGCCAGCATTCTACAGAAGTAAATGCAATGTATTTATTCAATTATTAATGGCCGGTGTTGCAATCTGCAACAGCCGTTATTAATTGAATAAGTACGTTGTGTCAACATAGCCGCAAGTTGTATTTACTGTTAATCACAAGTTCACAAGTTCCACAAGGCAAAGTATATTCGACCAATAATCACCCCATGTAATAGGATGCTTACAAATTCTCTTTAAAGGGGTACTCCAGAGAAAAAAAAATGTTTTCAAATCGGTTGGTGTCAGTTCCAGTACTTATCAGCTGCCATATGCTCTGCAGTTAGTGGTGTATTCTTTCCAGTCTGATACAGTGCTCCTTTAAAATGTGTCTTATAAGGATAACACCCTTTAAAAGGCAGGTGGCTGATCACCCCACGTCTAACCACTTGCTGATGTGGGTTTCACTGGCAATATATGCCTAATTGTCCGGGGATGTTAATTCATGTAATGCATATAAATGCAAGGTCTGTCGTAGCAACTCTTCATCCTGACTCAAGGAGTACATCTGAGCCGGCCTACGGGCAGGGTTGACGCTATAAGACCCCTTTTAAGTTCCTAATAACCTTCCCTATATCTTTGTTGAGAGGTCTTTCTAAGTTTCTCGGCCATCACTCCCCATATTTATTCCTCCCTAAAGGCCTTACCTGCATCGGAGATGGTTTTCTATTAAAACACTTGCATGGCTTAAACATTCTGGTCACAGATTCCACCTTTTGAAATGCATACATTCTTTTAAAATTAATGTGTGGGCTTTTTAATCGGGCAAATTAAAACAGCTTCTTCCTTACCTTGCCGCGCATATAAAACCTTCATATAGGATCCCCGACGTCCTATTTAATAATAATTAAATTCAGTTCCAATAAAGTAACCATTCCGATAATTAATTCCAAGTTTGGTTGCTAACGAGCAGGCAGCGAGGTAGTGGCCACTTGATTAATTTTACATTTTACATTTGCTAAGCAATGAATACTTAATTGCACTTTTATCTCTAACGTTGCTTTTTATGGCTTCGGAATATGAGGTCTTAACACAGCAACTGACAGTTTAAACAAGTTAGTGGTCTCTTTATTAACCCACAAGATAGCTTCCACTCAATGGACAATTCTTTTTATTCCC